>NC_140579.1:490444835-490777335 GCF_964204655.1 Triturus cristatus
CCTATGGGCTTCTTTTCTCCATAATTCCACCGAGTCACTTTGTGACTGGCGGACTCCCTTTTTCTTCCACAACTGTTCCTCTAATTTTATAATACATTCCATGTCAAAAGTACAATTTTCAGGCCATCTATATCTGTGTTCTAGGTCTTTAGTATAATCCACTCATAAATCACAATAAATAATTGCACCGACACCATGTTTTGCATACATGAAGTGTCCTGGAGTATCCCGAGGAGGAAGGGGAATTTCCTTCTCAAGAATACTCCTTTTGGTTGCTATCCTACGTATTTTCGAGAAAATAGGCATGATGGCAAGATTTTTCAAAGATTTAGAATTGAGAGAAAAAGAAAAACAAACAGAACATATATCTTTACCGTACCCACGAAAGTGGTGAGTCCGTCTTTTATACTAGTTTAGCAGTCCTCACAAAATAAGTGAGAAGCCAACAAAAACCTGTATCTTTACCGCACCCATAAAGTGGTGAGTCCGTCTTTATACTTTTCAGCAGTACTCACCGAAAAAAAATAACTGGAAGGCCTCATGAAGATCTTAAAAATGCGCGTAGCTTCTAAGGTGGGACTCGCAGAACCTCCGATTCGTCTCTTCACAGGTTGGGCTCTGGTTCAGGACGTTCCGCAATTTTCCTCACCGCCTCGTGTGGATGCCGGGCCGCAGTTGGTCCCCCTCTTTGCCTCGAGGGAGTTAGCGGGAATTCCCCGCGTTGTGCACTTTGAAGTCCATCAAAGGTCAGGAGGGGACAGTACCGGGTCCAATATCGCCGGCGCGTGGGGAAAAGGGAATGTCCCTGTGCGGGTGCCAATTAATGTGGTAAATTAATTCTATATTACCTCATCTCAGAATTTCTATACTTAATAATCATAATTTCAGTCAAAGCAAAGAGAGGAGTCCGTGGTGTTCGAGTAAAAAAAGGGTCCAGTAACTCGAGTTAAGGGGAGAGCTCCAGCACCAAGCGGGTACAGGAGTGGTCTGCAGTTTTATTCACACATCAGAATATTTATACAGTTTTCAGTCAATAGGAAAAAGAAGAAAAGAGAAGTGACAAGAAAAAGGGAAGTGACAAGCAGTAATTTCCAACAGATGTGTCAAGGTAGGGGCGTGTCTTGTGTCTCGTGAGAGGGCATGTGATGTGTGGAAATGTGTTCTCTTTCAGTTGAAGGCCCTTACTCATTCGGGGGTTTATCTCTGGCTTAGAGTCAAGAACAGGAACCATCTTGTGTAAAACAGGAACTATCTTGCTGGTTCTGGGAATTGGCAGAACCACAGAAATGTGTGTTCACAGTGTACAGCCTTGTGCTTCCTCTATTAGTTGGTGTGGTTTCAGGGCCTAACCTCGTGCTTCCTCTTTCAGTTGGGGGTGGTCACAGGGCAGCTGGTGTGACAGGCTGAGTCACCAACAATGGACAGGATGTGGCTGAGTCTCTGGCACAACTGGGGGAAGGCACACAGGCAGGCTTCTTGGAATTGGCTCGACCACAAGGAGCAGGGGGTTGTGCAAGATTCAATGGGGATGTGAAGGACAGTTTTCAGACAAGTTGCTGAGAGCATGTCACACACAAAATGGGTGTTTGTCTGAGGCAAATGGCTACCAACCAGAAACAGGGAAATGATGGGGCACAATTGTCAATTTTATTTCCACACTGTAACACCAATTTTTTATTTAATCCCAAAAATCCACAAGAATTTCTTAGACCCCCCTGGGCGTCCAATTATTTCAGCAATGGGGAGTGCACTGGAAAACACATCTAAGTACGTTGATGCTTTTTTAAACCCCTTAGTACAATCATTGCCATCTTATATTCAAGATACTGGAGACTTTTTAAGAGGGATTTATGATTTACCGTGGGATGACGACTATCTACTTATAACTATCGATGTGTCAACATTATGCACCAGCATTAGGCACAAAGATGGTTTGAATGCCATTAAGCATTTTTTGGGGGCAAGACCAATAACATTGTGGTCACATACACAAATGATTTTGAGTATGGTGGAAAAATGCTTAACAAGCAACTATTTCCTCTTTAATGGGGAGTTCTTCCAACAAGTGTGCGGTACAGCGATGGGGACCTGCTTCGCCCCCAGCTATGCTAATTTGCATATGGGCTGGTGGGAGGAGCAGGTGGTCCGGTCGCTGTACCACAAAGAATGGGAAGAAAATATCATGCATTGGAGCAGGTTCATAGATGACCTGTTCCTAATATGGAAGGGTACAGAAGATCAGGCAAAATCTTTTATCGATAAACTCCAAAAGAACGACCTCAATTTAAGCTTTACCAGTGAAATAAGTTGTACTAGTGTCAACTTTTTGGATGTAACAGTATTTATAGAAAATGGAAGAGTTGAAACCAAACTATACAGGAAACCCACTTCTAGTAATACACTACTACATGCAAAAAGTTTTCATCCAATAAACCTAAAGAGAAGTATCCCCTATGGGGAATGTTTAAGAACTAAGCGGAATTGTAGTAGTGAAAATGAAATAGAGAAAGAAATGAAGGTCTTGGAACAAAGGTTCAAAAACAGAGGTTATCCTGATAGTTGGGTGAAAGATGCTATGCGCAAAACCAAAGAAAGAAAAAGAGAAGAAATTCTTTTCAGTGAAAAAATTACCAAAAAGGTAACAGAGAATAACAATGATTGTAGATTCATAACATCTTACAGCATCCAACATGAGAAATTAAGGAACATCTGTAACAAACACTGGCATCTAATAAAGAATGACCCAATTCTAGGCAAAGCAATTCCCCGCAGACCTCAAATCACTTTTCGCAGGGTAAAATCCCTTAAACAATCCCTAGTGAGGAACACGTTGAGAAAGCCACAGCAGAAAACTACTTGGCTTACAAGGCGACAGGGGTTTGTGAAATGTCCTAAATGTAAGGCATGTACACATGGCATCAACACAGAAAAGTACAAGCCAGGCTTCAGCAAAAACCTGAAGCAAATCAGGGGCAAATTCACCTGTAAAACAGATTTTGCTGTCTACGTGCTGCAGTGTCCTTGTGGCCTGAATTACGTGGGCAGCACTATCTTAGAGGTGCATAAGCGAATTATTCAACATCTTAGGGCCATAAAAAATGGCGATAGAGCTTACCCGGTAGCCAGGCATTTTGAGAAATTTCACAATAAAGATGCCAAAGGGTTAACCTACTTTGTGATTGATGCCATTGGAAAAGATCAAAGAGGTGGGAATCGAGAAAAAAGATTGAGGAAATTGGAATCACGGTATATAGTTGAGCTAAATTGTAAACAACCAGATGGTCTGAACATAGAAGAAGATCTGTATACTCATCTTGTTTGAATATGGTGATAGGTTATTATTTATTATTTTTTCTGTTTTTATACAAATGGGGAATTATGAAGATATTAGACTTGTATAATGAATTACATTAATAAGTGTGTTATGCCCACTGGGGCAAGAGTTTTGAGCAACAAAAAGAGTCTGTGTTCGGTTGAAAGCCCACTTGGGCCAGATTGTCGAATAAGCGAAAAAGAAAAAATGTCAATATCTATAGGGTTTAATGATGACCTATATAGAGATATTTAAATTCTTTAAATGTATATTTAATACAGTATTACGAACGTTATACACAATACGAACATGAACTGAAATGTTTGCTCATTGTCTCGCATTACATGCGTAAAATCATGATTTAATGAAAAACTACAAGTCTTTCCTCACATGCACTCAATTTGTAGTTTTAGAAACCACGAGGGAAACATTGTAAAATGGCCGCGCGTCATAACTTGCTTTGTCAGTGAACAAGGGTGCTTTGCACTCGAAACGCGTTTGACAAAGAGTGGCTGAATAAACAAATTAAGGAACCACACAAGGCTTCGTTTTCTTCTAAAAAGTGCATGAAGAATTTGATGGAATATATATATATATATATATATATATATATATATATATATATATAATAGCATTTCTGTAACATAGAACATAGAACATGCACGCTTTCACTGTTTAAACATAGCCTTTATTTATAAGGAAAAGGCAAAGTAGTAGAAAGCATGTTAGCCCATAGGCTGTATAGATGAAAAAACTGGTTCAGTACCTTTAAGACCTCCAAGACCTCCATACTTCCATCATGCCCCACAGATGACAGTTAGGTCAGGTATTTTTTACAGCATTTCATCATGTGTAGTGATAGTAAGGAAGAAGAGTGGTACTATACATGGTATTCGTCCGGGGAGACAGGTGGGTTGCTTGTGACTTTGATAAGTATATACCTGGAAGAGAACTAGGATTACAGGTAAGTAACTTATCCTTCTCTTCCAGGGGATACTCATCAATAATTATAAGCACTGAATAGAATAGCAAGGCCATACCCAGAATCCTGCGGACGAATACCAGAACAGTTAATATACTCTAAAGGTAATTAACCCAAACAGATTTCTTAACGAGGCTTGCCTGAACTGGGCATCCACCTGAGTGTCAGAATCTAAGCAATAGTGGCGAGCAAAGGTGTGTATCAATTGCCATGTGGAAGCTTTACAGATCTCTGCACTGGGTACATTTCTGAGCAGGGCTTAGTGGAGGCCTTTCCCCTCGTGGAATGAGCCTTCGGTCTACAAGGGAGTTGTTTGTTAGCTAACTGGTAAGAGAAGAAAATGTAAAAGACTATCCATCTAGAGATGGATTCATTAGAGGAAAGAAAACCAGTACCCATGGGACCATAATTTATAAATAAACGGCCGATTTCCATATCTAATTGGTTTTTTGTAGATAACATTTAAGAACCTTTTTGAGATCAAGAGAATGCAATGCCCTCTAAGAAGGGGTGGACGGGTTCCGGAAAAAAGTAGATAGGGTCATTGACTGATTAATATGGAAATCAGAGATAACCTTAGGTCAAAACCGAGGGTGTGTTCTCAGGACCACCCTGTTGGAATGGAAAATGAGAACACAGAGCCTGGATCTCGCTAACTCTACGAGCAGAGGTAATTGCCACTAAGAAAGCAATCTTCCAAATCGGGTGCTGCAGGGACGCTTAATGTATGGGCTCGAAGTATTGTATTGTATTCTATTGTATAAAAAACGTATATAGCGCAAACTGTCACCCTGCAGGTATCCTGGTGCTGCGACTTAACGGATGACATCAGCAAACATCAACCCTGATTATCAGTGGAAAGCATTACGCTCATTCCTTGGGAACAGCCAGGTTTTCAGACTTTTTCTAAAGCATAGCAGGCAGTTAGCTTGTCTAATGCTCTGGGGCAGTGCATTCCATAGGCGTGAAGCCGCAGTACCGAATGCTCTACCTCCCATCCTGGACTTCTTAAATCTGGTGGTCGTTACCAGATTTGCACTGGAAGAGCGAAGATGTCTCTTGGGCTTATACCAAGTAAATTTCTCCTGCAAGGGTACTGGACCCATGCCATGTGCTGCTCTGAACACAATACAGAGACTTAAAGCAGACTCTTTCCTTAATAGGCAGCCAATGAAGATCCCTCTAGGCCAGTGCCGTAGAGGATCTGCGCTGCCTGTTTAACACCAGCTTTGCTGCTATAGACTGGACTCTCTGCAACCCCTGCAGAATGAATTGTGGTGCTCCCAATACAGGGAGTTGCAGTAGTCCAGCCTACTCAAGATTATGCTCCTCACAACAAGAGTTCTAGTCTGTGACTCCATTTGGAGGTTGTCATCCACCAAGACCCCCAAATTACGCACAGTTTTGACTGGACTGGAACCAAGGGTTCATCCCCAGGGGCGAGTTTAAACTCCAGCGGCAGGTGCTGGGGCATTTTAGCAGTAGAGCAGTATACCACCTCTGCTCTCCCCCCATTAAATTGCAAAGAGTTTCTCCTGAGCCAGCTAGAAGTCTGGCGTATACATTCCTGGAATGTGTCCATGGTCACCGCTTGCTTCCCTTCCAAGGAGAACACCAATTGGGTGAGAAAGGGAAGACCCATCAATTTAGATAAAACTACATTAAGTTCCCAAGCAGAGGAGGGAGACCTAACTGGAAGGTAGACCTTCTTCAACTCTTCAAGGAAGTCTTTAATCACAGGCATCTGAAAAAAGGCAACCTGCGTGGGTTGTTTCCTGTATGCTGTAATGGCCGCTAAGTGCACCCTTATAGAGGCCAACTGAAGACCCGATTTGGCCAAATACAAGTAGAGAAGGATAACCTGTTCCTGTTCTAGGAGGGGATTATGGCAGTTACTGGTGCACCCTTAGTAGAAACGCTTCCATTTGAAAGCGTATGACTTTCACGTAGATGGTCTCCTTGGTTCTTTCAGAACGTTCATACAGTCTGATGGGAGACCTAGATGTCCATACTGGAGGACCTCAGGAGCTATGCCGTCAAGCTCAGAGAGGGGAGGTTGAGGTGGAACACCCTCCCCTCGAGTTTGGGGAGCAGATCCAGACGGCAAGACAACCTCCCGTGTGGCATCTCGGACAGGTGAAGAGGGTCCAGATACCACCATTGGCGAGGCCACTCTGGTGCAATAAGGATCATCCTGGTTTTGGTTCTGTAGAACTTGTTGATTACCAGAGGAATGAGCGAGATTGGAGGAAAGGCATAGAGTAATGCTTCTGACCAGTTGATCAAAAGTGTATTCCCTCTGGAGCCTGAATGGGGATACTTGGATGCTAAGACGCAGCATTTTGCGTTTGCTGCATCCGAAAACAGATAGATGTCTGGGACTCCCCATCATTTGAAAATGTCCTGTGCCACTCTGTCGTTTAACACCCAGTCGTGATCTTCGATGAAGTTGTGACTTAGGGCATCTGCATAGACATTGAGTGTGCCTGGGAGATGAATCCCAGATATGGGCAACTTTCTCACCAGCAGCCATTTCCATATGGCTTGGGCCTCCTGCGATAAGGGTCTTGCCCTGGTTCCTCCCTGTTTGCTCAGGTAATACTTTGTCTGAACTAACAGGAAGCATGTCTGGATGGAAGAGAAGAATGCCTTGAGCGCTAGATGTAGGGCCCTTTGTTCCAACATATTGATGTGATAGCCCTTCTCCACTTCCTACCACCACCCCTGAACTTAGAGCGGGCCCATGTGGGCAACCTATCCCTGGAAGGAAGTGTCCATGATGAGCGTCTGGCTGGGAAGTTCCTGATTGAAAGGGACTCCTTTCAACAAATGAAGACATTTCATCTAACATTGCAGGGAGTCTTTGGCTATCTCAGGCAGTCACTGTTTTGTCCCAGCAGTCCTAGATCTGCAACCACTGATCCTCTAATGCCTGCTGGAGAGGTTGGATTTGCAGCCTGGCATTGGGAACAATGAAGATGTAGGACGCAATGGATCCCAGTATAGAGGATACCTGTCTGGCCATGGGGTGAAGTGTGCAGAGGAGAGTGCGACACTTGTTAGTGATTGAGGATAACCTATCCTCCGAAGGACATGCTCTTGCATGTGCGGTATACAGAGTTGCACCCAGGTAGTGAATCCTTTGGGTTGGGTTGAGGATAGACTTTTTGTAGTTGACTTGAAGGCTCAAACAGCTTAGCATTTGAATGCAGGATTGAAGGTGCTCATGCAGTAGACAAGGGGAAAAGCTCTTGAGCTACCAGTTGTCCAGGTATGGGTAGACGAGGATCTTCTGTTTCCCCAGTAAGCCTGCTTCCATCGCCATGCATTTTGAGAACGTGCAGAAAGCTGACTTGAGTCCGCATGGGAGGACCTTATACTGGAATTGCTCTGACGATACCTGGAACCGTAGGAACTTCCAATGTTTTCGGGAAATCGATACATGAAAATATGCGTCCTGCAGGTCGTTGTAGCACATCCAGTCCCCTTGATGGAGCTGGAGGAAAATTTGGTGCAGAGCCAGAATCCTGAACCTCTTCTTGCGGATGAAGTTGTTTAAGAGTCTTAAGTCGAACGTGGGTCTGCACTCCTGGATTAGACACTTCTTTAGCACCAAGAAGTAGCAGGAGTAAATTCCATGCCATTGTTGGAACAAGGGAACTTTTTCAATGGCTTCTTTTTGCAGCAGAATAGTTACCTCTACCTGAAGTAAGTCGTACTGCTGGACAGATGTTCTCCGGGGTGGGGACATGAATCTGATTAAGTAACCATTCTGCACAATATTGAGCACCCACTAGTCTTTTGTGATTTTTGCCACTCATTTAGGTGTGCTGTGATACTTCCCCTCACCGGAGTGGGAAACAGGGATGGGGTAGAATATGTTCATTGTTTTGCCAGTGGTTTAGTGAAGGAGACTGCTGGTTTGGAAGCTCCTTTTCCTCATCATTGCCAACGTTGATGGTAATGTGACCTGAATGATGTTGTTATTGTGTTGTCCAGTCAGAGCTTGAACCCTCCACTGAAAATGACGACGGTCGCAAGACCGGTATCTGCGCTGGAAGTTTCTCCAGACCGACTGCCTTCAGGATGTTTGGTTCAGACTTCATCTTAGCCATTTTGTCATCGGCATGTGTGCCAAATAATGAGTTACCACTGAAGGAGAGGTTGATCTTCCTTGGGTAGTTTCTCTGTGAATCTAGACAGCGAGTCCAAAAGCGCCCAGTCATACCTCCCTAAAAGTGCAGAGGCACTGGCAACTGTCATATATGCCGCAGAGTTATTCCACATACTTTCTACGAGGGAGTCCATTTGCTTATTCTCCTTCTCGGGTGGAACTGAAGAGGAGGAGGCTCCTGGATGTGCCATTCTGGCCGCCGCTCTATGACTGAATCTGGTGGTGGATCTGCATCCTTTAATCGCTTGTACTTCTGTCGATGGCGAGAGGGGCCTCAACATCGTAATGACTTTGGACGCTGCAGGGTCTCTCGATGGCAAACCAGCTGCCCGCTGTCTCTTGCCGGTGGTGAGAGGTGTGGAAACATAAGTCTCCATGTCAGGCCTCTCGACACTGAATGCCTTTGTCTCGACATCGGCGATACAGACTTTCTATATCCTAACGGCGGACAGATGATCTATGCTTGATTACCCTCGATATAGAATCTCTATATACGAGTATAGATCACACACATGGTATGAGAGCAGTCAAACACTTTTTGGATAACAGGGCCAGTACATTTTATGAACATAACAAAATGATTCTTGAGCTCATAAGTTGGTGCCTAAATAATAACTTTTTTCTTTTTGATAAAGATATTTTCAAACAAGTGAGAGGTGTGGCGATGGGGGCTTGCTTCTCCCCCAGCTATGCATGCTTGCATGTTGGCTGGTGGGAGGAGTGGGTCCTCAAAACCACTCACCAGGCGCTATATGAATCTCATATTGTTATGTATTTGAGATACATTGATAATGTTTTCATTTTATGGAGGGGAGGTGAAAAAGAGGCCCATGGATTTGTAGATGAGATTAATAAAAACTCTCTAAATCTTAAATTCACTTCCCATATACATAAAAGTCAGATGGAATTTTTGGACGTAAGGTTGTTTGTCAGCAATGGTACAATTGAAAGCACTTTATATAGGAAACCAACATCTGGCAACATTACTTTGCATGCCACTAGTTCTCATCCCAAACATCTCATTGCTAGCATTCCGTACGGTGAAATTTTAAGATTAAAACGTATTTGCAGCAATGATGAGGACTTTAATTTATGCCAGGTTGACTTGGTGGGCAGACTAAAAGCCAGAGGATATTCAGACAAAATAATTGCTGATGCAATAGGGAAGGCCAATAAACGAACAAGAACAAGCCTTTTAGACCCACAAAATAATGAGAAAAGAGAACCTGTATCTCATTCTTCATATAAAATAATTAATACCCCCAGGCTGATTACAACGTATATCAGAGAAGAACGTAAAATAAGATGTATCGTCAACAAACATTGGCCAATAGTACTTACCGACAATATTCTCCGCAATGGAATGGCAGATGTCCCTATCATTACATTTAGACGTGGAAGTACTATGGGCTCTACCTTAGACAAGGTGTCACCTGAAACAAGAAAGGCTGTTTCCTAGCTACAACCGGCTAATGGGTTCAGAAAATTTGCAACTTGTAGAGCATGTAAATTTGGCCGTAATATGACTGAATATTCAACTCCCTTTAGTAGAATTCCTTTTTCCATTAAAGGTTCATACAATTGTAAAACTGAATATACCGTATATGTTCTGACGTGCACCTGTGGGCTTAACTACATTGGTAGTACAAAGCTGCAGGTGCACGTCAGAATACTGCAGCATTTAAGAGCCATTCTCCACAGCGATCCTGCATATCCTGTGGCACGACATTTTAAACGAACTCATGACAATGATATTAATTTCCTTTCATATTATGTCATTAATGCGGTGGCGAAATCCAGAAGAGGAGGTAATAGGGAACGCCAGCTTAGGCAATTAGAGACAAAATTCATTTTAGAGTTCGATTGTAAATGGCCTAACGGTTTAAACACTACAGATGATATGCATAATTTTATATAATTGAGATGGACATATTTAAAAACGGGTTTTTAACTGAAACATTGATGAATTAAAATTAAAATTTTCCCTCATGATCTCATTTTAATGAAAAAAGATTCTTTTAAATGCATTTTTGTAATTTTTTGGATGTTTTTAAGAGTATTTGGTCCCTGGTGGACATTTTACTGTTATTGACATACAGATTTTTACATATATTTTTTGCATTTATGGTAGATTTAATCGGATCAACTATGTATATAATTAAATGTTGCCTATGTGAGCACTTTATTTTTGCACTCTTTTGCACACTTTAGCACAGGGTTTAGCACAAGGAGAATAGTAGTAAAGAAAACAAGCATTTGCAATGCAATAGGTCTCGCAGTTACGAGAGTTTAACCTATTGGTATTGTAAATAACAAATCCTTTTATTTATGTTTCTAAAAACTATTAAAAAATAAAAGGCATTGTTATGTGCAATGCCAATAGCTCAAACTCGTGTCAATGTCGAAGCTATTTATTATAATGGTATATTGCGAGGGGTAGAGAGAGGGCTAGAGAGAGTGGTAGAGGGAGATGTGAAAAGAGAGAGAGGTAGAGAGTTAGTGCGAGGTACAGAGAGAGCGCTGTGTATATTTAAAAGAACAAGCCCGTTATGCGTGACAAAGATGGCACAGTGCTGGTTTTCTTTTATGTAAGTCCACCATTGTGATCCCTTTAAATAAGCGCACGCAGAGGCAGCCCCAACATATAAGGAATGGTGGGCCCGGCACTCCACATTTCACAAACTAAGCACTGAAGAGGTGGCTTGTAGCAAGACCAAGGTACATGAGGCCTGGACGCATTATTAATGTTTAATAAAACAGCTCCAAAGTAAAAAATAAGTACGCAGTGTAAAGGTCTCTATTTCGAAAGAAATTTCAAAAACATGTTGAATGCTCCTGCTGAATAATGAGATCTTGTGCGCTGCTGATTGATGCCGTAACAAATAAAGGTAGACGTGAATGAAGTAAATGGTGCCTGGGGGCCCTGCAGGGCAGTGTAAGGTTAAAAGTTCACCTTCACGACAACGAAATGCCCCTATTGTTGGTGATAATTGAAAACACGCCGGAACTAACCCCACGGCTGCCAAATAAAGTTTGTAAACTGTGAATGAGGGATTTCCTTAAAAATTTGCACGTAGAAAATAATTCATGTGTGTCTCTGTGTGAATGTGTTTGTGTGCGTGTACTTATGTATGCCTGTGTATATCTCAGTATGGACGGCGAAAGTTTTTTAGCTGAACAAATAAAATTAGGAAACAATGCATGTGTGTGTCTGTGTGAATGTGTGCGTGTGTGTGTGCAGTTGAGTGAAGTCTGCACAAATTTGAAAACTGATACCTGTCAAAGAATTAGGCATGCAGGATGGCTCTCACCTCCGTCTCTGCGTATTTTGAAAGCGATTTCAAAAATATGTCGAAGCTATTTATTATAATGGTATATTGCGAGGGGTAGAGAGAGGGCTAGAGAGAGTGGTAGAGGGAGATGTGAAAAGAGAGAGTGAGAGGTAGAGAGTTAGTGCGAGGTACAGAGAGAGCAAAAGTAGTTTTGTGAGCAGTAAAGAGACTCCGAGTGCGCTGTCCCCTGCCAAATGTTCCCAGCCAGAATATATGTTTTAAAATGATCAAATAGTGAAATCTTCCTGCCACATAAGTTGCATTTTCTTGATGTACCATTTAGATAACCGTGCCACATAATTTGTTACCCCATACCATAATCCCAGCACCTCTGAATATTGTGAGTACCATGGAGTACTCTTAATTGCAAAGGGAAGAACCACATAATGGCCGAGACACTTCCAAATAAACCAGTGAAAGTAAAATGTTCTCTCTTCAACGTTACAGGGTGCCATGCATTTTAAGGGGTTTTGCTTTTGGGTTTGCGTGGCATAAATAAACCAATTCAACAAGTTTCCAAATGTTGACTGTTTAAAAGGCACAACTACTGCAAGTCTCCCCATTGCACCTCACTGACCCAGGGTGCCGGAATTGTATGGCACCCCTCCACCACCGCCACTAATTCTTTGAAAATATATAGAGCGAGTGCATGTAGCTTTTTACATTGCACCTTCTGAGCGTAATTCCAAAAAGCACGCGCTGTGTATATTTAAAAGAACAAGCCCGTTATGCGTGACAAAGATGGCACAGTGCTGGTTTTCTTTTATGTAAGTCCACCATTGTGATCCCTTTAAATAAGCGCACGCAGAGGCAGCCCCAACATATAAGGAATGGTGGGCCCGGCACTCCATATTTCACAAACTAAGCACTGGAGAGGTGGCTTGTAGCAAGATCAAGGTACATGAGGCATGGACGCATTATTAATGTTCAATAAAACAGCTCCAAAGTAAAAAAAGTACGCAGTGTAAAGGTCTCTATTTTGAAAGACATTTAAAAAACATGTTGAATGCTCCTGCGGAATATGAAAACTAATACCTGTGAAAGCTTTAAGCTGAATAATGATTTCTCGTGAGCTCAAAAGTGAAAAAAAACCGCGCAGTGTAAATGGCTCTATCCTGCCAAATAATGATTTCTCGTGCGCCGCTGACTGATGTCTGAGCAGTTTAAATGTCTCTATCCTGCTGAATAATGTTTTTTCGTGCGCCACCGATTGATGCCTGAACCAATAAAGGTAGAAAAGAATGCATGTGTGTGTCTGTGTGAATGTGAGCGCGCATGTGTGTGTGCAGTTGAGTGAAATTTGCAGTTTGAATACATTTGAAAACTGAAACCTGCAAAAGCATTAACCATGCAGGATGGCGCTGTCTCCTCCGTCTCTGCGATGAGGTGGGGAGAGAAGGGAGGGGGACGGTCTCTCGTGAGCTCAAAAGTCAACCAAAACGCGCAGTGTAAGTGTCTCTATCCTGATAAATAATGATTTCTCGTGCGCCGCGGATTGATGTCTGAACAGTGTAAATGTCTCTATCCTGCTGAATAATGTTTTTCCGTGCGCCACTGATTGATGCCTGAACCAATAAAGGTAGAAAAGAATGCGTGTGTGTGTCTGTGTGAATGTGTGCGCGCGTGTGTGTGTGCAGTTGAGTGAAATGTGCAGTTTGCATACACTTGAAAACTATATTTGAAAACTGAAACCTGCAAAAGCATTAACCATGCAGGATGGCTCTGTCTCCTCCGTCTCTGCGATGAGGTGGGGAGAGAAGGGAGGGGGAAGGTCAATCCAAGGAGCAGAAAGGAAACTGATTAGAAGGGAGGGGGTAGTGTGAAAAGAGCGGGGAGATAAGGGAGGGTGTAATAAAAAACAAAGGAGCCAAAGCTATAGAGAAGGGAGGGGGGAGTGGGAGCAGCTGTGCACGTGCATGTGATCGTGCACTCAAGGTTTAGGCCAGCCAAAAGACTGTGGGTAGCACTTTGAAAATCCCACATACAAAATGTCTCTTCGAGCCTTTGGCTCAGCGAGACCTAAAAAGTAGAAAGAACATAATGGTGTATATATAAAGTTTAACACATGACCATACAAGGATTTATCCGGTGATATGAGATTTGATAAGACTGCATTCTGATAGCATTTGATGGATTTATCCAGTTATACATATGTTTTTCACTAAATTAATGTTAGTGAAAAAAAGGCAAAAGAAAATAAGCTATTTTCACATATTTATATGGAATTTTAATGGATGTATATGTTTAAAAATGAAATGTATATGTGATATAAAGATATGCATGTGGATTTAGTCGTAACTGTACAAATCAACGAAAATGTAGTCTTTCCTCTGTATCTATGATCAGGTGACCTGTGATGTTAGTCAAGGGGTGTGTTCACTCTAGAAAATAAAAACCAAGATGGCATGTTTGCATTTTGCACGTGAACAAGGGCTTTTCAGCCCGAAACGCGTTGTGCTGCGTCTAAATAAACTAGACTTTGCCTGAAGTTCTGTGGGGTCTGTGCCTCCTCCTTCGCCGTACCGCCGCTGTGTGGGAATCGGAAGTGGCAGGAGCAGTTAAGCTTGGATATGGATATATATATATATATATATATTCACTGAAAAAACCATAGGTTTCACACAAGTTATAGTTAGCTGTACATTTCACTCGTAAAAAACCAATGAAATTCCCTCGTTATAGTTAGTGCAGGCAACTATAACTCACGCGACCGCAATCCTCTGCTGATGCTAATACTGTATTTAGACACTTATTTTCCCATGTCTTCTTCCATTAAATTTTAGCTATACATATATTACAAATATTTTTTTTTCATAAAGACACATATGTCATCAGCAGAGGATTGCGGTCGCGTGAGTTATAGTTGCCTGCACTAACTATAACGGGGGAATTTCATTGGTTTTTTACGAGTGAAATGTACAGCTAACTATAACTTGTGTGAAACCTATGGTTTTTTCAGTGAATTTGCAAGGTTTTTTAAATGCTAATTCCTAACTATAACGTGTGTGAAACCTATGCTTTTTTCAGTGAATTTGTACGGTTTTTTAAATGCTAAGTTACTTTACGCCATTCGTGGCGTGCGCGCCCACTTTACGCAGTTAGTGCCGTGCACGCACGGTGGTCACGCGGTGCGCTGCGCGCACCGCGTGCCCACGTTATGCGGGATGGGCCATGTACGCACGATGCACTTCGCGCACCGTGCGCACATGGGGGACATATTATGCGCATCGTTGTGAAATGTATTCTTTATTAATTTCACCAGTAGTAATATGCCATGCACAAAAGGTGCCCTTCGGGCACCATTTGCACACGGGGTGGGGAGAGTGTGGATAATTTTTTTTTAAAAATAATTTTTACCGTACGCGTACGGTAAGCGTAATCGGCGATTTTTCGAAAAAAAAAAAACCTTGGGGGTTGTTTGGGGACCCCTATATCAATGCTGGGTGGTTATGATCTCAATATACTGCCCCTTTAGACATTTTTTGGCTTTATTTTTGCTGCCCCACTCAGAGTGCGAGAGAGAAAATGGCGGCCACCGCTTCCTGGTTTCGACCGATTCGAATGTTTACTTAGATCTAACAGCCAATCAGAATCGCGCTCGCTCACGTCACCGTACGCGTACGGTAAGCGCACCGTAAGCTGGCTCAGATATATATATTGATTTAAAGGCTATTTTCTCAGATCTACTGAACAGATTTACACCAAACCTACAAAAGGCACTTCCTTGACCTGTAGACTACCTCTCTGCCAAATTTCAAGGAACTCTGTTCAGCCGTTCGGGCTGTAGCTGTGTCTAAAGGTCCTATGGAAAAATGCATGCGAAAAACGCGTTTTGGGACCCCCCTTTTATCTCAGCCCCCGCTTGACGAATCCCCCCCGAGACTTTCAGGGTAGGAGCGGAGCGCAGCGCCCCACCTATTTTGAAGATTTCGCGAGGATTCGTCGACCGGCGCCAAAGTTATTCAAAATAGAATGTTGCGGTTTTCCTATGGTAAGAGGGTCCTAACTATAACTACCTACTGGCGACCGCCAGTAGGTAATAGATATATGGAAAATGCAATGCAATTTTGGCATTTTATCCCTTTGTGTTCTAGGCTGCATATAAGTGCATGCGTGTATATATATATATATTATTACTATTAAGTGCTTATGACTATTGATGAGTATCCCTTGGACGAGAAATGGTGTGTGTAAAGCTTCAAGGATAATGGTCTGTGACCGACACATATGATTTTCATGTGAGAAAACCAAGGAGGAAAATGAAGCAGAAATACGATACACGCTACCAGATAAACTTCCTTACCCAGTGACAGTAATATGGAACTAACTTATATACATCAGAGGAGATGGCTTTGTGAACTGTATGACTATGTTTTGAGTCCATAAGAACAGAAGGAAAATGTACAACAGAGGTTTCTCTTTGTCTGTATGGGGTACAGAGCTCTTTGAGTAAACTACAGTTCCACTGTGCTTATCACCTAGAAGCACTGATTGTGTGGCGGAAGGAAGTATAATGTGCTCAGAAATTGACACTGTGAAATATGTGCCGGGACATAATTGACATAAATGGACACTTTGCCTATTGCAAACTAAATGGAGCAACGGAGTAGTTGCAGACTGGGCAATTGTTACTTTGCAGAATGTCAAAATGAGAAATGACAGCTTCCATTTCAATTGAACCGCTGAGACGCTATTGTTTTGCAGTGACTAAATGTCTTGTTTCTATTAACCAGCAGGTGAAGGGCACCATTTCCAGAGACCTGGCTGTATCCATCCCCGGTGAAGAAACAACTGTAAGTCCTGCTGGCCGAACAGACAGCTGCGAAATGCACCAACAGCAGGAATTGGATTTGTGTGCATCACTTGAGAATGGCTCTCCTGCAAGCAGCACTGCCACCATCTACCACAAAAACAGCGGAAGAATTTCAGCAACACTCAATACCCTTCAGAGACAAGACAACATCATACAACCTGAGCTCAGCATCACAGAAGCACAACAACACATGAGGGACTTGGATGAATTTTTTTTGGTTGAGACAAGGGGAAGAACTACCAACAGGAGAAGGCGCATCCCCAACCCAACCAACAATCTACTCTTTCAATAGGCAAGTGCGTAATTGTCCTAGTCGTACCGCAGACAGAAGAATAAAGACAGTAAATATTCAAGAAAACGACAAACAGACACAAGGCAAAATACTGGACATGTTGGCGATAAATACAGACCTTGGAACTGGACTAAATGCTACACACTTGAATACTAATGAAATAACAAAAATGGAGTAAAAGCTGATAAAAGTCCACCTTGGTAAGTGTTTGAAACTCTGCCAATGGATGGTGAAGAAAATGTACCCTCTTGTTGATTCCTCCTGTATAGTTATTGACAGATCAAGCTTGTTGCTGTCCCCAGCGGATTGCACTTCGAGCCACCCCCGTTACCAACTACGCCCCCGGACGTGACAGTGAGGGACCTACTACAGGTACTGGATCTAAATGCTGATGACCCTATGGGGATAATCATTATGTGCCTACATAAACAGTCACTGGAGATATTTAAATTTTAACTAAATACAAGACACAGAGTAAAAGTTGCAAAAGTTCATCTTGGTAGTGTGGTAAATTAAATGAGTGGATATGACTATTCAGTAAGGATTTTTGTGAACACTCGCACTGCTTCAGCCTCCAGCAAAAACGTTTGCACACTGTGAACTATTTCCCAGCCAGAGACACTTGCATCTGCACCCTTTAGGGCAACTTGTGGTATATCCCTAGTAATACCTACACTGGTCATTTGTGCGGCCTGGAGTAACATTTACCACAACTGGACATAAAATAGGGCCAGGGACAAATGCTATTCTAACTGCAAGGTAGTTAACCAAGAAAATGAATAAAATGGTGTTTTACACCCCACTCGGTTTCGCTGTGATAACTGTATTAGCCATCAATGCAATTTTTATGTATGAGATGTATTATCCATCTATACAGAGCCCTGAAAATGGTTCAAAAGGCTTAGATTTGCATGCCTATCATCCAAAAGAGTATCATGAGAATGTTGCCATACAGACAATGAATGTTTATCGCAGGGAAATTAATGTCTCAAATTTCTGGATATGTTTTAAAATGATCAGTATAAAGAGAATACCTTTCTTGCACCTAACTTTACCATACAGTGGATCATGTGATATTGTATATGCAACTGCTTCTATGACCAATGCCATGATAATGCTGTCTTTGAAGAAATGTGTAATATAGAGGTATATTTAACAGTGGTATATATTTGAACAAGGGTTCAATGGGTGGATTGTCAATGCTGGGAAGAAGATATATACAGAGCTGAACCATTATTCAAACATATAGCAATAGAAACTCCATTTTTGTACTGTACTTCTAGAATGATTCCTGTACCACGCTTATGTCTCTGTGGAGAGGTCATTTTGTGGTAAACGTTAAGCTTTCATTCTTTATTAAGTTTAAAATACAGGTGCAGAGCTGTTTATCTCAGTATTTACCATCTGAGTCCTTGAACCAACGAGTAAGAAGAATTAGTTGCTTTGCAGATAATGTCCTGCCAAGACACTCTGGTGTGAAAGCAATGCTTTTAGGATTGATAAAGGTGACATGTGTTTATAACTAACTCTTACAAATATGTAACTGTGCAGCCAAAAGGCCTTAAAGCAGAGATAAGAGATTAGCACAGGCTGGCACAGCCTCACAAATATTTTTTACTGTAAATTGCCTTTGCTGACAGACATATTGTAGCTTAAAGTATAAACATTGCAACTGTACATTGTTGAATGAATTAGCATTTTCAATGTGAACCATTGAGTACGAATATAAGACGCAGCACAACTCAGGCAAGTTGAAATATTTTGCAGAAAGTACTCTGCATGTTTCCGCCCCAGAGGTTGAGAGCGACTAAATGTTTGCTTCTTTAGATCACCATGACTGTGTATGGACTATTATTTCCTTTACATACAAATTATCTTTAATACTTTTTGCAGCAGAGGTTTTGCAAATACTTTTACGTGTATGTTCTGTGGGTAGAGGCTTTAGACAACTTTGTAGGCTTTAGCACCCCATCAATATCTTCCCAACCAAATTCACACGGATCTTCCTCTACGTATGCATGATCCAAAATATTTACACATCTTCTGATCAAGTAGAACGCTCTTTTCATGTGTCCACGAAATAGGATATGAGGTCAGTGGAAGGTCACTTAGCAGGTCTATTCTCTTGAACCGGTGCCCACCGAAGAACTTCAAATGTGTGACAGTCAGAACTAATTTTCCACACACGCACAAGGCATTTTGCTACGTCTTTAAAGACACATTCTTCTTTTGTCTCAGCAAATCCTTTTAGAAATGTTACAGGTTCAGCAGTTAAAGCTCCAAGTTTTGTTCCAATTTTGCCTATAGTGTCACCACCTGTAAGAATATGTGCCTTGATAAGAACACTGGACATCTCTGGGTCAAGTTTCTTGCACAGGATATGAAGGGGGGTTAAGTGTCTTTTCTCGCCTGTTCCATAACGTATCCATAACTCTGACAATAATTGACTTATAATCCCGTAATCAGAAGGGGGAGAGAGAAGCTAGGATCCATTCGGCTTCCATCCAAACATAGAATAATCAAGAGAGAATGGATCACTTGTCATGTTTTTGCCAGGGTCTATAGGTTTTCTAGTCTAAAAAACCCTCATACACGTAATGCTCGTCGTAGAGGTACATCTTGATTATCCGCTTGGTCTATTACGTGAGCAGCATCATCATTGGGTCTTATTTGTGCTTACCTCCACCAGGAGGGAGACCAACTAGTTATTCGCAGTAGTGATCAGGAATAGTGAGAGTGAGGGTGAGGTGAACCTAAAACTACCTACAGTACCCTGGTACGTATTTATTCTGTCAGGGGTGGGGCAAGGTTTAAAAGAAGGTGTGGTGCTTAAATAGAAGGGCTGCTGTTCTATGGCACCTGTGTAAAAAGGTGAATGGTCAGGCGGTCGACACGTTTCAGCCCCATGGGTGCCCAATCGGGTCACAGGGCTTTCTTTAGGACCGGGTGTGCAAATGACTATTGTGTGACCTGCGCAGGTAAGTCACTGCACTTACCCCTCTTCTTAGGGCATCAGGTTATGCGCTGTTTTGTCAAGGGTCAGTTGTACCTATAACTTTATCAGGGCCTCAGTGGGCTCCCTTGGAAGGCGTGAGGAGTAAGCGCGCTTCTACAGTGAGAAGTCTATCTCGTGGCTCATTTCCTCTCCAACTGACGTGCTTCGGCCCCCAATCCTTGACTTATGAACATTGTAGCACAATAATAATGCCCGTGTCATTTGACAGTACAATGACTCGATTGGAAGTATTTCAACAAGCCCACTCAACATGTGGCACAACACGAAGGTCACCTTCCTCCAATTTGCTGTTAAGTTCCTGAACAATATGGCCTGTACCTTTTGAATATATCTCTGCAGACACCAACTCCTCATTGACAATCATTCCACTTGAAATAATTGGAAGTTTTGTGTTCACTCAAGCATCAGTGTGGGTTTGACAAGTTAACATCTCCAAGTTCATCTTGTTCAATGTTGATAGGTGTCAAGTGTTTGATGCAGGCAAGGTCAATTGTTCCACTTGGAGACATTTGTCTGATTCTCTCACATTCTTTGACAGGCAGTTCAAGATAACTGTCCAAGACAATGTGCAGTTCTTGCAAGGAGCACACTGACTTTGATATCTGTAGAACAGTCTGAACGGCCTCGCCGAAGTTTTACATGAGTGAAATCTTGACCATTTGCAATTGAGGCATATAGTCCACAACAACAGCAGTTTTCAATGAGGACAACTTTTCAATTTGAAATTCTTGAGGTGAAAGTTTTTTTTCGAGCTCTTGCACAAATTTGTTCTTCACTGGTTTAGTTGCAGTATCTCCATCAACTAATGCATTTGTAGGAAGAAGATCATGCGACAGAAAGTCCTTGATAAATTCATCCCTTTCTTTTGCTACATCCATCTCTCTATGTGCTTGCAAAAGTTGTCTTTTTGTAACCTGTTTTGTAGTGACTAGTTGGACAAAACTCTTACTATGGCAATTGAAGTGTGGAAGTTTGCCAGAGCCTATGGAGAGTCTGATCGGCCGGGCTCAGTGTTGGCGGCAATGGCACGCCACCACATGGGATCTGGTGCCATTGTTGAGATAGAGGTGGAGGATGGCTCGTAGTTAACAGAGTGATGCGATCGGTGCCCGCTTCTGCTCCTATTACCAAGAGCTGTACAGCTCTAAACTCTCCCCTAGCAACGAGGATATAGCCAGCTACCTGGAGTACATAAAGCTCCCCTGGTTACAGAACTGGCATCTAGAGTTCTTGATGCGCCCTATCGAGGTGGCTGAGGTCCGTCTTGCATTGGGTATTATGCGTGAAGGGAGCGCCCCTCAAATGGATGGCCTTACGGTCGCATTTTATAAAGGCTTCAGTGACCTCCTTATCCCACACCTTATCTCTTTATTTCACGATATAGCTGCCAAAGGCACTATGCCCCCTTCCATGCGCGAGGCGCTGATTATCACCTTGTTAAAGCCCAATAAAGACTTGCGTAAATGCTCGTCCTACCGTCCGCTCTCGCTACTCAACGTGGACACTAAATGATATGCCAAAATTCTTGCGAACCGTCCGTCACCACGGCTTCCTCAGCTGATCGGACCTGAACAAGCTGGGTTTATCCCCGGTCGCACACGAACACATAATCTTCGCACGGTTTTTGGTGCTCTACAGCACGTGCGGCCTGAGGTCAAGGCTGCGGCAGTCTTCCTCGATGCCGAAAAGGCCTTTGATTCGATTGAATGGAAGTTCATGAAGGCTGTGCTGACTCGAATGGGAGTTGGAGAAGTATATCTACAGCTGATTTTGGTATTGTATCATGCACCTCTAGCCAGAGTGCGGATGGGGGATACAGTCTCAACACAGTTTGCAATCTCACGGGGCACTCATCAGGGGTGACCGTTGTCCCCGTTGTTGTATGCGGTGACAGCTGAGCCCCTATTGCAGGCACTTCGTGAATATCATGGACACAGGGGACTTCGCTTTCCAAGATACAATCTCATCACGTCTGCGTACGCTGACGATATCCTTCTTTACGTCAGAGACCCTGAAGTGCATCTTTCTCCGGTAATTCGTGAGGTCCTCCGTTTTGGTGGCCTCTCTGGCTTAACGATTAATTGGGATATTCCCTCTGACAATTCTCGCTAGATTTCCCGCTGCAGTGGACTACAGAGCCTGTACGGTATCTCGGCATCCAGTTCCACTCCGATGCAGACGTTATATTGAAAGCCAATTACGGGACAGCGATTGATAAGCTTGCTGACGACATTGATCGATGGATACGTCTCCCTCTCTCTTTGATTGGCCGTGTTGCCCTGATAAAAATGTTGGTTGTTCTCCCGCGCCTACTTTTTCTTTTTGTTAATATACCCATAGTCCTCTCACAGCATCTGTTCCGCGAACTCCTGTCTTTAATGACTAAATTAGCGTGGGCGGGTAAGACTCCTAGAGTAGCGTTGGACACACTCATGCTACCATATGCTGCCGGGGGATTGAATACCCCGAACCTTGAACTGTATTATAGGGCGGCACAGGCCTCTCATGCGTACAGTTGGGTACACGGGCCCCCGGATCTACCTCATCTCTATATAGAAAAGGTGGCTGCTGTCCCGTACTCATTGCCCCGCCTTCTCACGCAGGTCCCTTCGCGACGATGTGGCATACTTGACTCGATCAACTCTGTTGCCCTCGCGTGGAACGCGCTCCTCGGTATGTATGATGGCGCACAGCTCTATTTCCCCCGCCTGCGTGTTGAGTGGTGCCATTGGTTTGCGCTCAGCTCAGATAGAGGGACCCTTGAATCCCTTCGCAAACTGCACATGCAGACTATGGGAGATCTCTTTCGGGACGGGCGGATGCGCTCTTGGGAGAAGGCGGTGGACACTGATATTGGTCCGACGGTACTGACTAGATTCCATTTCTTCAGAACCCGACACGACCTGCGGGAAGTTTTGGGCGAGGAGCTGCAGGAACCTTTAGATATTCCCCCTCTGACCTTTCTTCTGTGCGCCCAGAGTCCATGCAAGTTGATCTCCAAAATGTACACCTCGGCTCTTGCCACGAAAGCTCCCCCCCTCAATAGGGCTCGACAAACCTGGCAGTCTGACATTCGCACTCCTATCACGGATGATATCTGGCTCTACTGTTGCACGGTTACCCAGCAGATTTCTAGCAATGGCCGACATAGGCTTGCCCATTTTAAATACTTAAATAGAGTGTACCACTCCCCTTCACGCCTTTTCAGGTTCGGATTGCACGACACCGACGACTGTGAACGATGACGTGTTTCCCACGCTGGCTTTTTTCATCTGGTGTGGCGGTGTCCCCCAGTTGAACAATATTGGGATGCGATTTTTCACAAACTCAGTGACATACCAGGATCCCCCTTGGCTCCGGATCCCCCGATGGCGCTCTTAGGTTACACTAAACCTCTCAAGAAGGCTATGCGTAAATTGATTGCTTTCGGCCTCCTCTTGGCCAAGCGTAGGCTAGCGATGAGATGGATGAGAGGGCCGTCGCCTACACTAGCGGATTGGGAACGGGATATGGTATACTGCCACACTCAATCTGACGTTTACAATGAGATGAGACCTCCGAGTAGCCGCCCGAAGAGTTTTTGGGGCCTCTTTTCCCAATACTATGAAGCTCAACTGTCTGAAACTAACGCCCCTGATGACTAACTAACGACACTGTTTGCCCTGCGATGTTGATGCCCTGGAGCCCCTTCAGGCTGTTCGCTTCCTGTTAGCACTCTACACGCTGGACAGGCGCCAGTACAGCAACGCACTGTACACTGCTCCATTATTTCCCAGATCGTTATATCCCAAGGGCTGCTTCTCCACCCCCTCCCCCCCCCCCCCGAGTGCTCGCCATTGTACTCTGTGTTATTACTCCTCAGTTGTATCTTTTGTTGTGATTCCAGCGATCTGCATTTGTGTTATTCTGGATTTTGTTTTTTCATTCCTTATCAGTTATGTATTTGATTTGATTTTCTTTTTTTGCTGTATGCCTTAAATTGCAATAAAATAGAATAATATTTTTTTTTTTTTTAAGTGTGGAAGTTTAGCTTTAGAGATTATGTCAAACAGCTTTTTCTCTTTCAATACAAATCTCTCCTGCTTCAGTTCTGCGCATAGTTTCGATCATGTTCCAGGACATCTAGTAGACGTGTCTTTATATCGTTATCCACATACAGTTTGGTTGCGAAGTGGTGTAGTCGCACATGCTCAGTGATTTCAAAGGGGTTTCCTTGCTGCTGCATGAAATGAAAAGGCTGACAACATGTTTATTAGAATGTTCTCCTCTCTTTCCCACAAGTTCATGGTGAGGAACTTTTTCACGATGGTCCATTAATTTTGAATTTGACATCTCTCTGAAAACATTGCAAATAGAAAGAAATTCATCGAAAACTAGCTGCCACTGAACAACATATTCACTTTTACGTGTCTGACCACCAATTCCATTGAACTTTTCTGTGATCTCTAGATCATCTGTTCCAGTTTCATATCTGGAGCCACAGCATTGAACCTTCTCTCTCTTTCACTACAAAATGTCTTTGGAAGAATTTTCTGTAGAGGTATGGTTTTTCTATCTTTAGCTTCTTCCCTTTTTCCAAATACCAGGACCCATATCTCAGGTAGTTTATGCAACTGAATTCGCGAAAAACAGTAATCAGTGACTCCACAGTCTTCACATACAGCTCCCGATCAGCATGTACCAAGTTTTTCACTAGAGCTATCATGTGTAAAACATTTCTCCAGTATTTGCAAAGTTCTAATTTTTCTTCAAATTTTTTGACAAACTCTAAGAACTTCTTTCTCAGGTATTCTGATTTTGAACTGAGTGTATTTAACATTGTCTGGCTTCGCTTTACGTATTTTAAATGAAGTGCACCCAGTGCCTTTTTTACTTCTGAGATAAGATATGCAAAACCTAATTTGTCATTCTTGTTCCAGAAAGAATTCCAATGCAATGTTTCTAAAGCATCAGAGATGATGAGCATAAATTATAACGAAGGAAGATAATGAGCTCTGCTCAATACTGACTGGACTGTTATGCTTCCAAAGATATAAGCCTCAATAAGTACATGGTCTATGCTGGATACACTGAGATAATTTCCTGCTAACCACAAAGCAACTTTTGTCATGTGGAAAAAGCCCATCATTGGATAAAGATCATCAAATTCTACTGGACTGTTCACAAAAATGTCAGCTTAAATACAGAAAACACATTCATCACAGAAAATTGGCAGGATAGGCTGGTCTTCATGCTGAGCATGCACATTTTGGAAATTATTTAGAGCTGCGCATACTGTTGCGTTGTTTGTGACTGGAGATGGTTTTACTGGTAAATTCTGGAAGATCAGAGCATGAATTCCTGTCCACAGAGGAACTGGCTTGTCTTCATCCTTCAATCAGAGCCGATTAAGCGTTATGATAAATTCAGTTAAATCAGCTTTGTGGACCATAGCATCAGGTAGAAGAGTCATATCCTCAGACACTTTGAAACTTTCTGGTAGACTGGGACATGTTGATGGCTTGTAGTGATTTTGCACACGTTGGCAAGGCAGTTGGGTTATAAATTTACAGCTTTGTTTGTTTATGCCTACAGGTGATACAACTTGTTTTCCAGCAGCTATGTCATTGGTACAGTGTTGAAAAAGCAACATGGCAGTATCATGTGTGCTGGATGTTCCTGACAAAGAAGAGTTGTCTTCAAAATCAAAATTATAAAGAGCAGCAATTGTAAATCCTTTCCTGGTTAAGTGACTTGGAAGTGGTGTGCTATCGGACTCACAATATTTTAAAGCATGAGTTGCTAACAAGTTCCTGCTCCGTACTATGTCATTATAACTTCTTGGTACACCAAACTTATTCATTGAAGTGATTAGCTCTCTACTTTTGCAATTGTAATAGATTGCGTGGGCAGTCATCATGTGTAGCACGGTTTTCATTTTTCCGTGATATAATTTATAAAACATGATTTGGAAAAGACAGTACATTTGCACAGCAAAAGCCTGTTGGTTCATGGGACTGTCTTCCACTTCTTCACTAATATCTTCAAAGCCATCATCAATGTTGTTGGCTACTGTTCCGAACTCATGAACTTTAGTTTGTAACAGTTTTGCTTTGCTGGTATTAAACAATGATGTAAAAAAAAAATTAAAACAACATCCAGAATTCTTTTTGACTCCCATGATTTGCAGAGCTTAATGTGTCATTAAGTCCAAAATCTAAATCTTTCAGGACGTTTTTTTAAAATGGTATCTACTGATTTTACCGCATCCTGTGATCTTATTTTGGCAGCCAGAACAAATCTGCCTGAGAACACCATAAGTGGCTCATTCTTTTTGTTAGACTGACAAAAATAATTCTTTCATTGTGCATTTTCTCCAGAAAAATCTTAATTTTATTATTATGGATCAATACAGTTTCATCAATGTTGACCATTATTTCTCGGATCTCACTGAGTGTGAACCCATAGCCAGCACTCAAGAGTGGCTTTAAAACTTAATTGGCTTTTTCCAGGAGTGCCAACCTAACTGAAGGCTGGTGGTTACGTTGCTGCTGGGAGCTCATTGTACATTCATATTTCGAATGTATGCACGCATGCAGTTCGGGTGCGAATACAAATCCTCTGCAAATACATTCACCTTGTTGGGAGAAACTAGCTGCAGATAAAAACATGTTTGCCCTTTGAGACTCACATACTCTGTACTTTATTCTTTTCTCAATCCCTTTGGCCCTTGTTCTGGCTAAACCACATATAACACATTGAAGATCCACTGCTTTCTGATCAGTTGTTGGAGGGGGACGACGGGTAGCCATCTATCTTCTAAGTGGATTGGCGTTGGATTGTTTTTTCATAGCTATCTCAGAAGACTCAGATTCTTGTTGTGAATCACTGGTTTATGCTATTTTTTGAAGAAAAAAAATCCAGGCTTTTTTCCACTGTAAATGACTTGTAGCACTTGTTACAATAATCAAATATTTGATCCTCTTCAACCATCAGTTTCAATCTTTTGTGAACCTGGTCTTGCCTTATTTCTGCAGCATCTCGCACTCTCTTCTGTCCAGCCGCAGTTGATGTTAGCTTTTCTTTCAGATTAGTTTGGCATATGACACATTTTTCTTTGTTGAAGTGGTCCACAGATTTCGTAGTTAGCGACACAATGATCCACTGCTACCATCTGCTTCGCTCATGTTTATGAATTTGAGTCAACGGAAAACCTGAAACAAAAACAATATCAAAATAAATGACCAATATGATGGATAAAACACAACATTATAGAGCCACAATTTTGGAAAATGGCGTAAGGGTTGCTCTGATGAGTTAATTTCTGTCTCTATAAGACTACTTGATCCCCAAAACCTATGTTTTGACACCAAAATGAAATATATAGGTCTCATGGTTTCTGAAATATTAAATCATCACTGCAACACATCCATCTTTTTTAAAAATGCCGTCCAGAAAAATTCAGCCCGGATTAGCAATGTCAACCCAAGCTAACTTACTTCTGTAATGATACAAAAACACAAATTAAAAAGGAAAATCTCCAAACAACAATTTTCATAGGTATATCAAGGGAGCAGGACAATATTTTGATAAACACATTTTTATTGGTTTACAGAAGAAATATACTGGCATTTCAGCACATACCCATGAAAATCTAGGATTACATATAAGAATCTGCGCAACCCAACTGACAGACACTATTAAAACACAGTTATTTGAAATTTGGACAGTCCCATCTATGATCACCCCACCTCCCCCAGCCACTTACCCCACACACTGCAATATTTCTTGGGACACCCACGTGCTTCATACATAACTTTCTCCTGTGTGGCGCACCAGTCCACCCCAGTCAGCCACCGCCCGACAACCGGGGGTTCAGGGCATTTCCATGAGGCCGTAATGTCTTTCTTGGCGACCACCATTGCTGTAGTTAAAAACACCTTCTCATTCCGAGACCCATCTAACCCATAAGTAATACCCAGGATTGTGTGCTTCGGGTCGTGGGGGACCACTCCAAGATTTCAGTAAGCTCTTCTTCTATTTCCCTCCAGAACCGCGCTAGGCCGGGGCAGGCCCACACCATATGAAGGAAGTGAGCTGGTCGTGGCCACATCTAGGTCAGGCTGGGGTCGGACTAAGCCCTGCCCGATGGAGGCGCACCGGGTGTGAGATATGCGGTGTGTAAATAATAGAGCTGGACCAGGCGCAGCCTAGCAGATACAGTGACTGTTCTAGGAGCCATAAGGGCATCACGCCAGTCCTCTTCCTCCAGGGGGCCAACCCAGTCCTCCCACTGAGCCCGCAGTCGGTCTCAGGAAGTGGGAATATTGTTAATCAGTGTACGGTAAATACGTGAGATGTCATCCTTCCCCAGGTCTCCAAACAATATCTGAGCTTCGGGTGAGCTGTGGTCGGGAAGCCGTGTACCTGTGGTAAGGTGAGAGTGGAGGGCGTGTCGCAATTGCAGGTACCTATAGAATTGTGATTGGTGCAGTGAAAATCTGTTTTGGAGGTCTCCAAAGGAATGCATATGGTCCCCTACCCACACGTCTCCCAGCTGCGAAATACCTATGAGGTCCCAAGCCCTGAAGCCCTGCAGCTCATTCACTTCTTTGAGCCAGGTCCCATTCCACAACGGAGTACACTGAGTCAGCGTGTGTGTCCATTTGGTGTGTCGCAGTGCAGCCCGCCAGGCCAGCAACACAGAGTGCGTCACCTCTGGAAGGCGAGTGGATATAGGGGCCCCATACAATATAGATTGAATCTTGGCGAGGCCCAGCTCAAGTCTGTAAGCAGGGTCTGACCAACCCCCGTTGAACCAATCATGTATGGAAAGAAGTTGCGTAGCGAGGTAATAAGTTGAGATGAGTCGTTCCTAGGCCCCCGTCGAACGAAGGGATCCTGCAGGTATTCAGCGCCAGTCGGGACCTACCTTTCCCCTACAGAAACTTATTGGCTATACAATCTAGTTCGCGGAACCAAGTCTTGGAAAAACACAAGGGGGTGTTCTGAAGGACGTAAAGGAAGCGGGGGGAGGACCATGATTTTAAAAAGAGCCACCCTCCCCATGAGGTTCAGGGGCAGCAACTGCCACTTCTGGAGGTCTGCCTTGGCACGTTTCACCAGTGGAGTGACGTTTAGGGCCCAGCTCAGGGAGCAGGGTCATCCAGATCCCCAGATATTTAAAGGACTGACGGCGAAGAGGTATTTCAGATTGCCAGTCAAAGCATTCTCTAGACAAATGGAGGGGAACCAGAACCGATTTGTCAGGGTTCAGTCGGAGGCCAGAGGCCCGTTCGAAGGAACGCAAAATGCGAAGACAACGCGGACCTGATCTGGCAGGGTCTGATAAATAAATGAGGACGTCGTCGGCATAGAGGGCAATTTGACTGGCTTGGCGCTGGGCCATTCCATCCCGCACGTGCTCACACGATTGCATCAGGGATGCCAAGGGCTCCATCACCAAAGCGAAGAGCAAAGGGGAGAGTGGACAGCCCTGCCTTGTTCCCCTGCGAATCGAGAAGGGTTCGGATAGGACCCCATTTGCAAGGACACGGGCTCTCGGGAGGTCATACAGAACCCTAACCATGGCTCGGAACCGGGGACCGAGTCCCATCCTCTCCAAAACATCTCCAAGAAACCCCCAATCCACTGAGATAAAGGCCTTCTCAAAGTCTACAAGGACAGGTATGGAGTCTCAAAGTCTACAAGGACAGGTATGGAGTTAGGAGATGACGGTGGGCCAGAGCGGATTGCAATCTACGAAGACAATGCCGGGTACCGCGTGAGGGCATGAACCCGCACTAGTCGGGATGAACCAGCATAGACAAGTGGGGTTTAAGCTGCTGGGCAAGTATTGTGGCAAACAATTTGACCTCGGTGTTGATGAGTGAGATAGGATGATAGTCGGCACAACGTGACGAGGGCGGCTGGGATTTAGGCAGAACCACAATGTTGGCCATGTCCGTCTCATGAGGGAAGGAGCCCTTCTCCACCGCCTGACGAAACAGTACCATAAGGTGGGGTACAAGTGAGTCCCGATAAAGTACATAGGGGCATATTTACAAGCAGGCAATAAAAAATTATCGCCGCTTTTGCGGCCGTTTTCGGCCGAAAAGCGGCGATAATTTTATCGCCTAATTAGCAAGGCCACGCTAACGCGTGAAACCTTGCTTTAGCGTCAAGATTCCTAACGCCCAGCTTTGCATCTCTAATGAGATGCAAAGTGGGCGTTCCTGACCTAACATGACAGGAGAAATGTCGCTAAGCGACATTTCTCCTATCATCAAGCCCCACGCTATGAAGCATAGCGTCAGGAAAAGTAGCGATAACCCCTGTTATCGCTACTTTCCTTACGCCTGCTTCAGGACTGACTTAGCCATGATATCCTAAGGAAGGTGGATATCATGGCTAAGTTTGTGAGTCCCTATCAGCAAGCTAACGCCACACTACGTGAGATTATCGCTGGGTTTCCAGCGATAATCTCACGTTAGGCAGTTAGCGTGAGGATTTTTATCGCTGAGGAGATAAGCGTTGCTAATACCACGCTATCTCAGCGATAAAAATCCACGTTACCCGGCGATAATTATTCTCACGCTAAGAGCGCTGAACGATAATTATCGTCGGGGGTTGCTGATATGCCCCATAGTATTCCTGGGGGAGACCGTCCGGACCCGGTGTCTAGGACTATATTTTGAACTTGCTAACTACAAACATTTTGTGTCCCAGTACAGTTTACATTAGATGTTGAACATATCCAGCAAAAGCAATTCAAATAAAGCTGTTTAGATAAGATGAAGTGGGGAAGATTTGCATCACCGGTTCAACTGAACCAAAGTCATTAATGGTCGAGGTGAAGTTTTGGGTTGCAAAATCAGGAATATTACAGAGAACGCCACTTGTGGTGTCTCAAACGGGATGCTGACCTTAGTTGAGCCATGTGCCAAAACCTCACAAAAAAAGGATACATATGTCATTTATTAGAGAAAATCTGGAAGAGTGAGGAGAAGAAGTCTAGTCACCATCTGATGCATAATTTGAAGAAATAGTGTCAGTTCTGATCTGGCAAAGCACACTTCTTTCTTATTAATGTGGATCTTTACAATCTCCCACAAGATATGTAGAGGTTAGAGGAACTGGGCCCAGTAGTATGGAGGATCGCGCTATTGGTGCTGGGTAATCAATTGTAACTATTATTGTCTAAGGAACCAAATGAGATATTGTTTCTGGGATAGAATGAGAACGCTGCAGCACAGTCACCAGAACTAATATAGGCTGAGTCAAATAGATAGGGATTATGACCATTTCCACAGTGTTTGCTGGAGAGGTGAGTAGAGTCTTTCTCTTTCTTGGCATATGACAGTGGTACCTTTTAGGTACTAGACTAAATGATCTAGCACTCACTTGGGAAACTGAAGACTGGAACTGATTTAATGTCACAGGACATGGAACAAGATAAATGTCTGTCAAGGGGGTCAACTTAATGTGCCTAGACATAAAGCATGACCGGTATGGTGTTGTCGGTCTCAATGACATCAAATGATGCAAAGTTGCATGCTTCAACATGTTTCATGATGGAATGGTTGACGGCAATCTTGATTTTGGTGTTCTTGATGTTAAAGTACTGAACTGAGAGAGTAACTTGATGTCAATCTTGATGGGGAATAGGTTGCTGAAACCACTGCTTTCAATTACTTTGCATAAAAGAGCGCTGTTTTTGATCAAGTCTGTGATTTTCCTTTTGCACCACCACTCTTACAAGAAAGGGGTCCAAAACAATTATGAAGAACACTGAGGTGAAGGTAGAGCTACCCTACGCTCTGCCTCTTGACATGCTCTTGAGGAAAAATCTGAGGAAGGTCTAGAAAGATTCTTTTCAATCAATTTTATCACCGCTCTAATTATTTATTCCTCTTGACAGCTTCACAAAGATAGGACGACCTGAAATCCCTCTCAAATGATTTTTTCCCAGTGATCAGTTCTCTCTTCACCTCTTTGAATTGGCCCAGATTTTCCACCAGGGATTGCGACCACACGGATCAGCCGCTAGCCCCCGCCTTTTCGAAATCCTTTCCCATACCCAATGCCTCCGCCAGCCCCAGAGGATCTGGGACAATCCCGGTGTCCACTGATCGACTGGACAGTCACAATTCTAATTCTTCTTGTTCCAAATCTAACATGGTCCAGCCGAGACAAATACATTCCATCCGTCCCAACCCAAACAGAGAACCTCCTCGCAATACTAGAAGCAGCAACTCAGACAACCTCACCCCTGTGAACATCTCCCAGACTCCTTCCTCCCCCTTATCCACTACGACTTAAATGTGTACTACTTCATTGTAGATCAGCCAGTAAACACGCCTCAGATATCTTCAACCTCATTCAACACAATGAGTTTGACATTATCATCCTCACCGAAACTTGGTTAAATCCGGCTTCCACCCCTATCTTAGACCTCCTAGTACCCCCCAATTAGGCTAGACAGAGTTCTGAAGTTGGGCGGTGGCCTAGCCTGTATCCACAGGAACTCACTCTCGATTTCTCTCTTGGAGTCCTCTGCGCCTTCCTCCAGTGAATACCTGTGTCTCAGTATCTCTAGTATGAACAAACCGGTTTGCAAACTTCATACCTTTTACCACCCTCCGGGGGACAATCTCCCCTTCATCGAGCATCTAATGGAAATCATCACTAGTAATGTCGACTCAGCGTTGGCCCAAATCTTCCTTGGTGATTTCAACCTTCATTGGTTTTATCCCAATGAGTCCGCTGTATCCTGTTGAAATCATTCTTAATCGATCAAGATCTGACTCAGCACTGCGACCAACCAACTCACATTAAAGGAGAAACTCTAGACCTCATAATCGCTAAAGAGCAGATCATCACCCTAGATTCCATTACCCCCTGTGACTGGTCCGACCATCATAGCATCCTCTTTTACATTAACAGGGAGGTATTGATGAGGAAGGTTCAACCTTCGAAATTGAAGATATGGAAAAGAGACCTCAGAGCAATTAATTCTGACGATCTAGCTGCCCAATGTAAGTCTGCCCTCTCCGCCCAAGCTGATTTGGTCGAGGTGCAATCACTCACTGACGCCTACAATTCGACAATCTCTAACATCATGGATGACATTGCTCCATTCAAACACAAAAATGACTCAAATAAAATATCGAAACCGTGGTATAATGACAACTTAAACACTGAGCGATGCAACCTCAGGGCAGCTGAACGGTGCTGGCGATCCAATCCTTCATCGGACCAACTAAAACTCCTTAGAGAAGTCAGGAGCCTCTACAATAAACAAATCAGGAGTGCCAAGGCTGACTACTTCCGAAACCAACTGGATCAAGCAGCAAACCTCCCCAAGAAACTGTTCGAATTGGTCAAACAGAAATCAGTCGTTGGTCCAAACCACTCTGAACTTGATGGCTACCCACCCTCATGCGATGATCTTGCAGCTTTCTTCTCGGAGAAAATAAGACTCATCTCTGCTGACCTCGTCTCTAAGAAGCCTCTATTACCTCCCTCAGGGGCTGCCTCCCCCCTTGACCCCTTTGATAAGGACAAACTGCCCACCAAGAACACTAAGAACAAGGCGTCGTGGGTACCTTTACCCCTTTTAGTGAAAATGACATCCACAAGATTCTTCAGAATATCAACCCCTCCAACCACTTCAGTGACCCGTTGCCCCCGGCTATCTTCAAGGAAATCAAGAATGCACTCATCCCCACCTGGAATAGGATAGTAAACACTTCTCTCTCACAAGGCACGAACCCCAGATGCCTAAAAGCAGCTCAGGTTACGTCTATTCTAAAAGAAAAAACTAATGCTGTCAAATCTGATCTCAATAATTTCCGCCCCATTTCCAACATCCCCACCCTAGCAAAACTTCTAGAAAAATGTGTTCAATCTCAACTTTGTGATCACATAGAGAACTATCAACTTCTAGACCAACATCAATCTGGTTTCAGGAAGGGACACAGCACTCAATCGGCTCTCACCCATGTTATGGATGCCATTTTAAAAATGCTTGACAAAAACGAATCCTGCCTCTTTCCTACGCCTTCGATACGGTTAATCATGACAACCTTCTATCCATCCTGCAATATAGAATGGGTTTTGCTGATCAGGTGTTACAATGGTTCTCGTCTTTCCTTCATCACAGATCACAAAGAGTCAAGGCAAACCACTCCCTCTCACAGCCCTCTCCTGTACTCATGGGGTCCCTCAAGGGTCCGCCCTATCCCCCATCTTATTCAACCTTTTCCTGGTGCCTCTCGCTAACTCATTAAACTCCATGAACATTCTCTTCCACATGTATGCGGACAACACGCAACTCTATTTGAAAATCTCATCCTTGGATAACATCATCTCCCTCAACTCTACTCTAACGTCTACCCAAAACTGGTTAACGGAGAACCATCGCCTGCTTAACACTTCCAAAACAGAATTCCTGCTGATCTCCCCCCCGAACCACATCACTAAGATAGACCTATGGCTGAGTCACCTCACTGTTTTCAATTGCACTCCTCTCATCATAGACTCAGCCAAATCCCTCGAAGTCACCATGGACAAGCACCTGAATATGAAAATTCATATCAGCAATGTATGTAAGGGAGCAAACTATTTGTTGAGGTCACTCAGAAATATCAAACCTTTCCTTCCACTAAAGGACTTCAAGCAAATAGTCCAAGCGCTTGTCTTGCCGAGGCTTGACTACAGCAGTGCTACCCTCTGTGGCCTTCCCAAATATGCCATGGCGCCACTAAGGTCAACTCTGAACGCAGCTGCTAGACTGGTTACAGGGCACCAAAAGATATGATCATATATCCCCAGTACTAAAATCTCTCAATTGGCTACACTACGAAGCCCGAATTTAGTTAAAGATTGCAGTTCTGGCTCACAAAGCCCTTCACTCCAATACTCCCAGGTACCTTGTGCAAAAACTTGAACTATCATGTGGTTCTAGAGCCTCGAGAAGTGCCACTACCTTTCTCCTGAAACCACTTATCCTGAACAAAAAAATAACTTGTCACCGAGCCTTCTCCGGTGCTGCACCAAAGATTTGGAACTCTCTTCCACCGGAAGTACGCAGAATCTCTTCAACAAAGGCTTTCAAATTGGAAGCTAAACGATTCCTTATGAACAAATTCTTACCCTAAGAGGGATACGTTCTCCTGCTCGGATATTGATACTGTTTTTTTTTTTTTATGTTATTCCTCCCATTCATACTGTAAAGCGCTCTGTTATCCTTCGGGATTTTGGTCGCGCTATATAAAACTTTATAAATCAATAAATAAATAAAATAAGGACACTGTTTCACATCGTGGTTGCCACATTCAGGGCATTTAAAAAAACACGATCACATCTTCAGCCACAAAAAAAACTGCCAGAACTGTAGATATATATTTAAGAAGAGCGTACAACGTTTGAACTGGCTAAATTTATTTGGACTTTTGGTTTTTCCACTATAACCTATGCCGACGGCTCTCAAATCATAGTGTCCATTCCTAGAACACCTCTCTTTGCTTCAATAGTTGTATGCGCAAAATCAAATTAAATTCTGAAACAACTGAGGTTCTCCTCTTTCGCTAGGACATATCATTTTATAATTCACCTTGGTGGCCCCGGACCTGGACCCCTGCCGATTACAGTGCAAAAAGTCAAACCTGGGAATGATTTTTAATGCTAATCTAACTTTTAGAGATCAAATTACTGAACTCATCACCGCTGATTTCATCTTATTAAGGACTTTAAGGAAAATTGTTCTATTTATTCCCTTCGATCTTTAGAAGTGTGTTGACATTGCAATGATACCGTCCAGGTTGGACTATTGTTAATATATATTTGGGCATTCCCCAAAAATCTCTATATAAACTCCAGCAACTGCAGAACGTGGCTGCACGTAATCTAAAGCTAATACCAAAATTGCAGTCTGTATCGTAAGCTATGGTGGAGCTTCACTGGCTCCCTGTAAAGAAACCGGTAGCCCTTAAAGCACTCTGCCTGGTGTACAATTCACTTCACAGATTGGGACCAGACTATTTAAGGAAGAAATGTAGGTAGCTCAGCGGCCACCAAAACAGTTATAGTCCCCAAGTGGAACAAGACAACCTGGGGCGGCAGAAGTTTTGTTTGGTCCATCTGCAAACTCTGGAACCAACTTCCTGGACCTCTGAAAAATCAACAAAATTTGACCAGATTCAGGAAACAACTGAAATCTTGGCTTTTCCCACTTTCCTACTCATTTTCCATACTTCAACCATTCACAAGGAAGCGCCAAGACGCCTTCGGGCATACACACGTTTAATAAATATTATCAAAATCAACTGCTAAAAAACTGAAATGGTGATAAATCGCTAAAAAAGAACATCGGTCATTAACCCAATGTTTAGGGATCCTACCAGTAAAGCACGATAAAAAAAAACTGACCCTTCGGTGGGCTGAGGATGTGCATCATGGCATATCTAGCCAACTCAGTATGCCTATTTAGGCAGTGTGCTTTAATTTGAAATGAAAAATGATGGGGAAAGAGATATTTCAAAAAAGTGCTCTGCCACCTGTCTTCGGATAAAGATATTTTGGTTTCAAGATGGAGAACTAGGATCATAACTAACATTTTTTGTTTCTTCTTCACACAGTACATTTATTTTCTTCCTATCTCAATACTTCCTCCCTCTTCAAGGGGGCAGCAGGACTCTAATTCCCACCAATCCCACACCAGGGAGTGCTTGTAAGACTCACATTCTCAGACAGGATCAGGTACTTGCACGTGGCTTTGCAGACGGTGCAGTTATCTGAAAAAAGGAATAAAAAACAGATTGCCATTATTGTTTGAGATATTCAAAGCGCTTCATTTTGAAAATAATGAACAATAGTTGTTTATCAGAAAAATATGGACATCAAAAATGGAAGACGCCTTACACAACGTCACATAAATATGTTGACTTATTGGCGATCATTGCACTACTCCTTGCCTAATTCTACATAGATGGTATAACCGGTGAAATGACCTTATGACTGACCATCCTATGGGCAAATCACTTTCATAATTTTCAAAGGAGCCACCCACATCTTCCTCTCAGGTTTTGTGGACAAACCCTCATGACTTATGTTGTAGATCCTACTAACAGCTTTTAGAGCGGTCTTGAATGCCTTAATCACATCAGGAGGTTTAGTGAATTTGGACATCTCTTCTGTACCAAATGGGACTTGTATATTTAGAGCTTTATAGTATTTCTCTTATCATAATCAACCTTCCCCCTCCCCTTGCATTTCTCGTCTCTCTCGTGCTATACACCCTCTGCTGGATCTTTCACTCTGTCTTTAAACCACATCATCCACCTTGAAGAAATCTTGGGGTATAGTTTTCTGTCTTTAAATAATTCAAATGAGGGTGTAATTTGTTGTCATGTGTGGACACACCCTGTAGGCTGCCAATCGTTTCTGCAATTTCTCTTCCTATAGCAACCTTTTCACCTAGCGATTGTGAAACACTCTTTAAAAAATAAAAAAATAAAATTATATTTCTTTATTGGCATTTTTAACTCAAAAACATACAATACAAACAGTGTACCCAGTTTCATGCAGTCTAGTTACTTTCCATCCACTTGCATAGAATAACAGTGCATATTTAACAGGGCAAAGATCCAGTTCTTCCATTATGAAAAAACAAACATTTTATCCCTTGTATATCCATGTAACAAGAGGCATTAAATGTGCAGATTAAACATCAATGTGCCTTATGTAACCCACTAGGATAGGGCCCATATATGCTTACCAATGTCAATACATATCAGTGCAGCAGCGCGACCCCTAAATCAGTGCAATCCCCGCCTCGTGGCCTACAGATGCACGTCAACGAACCATCGGGTGTCCCCGAAGAGCCACCCCCAGTATGTTGGCGTGTGCGCGCACACTCTAAAAATGGTCCTCATATGTCCCTTGGCCTGGATGTGGTAAAACTATTTTTAATAGCTATAAAACATGGCTCTAAAATGCCATCTGTTTATCGGTGATAACCGGCCCACTTCCTACGCACAATTCGTCACCCTTGCAGGAACTCTTCCTCCTCTTTAGAACAAAACTGTACTCCATTATCAGACAGAATCTCTCCAGCTAAATCCTGTCTCTAAAAACAGACCCTCTAGAAACATAATGGCACCACTAAATTAATGCCAAGATCACAAGCCGTCTCAGACCATCTAAAAAATAAGCCAACTAACACAAAGAGATGTGGATTTGCTTGTCTGCCCCTCCACTGACACAAAATATCAAAGGCCATCTCTTCCTATTGCCATGGCGTTTAAGGTAAGTCCAGTTGCTGCATCTTCGGGGTATTAGTCTTTAAGGTTTATCACTGTTACAACATTCTGCTGTGAGAAGCTAGCCTGGTATATGTGGGCGCCCTGCACCATTCGAGACAACCCTTATGGTTATTTTAGAGGTCTTAGACAACCTTAGAATCTCTCTATGTGGTAGCTGTGGAGAGCAGCCTTCAGGCTTAGTACACAAGGAGTGTAAAGCAGCTTTTTGTACCAGAATATAATCTTAGAGGTGTTGAGTAATTGAAAAAGAACCACACAGTGCATTTATAAAAATATGTATTTATCATAAGACACTCATTAACACATACAGATATCTCCTGGCCAGAGATATGCACAATGCACACAATACTTTTCGATAGAAATAGGTAAGTAGCACAGAATACACAGTGGTCACCTGGGGAAGACCAAACCATATACTAAAATAGTGGTATGCGAACCAAGACTTGAGTCAAGACTATATCCAGAAGACGTAGAAGTGCCGGGGACCCAAAGAACACCCAAGGTAAGTAACCAGGAGCCCCACGGAGGCTGTGTGCAGAGTGGGAACACAACCACTTTATCAATGCAAGTCAATGGGTAAGTCGCATTTGCAATTCTAAAGAAGGACCCCTCACAGTGGACCCTGAAGAAACCCCTTGGAATACAGAAGGTTGGAGAGCCACCCCACCCGTGGATATCTTAGGAACCAGGATACCTGCACCAGGGAAGCCGGGTGCATAGGAGAGACGTGGCGTTGGAAACCGCAGTTAAACACAATGGAGGATTTCAGGAAGATGCCGCTGCTGGGGAAGGTTAAAGCGTCCGGTGGAACCCAAAGGTGGATTCAAGATGTTAAAAACCTGCAAGCAGAGGGGACAGAGTCTATGCCACTCAGGAGTGACCAGGAGGCACGGAAGATGAATGCCCATCGATGTTGGGTGTTGCAGGAGAACTGAGGGTGACCTTGAAACTGCAGATATGTGGACCAGGCGACGCTGTGGAAGACCAGGAGCCGTACACAAGCTGTCCTACGTCGGATGTCGAGAGTTGAGGGGTCGGTGTCCGGAGCAGCAACAAGCCTTGGCAATTGAGAACAATGAAGGAATAGAAGAAGGTGCAATGTCGGGACCAGCAAGGTCCAGGAGACTCACCATAAGCAGGGGTGTCAGGGCAGGCCCTGAGCAGTCAGAAGAGCCCAAAAGAATTAAAAGGTGACCCTTGACAGGACTCACAGGCCTGAGGCACTGAATTCACAGAGGACCTCGAGCAGCTTACAAAAGATGAAGGCCCACGATGCAAGGGATGCGATGAGGACGATGAAGATGCTTGAGGTTGGGGCTACTTGGAGCCTGAAGATCTTGATGGAAGGAAGCGAACAAGCCTTTCCAACAACAAGTTGACGGAGTGCACAGGGTTTCAGTTCCTGCGGCTCTGACGAGGGATACTGGCCTCAAACTTGGTGAGAGAGAAGGGCAGGTCTCGAGGGATGAGAAGAACCACCACATATGTTGCTGAGCCTTCCGGAGTCCGTGGGAGCCCAGGATCAGTAGACCAGTCAGCTTAGTTGCAGTGCCTGCAGATTCAGGGAAGTGACTCCTTAACTTCATAGGAGATGCCTTCAGGTGTCTTGGATGCCCACAGGCCTTGGAAGGTTTCCTGTATGGTGCACAGGCACGGACGTTGCAGCGGACGAGCAGGGCGAATAGATCAAGAGCAGCAGGAGTCTTCCCGGTTGCAGCCTAGATGCCCAGAGAGAAGTCCAGAGTGTCCAGATGGTTGAAGTTGAAGTGGTGTCTGAATTGAATCGTGTCCCAAGACGAATCTAGTGACCCACTCTCAGGTAAGCCCTTAAATACCCTATGAAAAGGGTTGGGACGATTCAGGGGTCCCTCCTTAAGAAGAGGCTGGACAAGGGGGAGGATGTAGTCACTTACCTTTAATCCTAGTTCTCTTCCAGGTTGTTAGCATTGGAATATTCCCGCCCATGCGTGGGACCCCGGAAACACTATATTATATGTGCCCCACATATATATATCCATATATACACATATATATATATGTATATATATACACATATATATATATATATATATATATATATATATATATATAAATAAGCAATTGCAGCCTAATAAACACCAGAGCTGAATCATGCTGTAAGGAATTTCCACTATACATGAAAAACATGCATTAGAAACAGGAGAAACAACAATAAAATTTGTTTAGAAACTGTTTTAATGCTCAGCAAACAGTAGAAATCCTCATAAAACACTGAAAGCATAGGAAGCTCCCAGGCTGCATTGCAAATACCCAGTCTAACAAGACTGAAAAGCTAACCTGTAGCTGCATAGCAATAAACTGACACCGTGCCTTTAAGGCACACCTGACCCCCAGCTTCCCATCATGCCTCAGGGGTGACAGTTAGGTCAGTTGTTCTTTGCGGAGACTGAAAAAAGTCATAGTTTTGAAGAATTGACAATATCTTCAAATTATAACAATCCTTTGCCCGGGGAGGCGGGAGAGTTGCTTATGACTTTGATGAGGATACCCCTGGAAGAGAACTAGGATTACAGGTAAGTAACTAATCCTTCTCTTCCAGGGGATCCTCATCAATAGTCATAAGCATTAGAATAGAATAGCGAGCCTCACGTCATCTCCCTGCGGGCAAAGGAGAACACAGATATGTAATCAGTAAGCTTAGACATACTAAGCTATCCAAATAGATTCCTCAAGGAGGCTTGGCCTACTTGAGCATCAGCCCTGGAATCAGATTCTAGGCAGTAGTGCCTCGTAAAGGTATGAACCGATCTCCAGGTTGCAGCCTTGCAGATCTCTGACATTGGGACGTCATGTAAGAACGCAACTGTGGCTGCTTTCCCCCTAGTGGAATGCGCCTTAGGAGGCAACGGTAAGGGTCTTTTCGCCAGCTGGTAAGCTAAGGTAATGCAGGATACAATCCATCTGGACATGGATCTCTTAGCGGCTGACAAGCCTGTTCTCATGGCACCATAATTAACAAATAACTGATCTGTCTTCCTTATGCCCTTGGTACTTTCTAAGTAGAACTTAAGCCCCCTCTTGAGGTCTAAGGAATGAAGCGACCGCTCGGCCAGGGTCGTTGGATTTGGGAAAAAGGATGGAAGGGAAATGGACTGATTGATATGAAAATCAGACACCACCTTAGGGAGAAAAGAGGGATGTGCCCTTAAAACTACTCTGTTATGGTGGAAAACAGTGTAAGGCACATTGGTACACAGCGTTTGGATCTCGCTTACTCTGCGCGCTGATGTAATGGCTACCAGAAAAGCGGCCTTCCAAGACAAATGCTGCAAGGAAGCTCTGTGGATTGGCTCAAAAGGTGGGTCTATCAATTTAGATAACACCAGGTTCAACTCCCACGGAGGAGAAGGGTTTCGAACAGGGGGATACACTTTCTTCAACCCCTGTAAGAAGTCCTTGACCACCTGCATTTGTAAAAAGGAGGGCTGACTATGAGATCTCCTGTACGCCGTAATGGCAGATAAATGCACCCTGATAGAAGCATACTTTAACCCTGATCCTGCTAAGCACAGAAGGTAAGGGAGAATGGCATCCTCCTGCCCCTTTGTAGGATCAAGGTGATTTTCTCTACACCAAAGAAAAAACCTCTTCCACTTAAACGCATATGACGCTCTTGTGGAGGGTCGTCTCGCTGCTTTCAAAATATGCATACAATCAGGAGGTAGATTCAAATGTCCGTATTGCAGGACCTCAGGAGACATGCTGTCAAGTTCAGTGAGGGAAGGTTGGGATGAAGAATCCTCCCGCCCATCTTGGTCAGCAGTTCCGGCCTGCAAGGTAGCCTCCTGTGTGGAAGTACCGACAGATGAAGAAGGTCCGGGTACCACCACTGCCGTGGCCAGTCTGGAGCTATCAGAATCATCGTCATGCTGGATCTGAGTAGCTTGGACACCACCTTCGGGATCAGGGTCAGAGGAGGAAATGCGTAGGCAAATGTCCCCGACCAGTCCATCAAAAGCGCATTCGCCCTTGTCCCTGGACGGTAGAATCTAGACGCGAAGGCGAGGCATTTTGTGTTTTCGTCGTCTGCGAATAGATCTATTTCCGGACGACCCCAACGATGGAAAAGGTCCGCCACCACCTCGTCATGTAGCACCCAGACTGGCTGATCTTCGAAGTGCCTGCTGAGTGCGTCTGCCTTGACATTTAGTTCTCCTGGAAGGTGTACTGCCACCACCTAGAGGTTCCTGGCGAGAAGCCAGTGCCAGATCGCCTGTGACTCCAGGGAAAGAGGACGCGACCGAGTTCCACCCTGTTTGTTTAGGTAGAACATGGTCATCGTGTTGTCGGTCTGGACCAGGACCGATTTGGACTCGATTGCCTGTAGGAAATTTCTCAGAGCAAGGTGGACTGCTCGTAGCTCCAGCATATTGATGTGGTAGGTCTGTTCCTCCGCCGACCACCGCCCTTGTATCTGAAGGCACCCCATGTGTGCCCCCCAGCCTTGCAAAGACGCGTCTGTCACCACCGATTGCACTGGAAGTGACTGGTGAAAAGGTACTCCCACCATCAGATTGCGCTGCTGAGTCCACCATGTGAGGGAAGATCTCGCCGCCTGGGAGAGACATATCTGATCTTCCCAGCAACCTGTTGACTGATCCCACTGGTCCTCCAGAGTCTGCTGCAAAGGCCGCATCCTCAGCCTGGCGTTGGGAATGAGAAAGATGCAGGACGCCATGGAACCTAGCAGGGATGCCACCTGCCGGACTGTTGGAATTTGCACCTGGAGCAGAAGCCTGCACTTCTGTCTCATCGAAGACAGTCTCTCCTCCGAAGGATACGCTCTTCCCACGTTTGTGTCCAGAACAGAGCCGAGGTAGTGGATGGTCTGGGTGGGCTGCTGCACTGACTTCTCCATGTTGACATGAAGGCCGAGATCGTGCAACTGTTGTAGACAGATCTGAAAGTCGTGCCTCGCCTGCAGCGGGGATGGACCTTTCAGCAGCCAGTCGTCTAAGTATGGATAGACGAAGAGACCTTTTCTGTGAAGAAAAGCCGCCACCACTGCCATGCTTTTGGTGAAGACTCGCGGAGCTGACTTGAGTCCAAAGGGCAGGACCTTTTATTGATAATGCGTGTGGCCGACTACAAACCGTAGGTACTTGCGATGGCGTTTTGCAATGGAAATGTGGAAGTACGCATCTTGAATGTCCACCGAACACATCCAATCCCCTACTTGCAGAGGTGGACAGATTTGATGAAGGGCCAACATGCGAAACTTCTCCTTCACTATGACCTTGTTCAGAAGTCGGAGGACCAGGATCGGTCGAAACTGGTGCTCCTGATCTTTTTTGGGGACAAGAAAGTACCTGGAGTAAACTCCTTTTCCTATTTGAGAAGGTGGAACCTCTTCTATAGCCTGCTTTCGAAGAAGAGCCGCCACCTTCTTTCGAAGCAGCTTTAACTGGTGAGGACGAGACTTTTTTGGTGGTATGTCCTTTGGAAGCGCACGGAAACGTAGCGCATATCCATTGCGCAGTATATTCAGCACCCAGCGATCTTTTGTGATGCTGTCCCACTCTGCCAGATGTTGTGAAGCACTTCCTCCCACTGAAGTGGGCAACGGCGGCAGAGGAAGCCACTGCTCATGACTTCCCTTCCGCTCTCGCCATGGTAGAGGACTGTTGCTGGTGACCCCTATACCTCTGTTGGACTTTCCTCCTCGAAACTGGGACTTCCCCTGGTTTTTGTTCTGGGACCACTGAGGTGTTTGAACCCTCTGTTGAGGCCCCTTGCGCTGGTTGGGTCTGTAGCGGCGTCTAAATTCCTTCTTTTTCTCCAACCAAACCGCCTTGAGGGTGTCCAACTCGGTCTTCATTCTATTCATCTCTTCATCTACGTTTGTGCCGAAGAGAGAAGAGCTGCGCATCTGGTTTTAGACCTGTCAGTCTTAACCAGGACGATCTCCTGGCGCATATTCCATGCGCGTTAGCGTGCGCTGATAGCACCGCCCCATCTGCCACTGTGCTAATTGCTTGATTTGCCACCAAAGATCCCTCAGTGACTATCTCGTCAAAATCCTTTTGGTCTTCCTTTGGGAGCTTGGTTTTGAACCGCTCCAAAGAATCCCAGAGAGCTCTGTCATAACGGCCTAGCAACGCAGCCGCGCTGGAGACCTTAAGGGATGCAGCCGCAGACGTGTAGGCTTTGCGACCCCACGAGTCCTGAGACCTGCTCTCCTGATCCGGTGGAACAGAAGAAGAGGCAGATACAGCATGCGTCTTCTTTGCTGCCGCCATGATGACTGAGTCTGCAGGAGGGTCCATCTTGACGAAGACCGGATCCGAGGTAGCCGGCTTATATTTGTTTAGGATGCGAGCCGGCACCGCTTGGATGGTTGCTGGAGTTAAAAAAGTGTCCATGACCGAGGCAAGGATCCCAGGAACCAGTGGAAGCACTGGTCGAGATGCAGTCTTCTGATGAAGAGTCTCGAAAATCACTGTTGTCGTGACTTGCGGGACAGGCATCTCAATGTTGAGTTTCTGAGCACCCCTCTGCAGAACCTCATGGTATGTATTAACCTCTTCAATGCCTATGACGAGCTGGTCTCGTCATGGGCCGCGGTTGCGCTGTGCCCATGACGAGACCAGCTCGTCATAAACCCCGCCCGCTAATGAAAGCGCCGGCACAGGGCGGGGAAAGGGGCGGGCACTGAAGGGGTTAATGTCATCTATGGAAGAGACCCTGAAAACCGGGCTGTCCGATAGTGTGGGGGAGTAATCCCTCTTGGAGGACCGGGTAGAGGAAGTCGAGGAAGTAGATGGTGTTCTTCTACTTCGCCGATGAGCAAGGGGCATCTTTTCTGGTGATCTGACTGCACGTTCTTCTCGCCTGGGGGAACGCGATGCAAAGCGCCGTCTCTCAGGGGACCTCTCGTGCGTATGCCTGGGAGGACTCACTCTGTCCACTTCGTCCACCAATCTCTGAAGAGGAGATCTATGAACTAGACTGGTATACTCCTGCATTCGCCTTGTCGCCCCGGAGTCCTGCCAGTGACGTAAGGGCAGTAGCCATCTTGGGGACAACTGAACAGCAGAAGGGGCCTTGATTTGTCTTGAAGGAGACTTGCGGACATGGCTAGAAGCTTCTCTATGGGAGAGAGCCTGCGGAGTGGCTGACCTTGAAGAAGTCCTTTTGGAAGAGTGAGAGGACGAATGGCGCGAGGCTGACTCCGTCACTAGGACCACCGATCCATCACCAGACCTCACCGAGGCCTGTCTCGACGTCGAGCGTGCTCTCGACGTTGAACCTGCACGCATTCCAGACGTCGATCTTGTCTCCTGACTTCTAGCTAGTTGGGCCTCCCGTCTGCTCGACGGCGACCACCGATGAGAAGTAGGTGAAGAATGCAGCCTCGACGTCGAACGACGATGTGAAGCCGACGACGGAGGGACTCTCTCTCTCGACGCCGAGCGTCGTCTAGACGACGGCGGAGCTGTGTCCAATCTCGACGTCGAAGGTCTGCGAGACGACGGCGGAGGGGTATTTTTCGCCCTCTACGCTGAGCGTCGTCGAGACGACGACGGAGACCTCATTCTCGACGCCGATCGTCGCCGAGTTGACGACGGCGGAGGAGACTTTGCTCTCGACGTCGATCGCTGATGGGACTGCGATGACAGAAGTGAGCTTGCCCTCGACGCCGATCGACGCCGAGTTGACGACGGCGGAGGGGTCTTGTGTCTCGACGCCAATCGTCGCCGGGTTGACGACAGCGGAGGGGTCTTGTCTCTCGACGCCGATCGTCGCCGGGTTGACAACAGCGGAGGATCTCGATTCTACGACGACGACGTACCTTTTCTCGACGCCGAGCCCGCTGTCGAAGGTCTTTTCTTACATGAATGACCCAAATGAAGATCTTGTCTCAGCGCCGAGCCCGACGCTGAAGCAGAAGGACGCGAGGACTTGCTTCTATCTAGAAGGCGTTCTAGACCTCTTGGAGCCCTTCCTTACCGGAGACCTTCCTCTAGATGATCTATCTGCCAGGCCATACAGGCAAATTCATTCCCTGTCCTTTAAAGTTTTTCTGGACAGGTTCTGGCAGTGAGGGCAGGTCTTAGGATCATGATCCTCAGGCAGACAAAGAATACAGACCCCATGAGAGTCTGTTTTGGCCTTCTTTTTACCACAAGAAGGGCAAGGGTCAAAAAGAGATGGCATTTTAAGTTGTTAAAAAACGCCCAAACCTGTCAAAAAAGACAGCTTCTTACTTCAAATGATGAAAGACGTCGATGTAAGGTATAAAAGTTGTGAAAAGTGAAAATATTTTCTGACAAAAATCAGAAAAGAGTGGAGCTGTGTTGCCAGGAGCCGGAAAGAACAACTGACCTACCTGTCACCCCTGAGGCATGATGGGAAGCTGGGGGTCAGGTGTGCCTTAAAGGCACGGTGTCAGTTTATTGCTATGCAGCTACAGGTTAGCTTTTCAGTCTTGTTAGACTGGGTTTTGCAATGCAGCCTGGGAGCTTCCTATGCTTTCTGTGTTTTATGAGGATTTCTACTGTTTCCTGAGCATTAAAAGTTTCTAAACAAATTTTATTGTTGTTTCTCCTGTTTCTAATGCATGTTTTTCATGTATAGTGGAAATTCCTTACAGTATTATTCGGCTCTGGTGTTTATTAGGCAGCAATTGCTTATTTTTTATATATATATATATATATATATATATATATATATACACACACATGTATATCAATGTTCCCTCTAATTATTTCTCTTGGTGTGCGGCAGCACAGAGCCTGTGTACATTCTTTTCTGAGCTGTGTGCAAAAATGAAACTCAACAGGAGCAACAATGTGAATTTGAATAAGCGTGCTACAGTTAAGGTTGATTGGGAGCAACCTCTGCTTCATTTTTTTAAAGAAATGGTCTGAAAGGTAAATATTTAACTATTATTTATCTTGTCAAAAGCGATCTGCCAGCACACCCAGAAGATTTATTTTTCTGAGACAGAAAATTTCTTTATGTACATTGTCATTTATTTGTAGAGTCAAACACGCAAAACCAGTCTTGGGTTGCTTATTGTCCAGTTCAGAGAGGACCAGACTTGGCAGTGTGGGCTGGACTGTTCATATTGGAACAGTGTCAAGACTGATTTGCATTTGTTAGGTCTAGGCATTGTGGGGAAAAGAATGAGGAGTTGGAATGCCATATTGCAAGCATCCTCCCATCACTTTCTGTGTGTTTGATGTGATGTCCTAAGTGGCCCAGGGTATTTCCAGACGTGGGTTCCTTGCTCACTGTGCCAAAAGAATCAAGTTACACCAGACTTTAGAGCAGCAATCAGGAGAAACCTGTCCTGGGTTGCTTGTGTACCGGGTCAGAGAGGACCTTGCTTGGCAGTTCGGGCTGGACTATTCCTATTGGAGCAGGGTCAAGACTGACTTGCATATGGCTGGGTCTAGTCTGAGGTGGAACTCCTTTTGAATGATTGGTTGGAATGCTCCCCTGAGTGCTTGCCAGTGGTCAGACTTATTGCATGCATCTTTCCCATTGGCTTTTGTGTGTTTGATTTATTTGTAGAGTGCCAGATGCTGCTCAGGTGCATGGTAGACGTTTTTAGTAGCACACGATTAACCATGCTAATCTGAGAAATGAAGCCATGTCTTATAGCTAGAGAAATTGCAATCCATGATATATGCCATGACATGAAATGTAATGGTTATCTAGTGTACCATGACAGAAAAAGTCCATCAGAATTCATGTGGTCAGAGAAAACCTCCATCAGTATTACCATGCCATAGAATAAGTCAATCAGAATTTCTTTGCACTTTAAAGTTCTTTTACCCCAAGAACAGTGCAGAGAAACAACAAGCTGTCAGCAGACTTATGTGTAAATATCCAACATAATAGGCTTATGAATATCTAATTGAAATATGCAAATCAGAAATAATGTGTCAACAAGCTTTTGGCACATGATTCCAACACTTCAGTTACTTCTTTACCAAACAAGTCTCTGTGGGCAGCCATCTCCAGCATGAAAACTTAGCCATAGCCACATATGTGCCCATGTTATTGCCACAGTTCAAAACCTGGATTCTTCGGTTTACATTGCCACCTGTGCTCTTACACTCTCTCAGATATGTTCTCTCTCACTCAATCAAACTAACACTTTCACTCATTTTATATCTCTGTTGCTCGCTTTCTAACTTACAACAAGCACTCTTACCAGTGGCAGTTGGCAGGGATCGGGGTGGCGGGCAGGAGGTGGGGGTTGGGGCAGATGGAGGAAGAGGAATGTAAAAAATACACCAAAAAACACTTACCTGCGTCTCTCTTCCATCAGACTCGGGCTGAAGAGCAACCAGGAAGCCCACCCAGGCTCCCCTGATCAATCACAACGCTAACGCTGCAATGCAGTGTTGTGATTGGTCTGAGCGCTGGGGGTTGGCTCTCAGCCAGGAAATGGGGGCCTGGGCATGTTCTCCATGCAGGCAGTAATGCAGCCTGCGAGGAGAACATACAAAGTGGGCATGAATGGTCCGAGAGAGGGCCGCCAATTATTCATGTACACTTGGAGTGGGCAAACCACTCCTCCCCTGCCCTGCTCTGAGAGCAAAGCAGCCCCGCCTGCCCACAAAGCAGCTGAAAACAAAATGATAATAACAACTGGTTATTATAATTTTATATTTCTTTTTGTCACACTGATTAAAAGCAGTGGGGCAACGCTTCCCTGCCTTAGCGGAGGAGCTGCCACTGACTCTTACTCTTTCATACTTGTGTTTACTGTTTTACTAACTAGTTCACTCGGGCACTGAATATAATTGGGCCGCTAATTTTATTTCAGGTTTAAAATTCCACTTATACCACTTATACCTAAATTTGTATTATCATTCAAGAGGTTTTCAATCTGGATTTTCACCAGGTAAATACTAGCAGAAATTAGGGGTTAAATAGAGTAAAATACCTATTTATGCATCTTGGAGTGCATAAAAACGTGAAATTTCAATGTAATGTATGTATTCCTTATTCAGAGGTCTGCAACTAAGAAGTTACGCATATGCTAATTCCCACACTCTGTGCAAAATTTTGCTAGTGGGTATGCAATTTCAGGCCCTTGCTCTCCTTCACTTCGTATATGGTTATTTCATCCCATTTTTAGGTCGCGCTTTAGCAGCAGCACGCAAGCGCTGCTCGCTCTGCAAGGCATGCAGTAGTAGAGTATGGAAAACAAGCTTCCCTCACTCTCCGCCCATATTTTTCATTGGCTTCTGTCTTTGTCCTTCGTAAATTCTGTCTTCTGATTGATTATGAGGCTTGTTAGTCCTGCCTTATTATGCCAGGTCGTCATTTGTACCCTCCCATGTCTATTCGCCCTTTACTTGAAGTGTTATACTGTACGGTACGTGTTATTTATAAGCACTATTTTTTCCCCACACTCCCGCTGTCCGTGCCTTCTCGCCCCCTGCCCCAGCCCGCCCGCACTCCCATTTGCAATGCAATAGGTCTTGCGTAAATGCGAGTCATATTGCATTGCAAATGCTTGTTGGCTTAGATATAACTCTGTCATACTTTCAACCCGAAACACTTGCAAAATTCACTATCAATCACACATATTTACTGAGTCATTTGCCTTCCTAACAACTAAGGAGATACATTAACATTTTAGTACAACTCTGTAGTCTAGGCCACTGCCCAGTTTTCAAAACTTATTAAAAACGTAAACTCCCAAATATCCGACCTGGAGCACGTGTTGGAGAGCGCGGAGCGAGACCATGCAGCGGATCCAAATGACGTTAATGCCCGCGCCTTGCATCTAGCTCGCCAGACGTATAAAGAACATGTATGGGAGGTAGCCCAGGCTAGGCTCACAAAAACGCGTCACACAATCTATGAGGCAGGGGACAAGGCTGGTAGGCTACTGGCGTGGCTAGACAAGAAAGAGCGGGCCCGCCGTTGGGTGGCACACCTTCGCTTGGCTTCCGGCGAGACGGTAACAGATCCAGATGCTATCACACAGGCCTTTGCGCAACACTTTGAAACGGTGTACACACCGATAGCAACAGCGACGGTGGAGGAAAATCTAGCCTTCCTTCGGGACTTACAGCACCCACGATTACTCCCGCAGGACACGCAGTTGTTAGACGCGGACCTCACCGCGGATGAAATTGGTACGGCAATTAGGGGCCTCCAAACCGGGAAAGCGATGGGATCAAACGGGATTCCGGTGGAATGGTACAAACGAGAAATGGACACATTGGTACCACATCTCTTAAAGATGTACCAGGCCAGTCTGGCGAAGGGGCTCCTCCCGAGAGACCAAAGAGCGGCCACGCTTGTGGCAATACTTAAGCCCGGGAAACCCCCCAGGAGTGTACCTCCTACAGACCATTCTCACTCTTAAATCCTGAAGCGAAAATACTCGCCAAACATGCTGGCGACCAGACTGCAACCGTACTTGGCAACGCTCATACACCCGGACCAGTCGGGGTTTATGCCGGGCAGACACACAGCAATGAACATCAGACGTCTACACGGGATACTTGCTAGTGCACCCGACATACACGAAGAGGCGGTCATCTTATCACTGGATGCCAGTATGGCATTTGACCGGGTAGAGTGGCCATTTCTTTTTGCGGTATTGCAGCGTATGGGGCTGGGGCCCAAAATTTGTGCGTGGATACAACTGTTATATTCGCAGACGCTGGCGCAGGTGGCGGTCAATGGGAGACTGTCCGGGGATTTTCTGCTGGAACGGGGAACTAGGCAGGGAAGCCCTCTCTCCCCATTGCTCTTTGCATTGGTGCTGGAACCACTCGCGGCATGGATTCGGGCGGACCCGGTGATAAAAGGGCTGAAATGGACAGAGAACTGGGAGGACCGTATCTCCCTCTACGTGGACGACATTCTTTTATACCTAACACAGCCAGAACGTTCCCTCAATAGCTTACTAGACATCTGTGCCTCGTATGGTAGGGTCTCTGGCTATTCCATTAACTGGAACAAATCAGTACTATATATACTTAAGGGCCCTCCCCCGCGCCTGCCTAGAGGAGCTGCAATACAGATAGCGCCGGATGGTTTTAAATACCTGGGCATTCACATCACACCGAACCCGGCACATTTCATTGAACGCAACCTACTTCCGCCTTTGCACAGATTCAAAAGTGATGTGAAGAATTGGCACTTCCTCCCGCTTACAATGTTGGGTCGGGCCGCGCTGTTTAAAATGATGGCTCTCCCTCGGTTTCTGTACGTAGTACAGAATACACCCATGCAAATACCCGACTCCTATTTTAAAGCTATTGTGACGGAGGTCGGTCACCTGCTATGGGCAGGGAAGCCCCATCGCATAGCCATGCGTAAATTAATGCGGAGCTGGTACGACGGTGGCATTGCACTACTACTGGGCTTCCCAATTAATAGTGATCAACCAATGGCTTCATGCCCCCCAAGATGAACCGGCTCTACGCATGGACAGGCACATGCTGGGAACAGACGGCATAATGAGTGCTCTATATAATAAATCAAAACTAAGCAAACTTATTGGCCCTACGGAGCATACGATACAAGTGTGGTTCAGGGCACAGCGGGCACTAGGGTGGGAGGGGGTGATAACCCAACAGACACCACTGTGGGATTCTCCCAGGCTTGGTAAGCTACGAATGAGTAAAGGTTTTAGACAGCGGGACCTTATAGGGATCTCCAGGGTGGGCGATCTCTGGAACAAGGGGAAGGTGGTCACATTTGTGCAGCTCCAATCCACATACCAGATGGCACAGACAGAGCATTATCGGTACCTGCAAATTCAACATGCCCTTACAAAGGTAATATCCTCGGGAAGTGATTTGCCCGCGGCCTCACCTCTAGAGGACCGTTTGCTAACTGACTATCTCACTAAAAAAGCGATCTCATGCACATACCGCAAGCTGATTAATAACCAGAAAGACCCTACAACAACCCTTCGGGAACGATGGCAGGCGGAGGTGGGGGAGATGGACGAGCAAGAGTGGCAGGAGGGGCTCGCGTCCCCGAGAGAGGTTGTGACCCCCTCCAGATTAAATCTTATACAGCTGAAAATACTACACAGAGTGTACTTCACTAGATCCACACTGCACAATATAGGAAGGACTGATACGCCACTTTGCCTGAGAGGCTGCGGATCCATAGGCACATTCTACCACACCATCTGGGACTGCCCGAACATACAACATTATTGGGGGGAGGTAACGGCCACAGTGACTCTGGTCTGTGGAATAGAGGTCCCTCCTGAACCGCGTAGATGCATACTGAATGTCTGGGAGCCGACAGACTTAGGTCACGCGGCAAAAGAATGGGTGACACTAACATTCGCGTTAGCCAAGCGAAACATCGCGCAGCGCTGGGGAGCGCGGGTGGCCCCCTCCCATCGGCAATGGTGCCGAGACCTTGACAGCACCATGGTGGCGGAAAAGACAGTTTACATCAACAGGGGATGCCCACGCAAATGGAAACGGGTGTGGGGTAACTGGAATACCTTTCGGGGTAACATATGTGACCCACCACCGGAAGCTTCTGAAACTGATTTTAGTGACTGAAGACTGCTCGGGTATCCCAGGGGAGCGTCAAAGGGTGCTGAGGGACAATAAGGAAAACGGGGCGGATTAAGGATTGGAGAACTGGCTTTACCTGCATCAGTATGTATAACGTAAATGTGATGGAATGGCAGGCAATAGATGTTGTCAAGTAATATTTGCATTAATAATGATGATGTATGGCTCGTTTATGTTTATTTTGATGTTTCGTTTGCTTTATGAAATAAAGGAAAAATAAATTAAAAAAAAAAAACGTAAACTCCCTCATCCGCATAAAAAAAATTAGGTTCCGGTGTGAGATAGAACATGGAAAGTCATCTCCTTGACGGTCCAGCATTGCAATGCGAGTGGCATGTCTGTGTGCTATAAGAGTGCAGTGGTGGCTGGTGAAGTTTAGAAGTAGTGGGGCGTGAAAGCATTGTTCACCCCTATCACCTAATAAACGAGTGAAGCAACAACAGTGTGCAAGCACTGGTACCAGGCAGCTGCAGAGAGAATTAAACACACATGCGCTGTGACACACACACTATGACACACATGCTCTGACACAAACACACACACGCCCACGCTCTGACAGAAGGCAAATACGCACTCTAAAACAAGGATACACCCATATGTGCTTTGACACAAGGACACACACACACGCACGAGCCCTGACACAAGGACACACAAACGCTCTGACACATGCACACAGATTGACTTGTGTGTGTGTGGATGTGACGATAACTAATGCTGTGCAGACTGTACACAGGAGGTTTAGTAGACTTCTTAAAAAAGATTAAGTCCCCCACCTTCACAAATACTACTGCCACCAACTGACTGCCACTCCATAGTACGAGTGTGGGGTGGGGGGGGGGGTCCTCGTCACTGTGCAGGGGACAACGTGTGGCCTACAAATCCCTATACTGTGGACAAAGCCTCTGCAGGACACAAATCTGAGACCGGTTAGGGAAAAATAAAGAGACCTGGTGAGAACGTGTAAAGGACAGCATTGAGCAGGCTGAAAAATACAATAAAGCTTTTAAAAGCCCCCACACACACACCGCCTAGAAGCCTCACATACTAGTGCAGCTCTTTCCGAGGATTACCCTGGCAGAAAATTCCAACTTTCCAAAAAAGCTGCTTTTACTGATCAAGCTTCATTTTTCTAAAGTACTGATTGTTTGATTTAATTAACACAGCAGTCAGCAACTTACTTAACTTCCAGCTTGCGACATGCAGGATTTCTTTCCCAAATCTTAGCCAGCTGGTAACGATAGTCATTCTTTCTCCCTCGAGCCCGCGCTTCCGCCGAGGCTGCTGTGTGGTGATTGGTCACGCTCACGCTGCTAATCTCGGCCCGTGAGTCATGATGCAGCCGGCCGGGACATTACAGGGGAGCCAAACACAAGTGCCTGGTGAGGCGCTGCAGGAGAGCACCCCAGCCACGCCATTTTCTCCGTGTTGGAAAAAGGGAGAGTGGGCGGTCCTGCTCGAAGGCAGGGGGGAGTGGCTTACCCACTGTTGTGGGTACTGACTGTTTGGACGGCTCCAGGGCCGCCCAAACAGTCAGTACCCACACTAGTGGGCAAGTCACTCCCCCCCTGCCCTCGAGCAGGACCGCCCACCCTCCCTCCCACAACCAGGCACTTCTGCTTTCTGGCAGCGCGAGAAGCAGAAACATAAAATGGTAGTTTTTACCATTTTATGTTTCTGCTTCTTGCACTGCCAGAAAGCAGTGGGGCAACGCCCAAACGCCCCTATGGAGGAGCCACCGCTGTAAGAGTGCTAGTTAACAATAATAAATAACTAAAATCCTCTCTTTCTTAAATACATAAAAAAATTAGACAGAGGACACTGGTAAAATATGTACACATTGATTTTTGCAGCACTGAAAACCGTACCATAACTTTCAAACGTATATTTCAAATTGGCTAAATATAGTTTCCAGATGAAGAACTGATATTAACTGAACATGGTTTAAAATCACATTTGGTAAAAAAAAAGTGAATGGTTTTATTTATTTTTGTATACTGCGAACTAGGCCTAATGGCTATAAAAATCGCTTTGCACAGACAAGAAAAATGTGAGTCTGAACATAAAGACAAGAAAGAGAACACATGAAGAGGAACAGCAATATTTAAAACAAAGTGGACATGGAAAATCAACTTTCGAGAGAAAAAAAGGGAAAAGGTGTATGCACTATTTTCAAAATGGTTAGACTAAACATTAGATTGTGGTGCATTTAATCAGGGTTTCTTCCCCCAGATAGACAGTCACAGTTATGCACACATTCCTTACATTAACTTAAATTATCAATACAAAGCCCAGTCCTGCCATGTGTGACAGAAATCAGCTTCTCTCACTTGAAGCAGAAACTTTCACTTTGTTTTTGTTTTCCTTTCATGTCTTCATTTGCCATTTACAGGGTGCTTATGTTGATCAGAAAGGTCCTTTGCACTGAGCGCTCGAGCAGGCTCCCTGCGCGGAGGTTAATGATGGAATGCGCGGCCGCCCAGGAGCACACCTTGCAGGGAACTGTGATGTATATATATGGATATATATATGTGGGGCACATATAATATAGTGTTTCCGGGGTCCCGCACATGGGCGGAAATATTCCAATGCTTATGACTTTGATGAGGATTCCCCTGGAAGAGAAACTCCCCGGTCCTTTGTCCAGTTTCGCGCCAGAGTGGGAGCCAATGGCTCTCTGAACTGGTTTGATCTGGACTATGCATGGAGGGCACCAAATGTGCTCTGCATGCAGACTATGTGGCGCTGGCAGCGCTCCCACCCAGCCCCAATACAGTTAACCCTGTCGGGGAGGTGGTCACACCTCCCTGTGACAGGATACCTATTGTTCTGCCTTCCCCTGCTCGAGCTTGGCTCAGCAGCAGGAGGGCAGAATCGTGTCTCTGGTCGGCAGCAACCATGTTGTGCTGTCCGGGTCTAGAAAACTGGTACTGGGAGCACTAAGTACCTAACGAAGGGCCTTTACAGTGCTTGGAATCATACCTCCCACACCATTTACGGTGCGGGGTATAATACCAACATGTTTGATACCAAACACAATAGGGTTCGTTGCAGCCAGTTTCGAGATGGTCATCGCGTAATGACGCGATGCCTTTCTATATGTTATATGGCTCTCACTTAAAACCCAGGAGAATGTACTCCGAAGGCTGTAGGGGTGTCCTGCTCATGCAGAGGCACTCACACTTTGAACCGAGCACCCTGCCTTCAGGATTTAAAAGGCCTGCTGTAGGGGTGACTTATAGGTTTTAAATGCAGTGACATTAGATATAGGGAACCTATATATGTTGTGAGTAGTGTTAGCACCAGCTTACACAGACTGCAATGGTAGGCCTGAGGTGACAGTTTGAATGGTCTCCCATAGGTTCCATAATACATGCTTCAGCCTATGGGGGACCTCTGGGGTACCTATGCCCTGGGTACCTTAGTACCATAGACTAAGAACTTATAAGAGTACCCCAGTATCCAATCTGGAATGTACCTAAGTACATACCATTACAATTTAGGAGAGAAAGCAGAGAGACTGGGGTCCTGATTAGCAGGATCCCAGTCAGACTAGTCAAAAAACAGCATTACATCAGCAAAAAGCGGAGGTAACCTTAGTAGCAGATCCTACTTTCCTACATCTGCCTTTTCACCACCAGACCTAACCCTGGCCAAATTATTTCTTTATTTGCCAGTATCCCCAAATTACCTTTATGCCCCAACCTCATCCGCAATGTACTGGGTGGTTTTAGCTCTGTACCTATGAAGAGTAACATACTCTTAAGGTCGTCCACTACTTACTAATGTGGTCTAAGATAATCTCCAATGAATTTCTTCTCCCCAAAACCAAATCCAGTTTCCATCAAAATGGCATCAGATTCCAACTCCCTATTCCGGTCCTCTCCCAAAATCACCCCATGAGTAGCTTAACAAATTTTTTCCATAACACAACCCTCCTCAAAATGGCATCAGATCCCAACTCCCCATTCCGTTCCTCTCCCGAAATCACCCCATGAGTAGCTTAACAAATTATTTCCATAACACAACCCTCCTCGTCTACTAATTCATCTTCATTTACCATCACAATTCTGGGTAATAATCTGTGGCCCTATTCTGGACCCCTAACATATGCTCTACACTAAAAGTGTAGCTGACACCACATTCAGACTCTCATTAATATTGCTGTCCGTTGTGACAGTGAATGCATTGCCTCACAGGAAATTGCAAAATGTACCACTCACCCAAACAACTGCCAAAGTCTCTTTCTCAATGGTGGAATAATTAATCTCTGCTTCCCAAAGAGACATTGATGCAAAAGCTATGTTTTTCTTTCCTTTTAAACATAATTTGCAAAATAGCCACCCATAAACCTTTCAAACTTGCATCTTAAACCACCACGCTCAAAGGCTTGTAGATCTGGGGCTACTTCCAAATCTTTCCTGACCAGATCAAATTAATTTTCATGCTCATCACACAACTGAATTTCACACTTCTCTTCAGCAAACTCAATCAATCAATACAAAGTTTATTGTGTAGATTATTTAAAACCAAGACAATATAAAACATTTAAAAGGCATATTAGGCTGAGGAAAATGGAGAAACATGGGTCCATGCAGTAGCTGGCACTTGGTGCCCAAACATAACATTCCAGGTATGCAGACAATTGTAATTAAATTTAGGGCGTTTGACTATTTAAAATTTGTTATGAGAAAGCTGGTTTCAATTTTCATACAAGAAGTAAAAAGTGTTTTAAACTCAACCGAAAAATAGAGTGAACACATGACAGATATTAAAACTCAAGTGCAAAGAGGTCAATCATCACTATGCCTAATGTCCAAGGTGCAAAAACTAGGAAGTGTCAGACCACAAACATCTCTTTGCTTGGTTGTGTAATTTTAAGAAGGTCCTGCACGGCTTTGAAGAATTTGCCTATTCTTGCCAATTCAAAGGGAACCATGGTACTAAAAATCCAGTTCATTGCGTTGTTGCATGTTCTTATGCCATGGGTTAAAAAAAAGTGGCTTTAATAGTGTTCGCCGGGGCTCGAGCAGCATCGCACAACTGCAAAGTAGATGTAAAAAGGTTTCAGATTTATAGCCACAAAGTCTGCACTTGACAGTCTTGGAAAGCATTGGCCAGTTGGGGTTGAAGTCTTTAATGTGTAAAGCCAACATCCTTACTACCAGAATTTGGTCAGGCAAGCTTTCCCGATTGTTCAATTGAGATAAGATTGAGCCTGGAGGCCGACTTGGCTGTCGTTGTTGTATGATAGTGCCAGGGCCCTTAGTGGCGGGGTGGACTTAACATTTTCCAAGTCCGCACACTTCGAGAGGAATTTGATCTGTTTTTTCAATATGCTTTTTACTGCAGTATGCGTAAGTAATGGGGTGTTCAAGACGGTCAAGTCGATGTGAAGGGTGACTGCTGCCGTTGTTAGGTAGATGGAACACAGGTTATTGTTGTGTTTGAATAGATTTTGCAGGATAAATTTCAGGGTGCCTGACGTCGCCGTGGTACAAACTCTTTGTGGTGCTTTTTTATCCTCCAAGTTCTCTATATATCTGCTATAAAATTCAACCATTCCTCTGAAATTAATTAATTGATTCTCGATGATGATAGTTTCTGCTACATATTTTTAGGGATAACTCCAGTTGAGGAAATATGATGCCCCAAAAAAACATATCTCATTGTGTCCAAACCTATATTTCTTTTCTCTAAAAGTTATATTATATAATTTAAATATTTCCAGAACTTTCCTAACTCCCACATTATAATCGACCAAACGTTTCCCAAAAATCAGTACCAACATACCAAGCTAGAATCCTCCAATCTTCCATACTAAGATTCCATACTATCATCTGATGTTTATATAGATACCAGTAGGTATAGAAGGCTTCCCTGGGGTACTTTGAAGGGGGCCAAGAAAACCATGGCTGATTCCGTAGCTGATGTTTAGGCTTTTCTCTCATAGATGTGAAATTGTCCCACGACAGATCAAAGTAGTTAATTTGGCCACTTGTAGTTGTACTTTTCCAAACTATAAATGCAGGATGACAAAATTGAAATTGCAATCTGATGCTATATACCAATTAGCATTGTGCGCACATTGCCCAACTGGCATTGGATAACCTGGCACTGCTGAGATGAACGATTCTTGTGCATTACAGTATCACCACAGTGCATACCCTGACCCTCACTTTGTTTAATCCCACATTATCAGAAGAAAATGATCACCTAACAGGTCCATCTTGGCGAACAAGCTATTTACCTTCTGGTAGAGGCAGTACCTTGGCACGCCAAGGCAATTCCGCTCCAGGAATGATGTGCAGAACAATTATAGGTGCCACCCCATGCACGGACGTCAGTTGCTTTTGAGGCTGTCCATGCCCCCCAAAGCGGATACTTATTGAAAGTAGTGTTCTGATTTTGAGACTTGGGATGTTATTATCATGTTTAGTCCAATGGTAGCGGGTTGGTGAAGAATCTGTGGCTATATTGAGTCTCTACAAGTAAGAGCATTACCGAAGGTAAGTAACTTGTTCTTCTGACAGAGATTTTTGACTCCCCACCTGTTGAGCCGATACCAGAGCAGTACTATTTGGTGGTGGGTCTGTGTGGAATCAAACTAGAAAGCCTTGCAGGACCGGCGATCAAAATGCCTCTTCCAGCGAACCGGACCGTCCAGACAATACTGCTCTGTGAAAGTATAGAGGAGCCCCCACGTAGCTGCCTGTCAGATATCTAGGACAGGAAATATGTGTGCCAATGCAGTGGTAGCAGCTTTGGACCTGGTGAAATGAGCATACACTCCTTTTGGAGTCTGCCTCATGGCCAACACGTGGCAGATCTTAATGCAGAGCATGATCCAGCAGGATTATTCTCTTCTGCACTACCTTACCCCTTTTCGCTCCAGCAAACCCCACAAATAGCTGATCATGCAAAAGGTGGTCTTTGGTACAATCAATGTAAAAACCTGAGCCCTCCCTTGTGATCCTCCTCCTTAGAAGAGGGAGGTGGAGCACAGAATGCCAGCAGAGAGATAGTTTGACTGATGTGGAATGGCGTCACAACTTCGGTAGAAAGGAGGGCCAACTCCGCAGAATAAGCTTGGCTGGGTAGAAGGTGGTGTAGCAGATTAACACAGAGGCTGAATCTCACTCACACCCTATACCAAGGTTATGGTGATGAGGAACAAAGTCTTGAGAGTAAGAAGTTGTAAAGACAGCTGTAAAGCAACTCAAATGGAGTGCACATCAGATACCAGATTAATATCCCACTGGGACATAACAAAAGGAGTAGGGTGAAACATATTGCAGCTCTCTCAAAAATTGTATCACAACCAGTGACTTAAATAAAGAGAGTTGATCTGGCAACCTTAAGAAGGCCGAAAGATAATCCTTAACTGTGCCCGTAGCAAAGCCTTGTCGGGCTAGAAACAAAACAAATAACAGAATGTCAGATAACTTGGCCTAGATGGGGTTAAACTGGTGTGTGCCACACCAAGTCACAAATTTGTCCCAACAACAGGCACATACATTTTTTTGTCGAGGGACGCCAGGCTGCCAAGATGATATCAACCGCCTCCAGAAGAAGTTCGAAGGTGTTCAGCTGTCATTGCTCAATCTCCAAGCATAAAGATGAAATTGTGAAGACCAGGGTGCAGAAATCTGCCTTGTTGTTGAGGCAGCAGGTCCTCTTGGAGGGGCTGCCTGATCGGGGGACATATGCTCATGCCCAGAAGTTCTAGATATCACACTCTCCATGCCCAATCGCTAGCCACTAGGAAGGCGTTGGCCCGGTCGGTCCTGATCTTCTTGAGAACTCGAGGCAGGAGTGGTTTTAGCATACAGGAGTTCCACTCAAGGCAGAATGTATATCCTAGCGAGAGCCACCTTGGAAATCCAACAAGCTGTAGTGCTGACATTACGCATTCTCAGCAGTGGGAAACTGATCTAGCCAAGGTTCTCCCCATTCATGGAAGAAACCTTGCTCCACCTCCGGGTGTACCTGCCATTTGTTAGCCGCTTGGAATCGACGGCTGAGCTTGTCCACCCTGGCATTCAAGGATCCTGTGAGGTGGTCCACCACTAATAAAATTCCTTGGAAGTCCAGCCATTTCCAGAGGTGCATCCTTCCTGATACAGGGCTCGTGATTCCAGCCTGCCCGGTTTGTTGCAGTACCACATGGCGGAGGCGTGGTCCGTAAGCACCTGTACCAGCCTCCCTTTGATGGGCGGAAGGAAGGCTTTCAATACCAAGCGGATGACCCTCACCTCCAGAAGGCTGATGTGGAGTTGGGACTCCACCCGAAGGCTGATGTGGAGCCGGGACTCCACCAGAACCCAGAGGCTTCTGATCTCCACGTCTCCCAATGGGCCGTCTAATCTTAGAAGTGATGCATTGGTCACCACTGTCATCTCTATGTGGGTGAGGGAGAGGGATCTGCTGCTGACACAATCCCGGTTCAGCAATCCACCCCTGCAGATCTTGTGCAGTCTCCTCCAAAAACTGAACAAGGTTGGGCCCACTGGGACTTCAGATACAACTGCAAAACTTGCATATGTAGGGTGACCAGAATTTTAAAGCCAAAAACCGGGACATTTCACAACAATAGAAAGATGACTACAATTTTACTTCAGGCAAGCGTAGAATGGCAGCGTTCCTCAGCCGAGAATTAAAGAACAGGCAGTAAGAACATACATAAAATGCAATTCTTAAACCCAGTAGCTTGCCTGTTAATTAAATTGCTTTCTTGAAACAACTGCTAACTATCCCTGCTTTGTAAAACATAAAAAAGCACCCCCGCCGTTTTCAGTTGACCCCCTCCAAAAACCGGGACATGAGCTAGATTTCCTGAAATCTGTTGGGACAGCTTGTGAAAAAACGGCACTGTCCTGGCAAATCTGGGACACTGATCACCTTATGCATATGCCACCTGGCATGTTTGACCTGCAGGATACAAGAGGCCATCAGTCCCAGTGAGTTGGAGTCGACCTCAGTGAAATCCAGGACTGAGGCTGATATAGAGGTAAGGGAAGCCTGGCCCCCCTGACCTCTAAAGGTGTGCTGCCACCACTGCCATCACTTTAATGAACACACAAGTTGGTTCAAAGGCGAGCGCTGTGAAAATGCTCCTATCACAACACAAACTGTAGGTATCGCCGATGAAGCAGCAGAACGAATATACGGAAATAAGCATCCTACAGGTCCAAGGCCACCGACCTGTCTCCAGGGTCAAGGACATTTTTAATTTATCATTCTGGAGGAAGGTATTCGAGAGGGCCAGGCCTACAACTCGACGAAGGCCTCCGTCCTTCTTGGGCACCAGAAAGTAGCAGGAATAACAACCACATCCAACTTCTGGCGCTGGAACTCATAGCCCCTTTGGCCAAAAGGGATTGCACTTCATGCCTCAAAATGGGGAGATAGCCCTCTGTCAGTTGCTGTGGGAGGAGTGCAGAAGGTGCAGTGGGGAAGAAAGGATTGGAAGGGTGTATCCTTTGCAGACTATCTGCAAAACACACCTGTCCAAGATGATGGCCTGCCAACCCAGGTAGAATCGGTGGATTCTGCCTCCCACCAGGTGGCTATGCTCTTGGAAGGATACACTAAAAAAGCTTGGCAGGTGGATCTGATGGTGGACAGTGACTGGGAGGCCCGCTAACCTTGGCAGCAGGGCCATTGGGCACCAAAGCTGCAACCACGAAACTGTCAGTATGGGATGCCTCGGACAGAGCCGCAAAAGGAACAGTGGAACTTTAGCAGTTGGCGAGGTGGGGCAGAGAGGCCCAGGAAGCGACTCAAAACCTTTGTCCCCAAATAGGCGGATCCAGTCAAAGGGCATGTCCATCAGGGAGGACTGGACATCGCCAGATAAACCAGTGGAGCACAGCAACGCATGGTAGCGAATCACAAGAATCAGGAAGTAGCAACTGAAGGAAGCTAGCTCTGTATATACTATACCAAAGTAAGGTATAGTGTGCACAGAGTACAGGGAGTCCCTAGAGCTGTAGCAGAGGCTAAATTAGACAAATACTAACTGCTCTCTTTGTGGTCGTGTGGGCGAGCAGTTAGGCTTATCAGGCGGGTGTGTTAAGCATGTATTGTATTCACACAATCAAGAACCGATTACACACACTCAAGAGATAGAATCCAGGGCAATTGGGTAAGTATAAAAAAAGGTATATTTATGTTTTATTTCTAGAACCAAGCAGGACTTGGTACAGGTAGGTTAATTGTACTTGCAATTGTAAACCTTTACAAGGTAAAGCAATTAGGAATGGATTTGCTATTGTTACAGGTTTGCATGTTTTTTAAAAACTGTTTAAATTACACAAAAATAACTACTCATTACTTTTGGGTTACATTGACTACATGTGTGATATGCCTAGCTATCACACCTTGGATCCTACAATACAAAGGAAGTAGGACTTTCTCAGGTTTGCAATATAGTTACTTTTCTTTCAAACAAAAGTTCAGCTCGACACAGAACATTTTTAGGAACACAACATTGGTTCCTATGGGGCAAAGAAGGTTATCGATTTGCAGTTAAGTAAAACGACCTGCAAGAATAGTTTCTGGGAGTTAGAACCAAGGTTCCCCAATGTTCCGTTAGGCACTCAAATTGCACCACCAGCAGCACTGGGGCGGCCAAGTGCAGAGGCCCAATGTCAACCAACGAGACTAAGGGGCCCTTTGGTCAGGGGCAGCTCTTGAACAGGCCACTCAGGTGTGGGAGCAAAGCTCCTGGGTTTAAGATCAGCACTGCAGTGGCCCAAAATCAGCATAAGCAATGGGGCGGCCAGGTGCAGGGGGCCAAGGAGGTGTCGGGGACCCTCTGGATTCCAATGAAGATCTCTGCTTCGGAAAAGATGCTGCAGGCTCGGGCAGGGAGGCTTCCTGAAGGCGACCACTGGCTGGGGAGGTAAGTTGGGTTCTTGGAGTATCCTTAGACACCGGTGGTTGGGCCACCAAAGGCCTTGGGGCATCGGGTGCAGGGATGTCTTTTGGTGTTGGGTCGGTGTTGGGTCTTCTTACCAGCTCCGGTCACAGTTGGGGGGACCCTTCAGGTTGAGGCTGTAGGCGTCGGCTTGAAGCTTGACGGAGGTCAGGGATCAATAGATCCCAAGTCAGGATCGATGGGGAGACCTCCTCGTGGTGTAGGGCACTCAAACTTGGGCCATGGGCGTCAGGTGCTGAGTGGTGCAGAACCGCGGAGCCCCCTGGATCCGAGTTCGGGTCTTGAAGTCTTTGTTGAGCAAATCCGGTGCTCACGGGAGATAGAGTCAGTAAGGTGAGTGCAGGGCAGGTCCTCTGGGCTCTGTGGGGCTGCAGAAATGCTGGGATTTCTGCTGTAGGCAGGTCGGGTCAGGCCAGTAGGGCTGGGGCCCAAGCAGTTGATGTCCTCTTCTTCCTGGCTCTTTGGTCCTTCTTCTTTCTCCCTCAAATCTGAGGAGGCAACGTTCAAGGTCGCCCCTAAATACTAAATTTTGGGGTGTTTACAGGGCTGTGCAGATCGGGACCAATGAGTCCCTTCCTTGGGGTGAGCACACCCCCTATTATGCCACCCTCCAGTGGGAGAAGGGCATGAACCTCTTCCTAATTGGATCTAAAAGATGAAGGGGACAGATGCGTGCTTCACCTTGCCTCCCCCACCTGAGGGGTGGTGTAGGCAAAGGTGGGCACACCTCTCCTCCTAACTCGCTTTTCCCACCAATCCACCCAGGGGTCCAGAAACCTGCCTGGTAGTGCCAAATGGTGGGCAGCCATTCAGGAACCTCCCCAGGGCTGGTCATTTTTCATCTCTTAAGATGCCCTGTGTGCACATTTTACATAAAAACCCACACTGGCATCTGCTGAGAAGATTGCTACCAATGTACAGTATTCAGTAAAGCCATTATGGAGCTGTGGCGTTCATAATTATCAACTCCAAGACCATATACTCTTTATGGCTTTACTGCACTTACAATGTCTAAGAATGGACTTAGATACTGTAGGGGTATAGTGCTCATGCAACTGTACCCTCACCTGTGGTCTAGTGCACCCTGCACGAGGAGTGGCTTACCTAGGCCACAGACAGTGGATTGCAGGCATGGCACACAAGATTTCACTTTTCTCTGTCCCAAAACACGCAGTCTACAATTGCAGTGTGTGGGTGTTAAGATGCAGGGCCCCTAAGGGTGGCAAAATAGGTGATGCAGTCCATAGAGGTCTTCCCTGGTCACAATGCCCTTGGTACCCATTGTATCTTCTACAGAGATGCACCAATTGTGGGTACAAAGTTACAGCTCTGTGAAAGAACACAGGCCCTGGGAACCTGATTGGCAGGGACCCAGGGCACACAACCTAGGGCACACAAAGTGAAAGTGTGTCATGTATCAGGCAAAAAGTGTGGGGGGGGTAACCATGCAAACAGGGGCACTTTCCTACAAGAACCCGGGGGGAAAAATGCTGGTGCAGTAAATGTATTTCACCTGGGTCGTTTTAGCACCTGATAACAAGTGACAAGATCCAAAAGTGCAGCACAGAGTGATAACACAAAACAGAGATGCAAGTCCGACTTTATGAGTCCACTTTGTGTTTTTGTTTTTAGCATGCTTAGCTTTATAACTAATGCAACAAAATTGGCAATGCTACCAAAGCCTGAAGGGGGGTATCACACAACTTTCATAGCCCTGAAAAGAGGCGAGAGGCCAAAAAAACCTCTCCCTCATAACAAGGTGAAGCTGCTGTCTAATTTACATGCTCATGACTAGCGAAATTCACACAATTTCTTGTGACAGGCCAGTGAAAGAACGGTTTTCTAAAAAAAACAAAATTGCTTATTTTTCACTTCTAACTAGTCTCCTGCAGGTATCTTATGAGAACTTAGGGCCATATGTCCAAAGCCATTTTGCATTTCCTAATGGTGTGAATCGTTATTTCCGGCCGTTTGTAAATACAAGATGGTGTGTTTGTATGTAGGAAAAGCATTTTCAATGGTGCAATTTGCAATTTCCATTATGTAGAGATTGCATTTTTTGCATTTCAAAATTGTAAATTACAAATTGTTTTTTACCAAATATAGCAACTGTCTCACACTATTTACAAAGGGTTTCTAATTGCGATCAGTTGCAAAATGTCCATTTAGGAAATGCAAATACCATTAATGTGTTTCAAGTGGTAATCAGGTGCAAACTATAAAAAAAAATCAACAAAAATGTATCAGGCCGTTTCAGAAAGGCAGCCCTGTATGCCTTGGTGAGGGAGGTGGATGATGATTTTGGCTGGTAGGCAGAGAAAGATAAGGAGACAGGAGAAGATATTTAGGGTGAGGGTCACACTGAACAAACTGAGGAGGTGAATTATGAGAAGTATAGACTGAGTAGTGAGGTCATTTTGGATTTAATTGAGGAGTTACATCCTCAGCTACAAACTCCAATAGAGAGAAGCAATTAATTTTTAACACATGAAGGTATTGTGTAGTTTACAATTTTTTGCTTCTGGCAGTTACCAGGGAGTATAGCAGTGGCAGGGGGGAGTATCACAAAGTGCATTTTCTAGGCTTTTTCATGGTGTTTTGGATGTCATAGCTGGTAAATTGTAGCCATTTGTTATTTTTTCCCAAACATTCCCTGCGATATTCAACACACAAAATAATGTTCCATTGTGTAGCACAGATTCCAAACATTATTGGTTGTGTTGACGGTACACATAGTGCCTTATGCCCCTCTCTGAAAATGAGTTCGCTTACAGAAAGAGGAAAAGCACCCATTAACTCAATGTTCAGGTAGTGAGTGATGCCTAATGGATCATAACTGGCCTTGTAGCCAGATTCCCAGGCAGCAGACAGGACTCCTATGTGTTACGCCACAGTGGAATAAATAACCATCTGTCTTAGGGTAAATCTGGAGATGTTTTTTTTACTTGGTAAGAGGATAACAAACTAAATGCATACAGTGTTCAATAGCATGTTTGTAAAATAAACTAATTGTTTCTACTTCTCATACTATTTAAGGAGATAGTGCATAGGCCTTGCACCCTCGGATACTGACACCATACATGAATCAAAGAACCAGAAGTGAAAGGCAGTACAACAGGGCACATAAAGCAATGTGATAATAATTGAACTGACATTTGGAATACTGAAATCACATTTTATATGCCTACATAAGACTGGTGGAGCACTACAGAGACGTGTTGCAAAATCATTGCACATGTGCTATTCTTCACGACATAGCTATGAAGAAGGATCTTCACAACTTCAACATAGAGCCAGAAACAGACTCAGATGAACTACCACCACTACAGATTCAGCAGGGCCAGACACATGCAGCAGAGTCAAGCACAACTCACAAAGATCACAGACAACTATTTTTAAGGTAAGAATGATGACAACATCTAGTAAATAGCCAACACATGATGGTAATGTTTTTCCATTACTGTAAGCTAACCTTTTCACTTTTTTAATTATGTTTTGTAATTGTGTATCATGAACTGTTTTCTTATAGGATGAAATTGTTTAAACAAAGCAAAAAAGTTTGAGATCACAAACAGATCAACCTTGTAACATACATCTGAGTGCATACAAAAGTTACTTTTTACAATCTCTGGTGTTGGTCAGCAGGACTACGCTGTGGAGTTTGGGATATCTGTCGGCATGTTTGCCTTGTACAGCATCCATCTGGCACAAATATGCCACTGAGGCTAAAGCCATCTTCGCTTTCAGGTGGTGGTAATATATTTGGGACTGATAAGTTATGTGTCTGAACGTTCTGCAGAGCTGTGGTTACTTTGACCAGACCTCGTGCTACATCTTGGCAGGCGTGCTCCATGTCATTTTGGATGATCACATTTCGCCTGGCAAGAGCAGTGGTGGCTACAGGCAATCGATTTATTGATTTTGTAAATGCATTATAGCGTGAGATGTGCCGCTTGTTACTGTGGCTTTGTATACGTTGCTCCTTTTCCTTGCCAGCAATCCAACACTCTTAACCTTTCTGAAATTTTAGCATTGAACGTAACATGCTTTGAAGATGCCTATTCACTCTTTTCATAAGTTTGGTTTGCAGGAACAGTAATGTGACAATTGATTTCTCAAGCCCACCAAACTATTGTGAACTGTCTAACATGTCATATATCATTGTGAACTGAACATTGTGGACTCTACATTGTCTTGGTGTCCTGCACACAGATGAAGTTGCGTTCCTGCCTGCTCTTCATCACCTTCCTCAAAGTCTGGTAGTGGTGCCACATTTGCTCTTCTTGACGTAGGAGTTTGAATTGTGGGTGAAGGAGTAGCAATTGTGCTGTTATCAATTTATGCTTGTGTGTCAAATTCTTCAACAGGCTCAATGGTTTCATACATTTCCTGGGTGTAATCTGTGGAAATGTTTGAATATAGATATTGTAAATAAATGGTTAGTAAGTTTGAGTAATATAGTGTACAATATGATTTATGTGATTTTGACACGAAGATTATATATAGCTATATGTAGTTTATACAGCGACACCATATAACTTGGTTGTACTACAACTCCAATAATGCATTGCCAAATTACAGCAAACATTTAAATGGAGTATTCGTAAAAATGTGCTGTACTTGAAGACTAACAAACAATATGTTATGGAATATTAAAAACATGAAAAAAAAAATGTTACTTGGCTGGAGCCCACAGGATTGGCGGTGTCAATGTCTGACACTCCCACCGCACTTTCAGGTTCTAGTGTCCCCTCAATAAGTGAATCCATTGAGTGCGAGGAGGATGTTTGGACCTGTGCCACGAGCCTCTGACATCCTGCTGGCCACCTTCTCCTTGGTACGAGATCTTCGGTCATACCAGTATTTCCTTATTTCTAGTATGGTCCTCTGGGTGACACCAAGAGAGTTAACTTTGTCAAGGCTGCTGTTCCATATTTTTATTTTCTTGGCCTCAGGTACATAAAAAGAAGGTATACCAAACAGCTGGCCTGTGCGTGCCACACATTTTCAATCAACAGCTCCAACTCTTTATCAGAACATTTCAATTTCATCTACCTGCTCCCAAGGTCCTTATAACCATCATCCTTAGACATGGTGTTGTAGGCAAATGTCATTGGCAGTAATCACACAGGTGGACACATTCCTTCCAGCACCTTCTGAGTTGTAGCCACACCTTGTATTTCTAAAATTCCTGGTTTTCACAACATCATTCTGCAACCAAAATGCAACTTTTCCAAATTCTATTTGGAAATCGCATCAGTGTGAATTGCAAATAGGAAATGTCCTCAATGCGATGGCAAATTTGACATAATCACTAACAGTGGAATACTTACCTTCGTACGTATCATTTTGCAATTTCCAAATATCGATTTTCATTAAATCACTATTTGGAAATCACAGACACTTTTGTACTTTTCGTATATTTTGCCTTGGTCAGAGGAAGAGTCACTTAAAAAAAGTCATATAACATAATGGTAAATCGCTCTCAACTAGTAATTTCATGAAATGTTCATGGTATTTTGCTGCACTAACCAAATCTGAATTTGTGTGGTTGACAAACGCTATTTACGAAACATGTAATACGATGATTGTGTTTTTAGCAATTGATTTACTCATGTATATTTTGTAAAGTGAATTCCTCTAACTAATCTGTGTTGGGAGTGTTCGAATTTGACTGCAATAGAATCTTCAATCATCATAGGCAATTTGGGGGTGTAGATCTACAGACCATTTACTTAAGTAGAGGGTGTGCCCATTGGCGCTTCCCCTTGCATATAGTTGTGAAGGCATGCTGCCATGCCAATCAACTAATCACAGATTCATTCCCAAAGTCCCTACATATTTCCATCTTAATCAACCTATTGTATTTAAGACTTTCTTTCCATATCCACAGACAGCAGCAGAGAAATTGCTACATACATTGGATGTTATGAGATGCTTGAAAGTCAGAAAACAGATCAACCGTTAGTAGCATACAGAAATCATCATAGAGGTGGTTCAGTTTCCAAGGCGAACATAGCTTGATGGATTTCAGCTGCTATCCAATTCTACCATCCAAGACTGGAAGGCCTTTCACAAATAAGGTTAAGGAGCAGTCTCTACCTCGACCGCTTTGTTAGCTGGGGTGCCTGTTGTGATGCGACCGTAGGGCAAGCGGTGTTATGACTTTTATTTTAATAAGGTAAGCCTTTTGATTATATTTATACCCAATGTTCGCTATTGTATTATGTTCATGATGGGCTTAAAAATACTCTAACTGCTATCTATTCTGATTCAAGCCTGTGAATTTATGAAAGATGCAATACTGGTGAAGAAACGATATTACTTACCTGTAACTGTAGTTCTACAGTATTAGTAATAATCATTGATTTGCACGCAGCCCACACTCCTCCCCATGGAGTCTCCCTTTATTATTTAGGAATTTAGTTCCCAGTAATGCTAGAAAATCTGAGGAGGAATGCTTCTGTAGGGATTGTTCTAAAGAATGCTGTCGCCTGATTGGCTGTAGTTTGGTTCCTTATAAAGGATGTGGATAAGCTAATCAAATGAATGTCTTTTAGCCATTTTAGGCTATGTGTACTTTATTACACTGCATTAGAAGGAACCTTGGGGCTCCCACATCAACGACGGGGAATGATCCAAGCATGTGAATCTATGAAAGATACCAATACTGGAGAACTAGAGTTACAGGTAAGTAACTTATTTTCATCCCTCTGACACAACAATTATTAAAATCCTTGAAAACAATCATGACAAAACATGTGTGTGCCTATGTACTCTTTGCTTGCTATTGGGCCATCTTAATCCATACATGCCACATCAGTCAACAGAGAAATATAATAATTCCCCTATGCTTATTGTATGGTTGACTTGCCACTGCCACTCATGCTCCTCTGCAACAGTGTACACTGCTACATGCACATCACATGCATGAGCCACAATGTGTGCCAGATCAGTTCTGATGGCACTTTACTCCCAGTGCTACCACTCACAACGCACCGTGCCCTATCCTAGAACTAAAGCTATTTCACAACTACGTAAGTTGGAATTAGCAAAGCTTGGCAATCTCGACCCAGACACCTTACTCATCCAAACACAGTGTGTCTGACAAAGTTGACCATACCTCGCTTGACATATTTCTATGTTACAGACTCCAAGCTGCAAACAGAAAAGTATTCCTTCATTTCCGCATGAGCCCCACAGCTCGAAACCCTAATACTCATACTCACTGCCAGACACACAATGAAGCACGTTTGCCTACATAGAAGTGCTTTTTTGTTTCAGTTATGTTGGGTTTTGTCAGCGACAAGAGGAAGCTTTGTGCATCTTATTCTCGGCATGGTAGGGAGAAACCCGGATAGGTCAGAATGCCAAATATAGACAATCTTAGAAGTGTCACCCTTAATGTCTGCGGTTTAAACGATTTGCGGAAAAGACAGAAAGTTTCACAGGGATTGCGACTGTTGGGAGCAGATGTAGTCTGCCTGCAAGAGACACACATTGAAGGGGCACAGTTGGGTCTTTTAAACACGTTAGGTTATACCTTGATAGGAGGGATCTCACAGAGAGCACATATTCGAGGGGTAGCAATTTTAACCCGAAGTAAGTCACTTAAATTTATTCAAACCGACGTGGACTCTCATGGAAGATGGGTTGTAACTGAATGTAGGCCTTTATTTACTTTATGCTCAATTTATGGCAGCACCGCAGATGACCCAGAGGTTTTTGACTGGCCCACCGGCAAGTTGGCACATTGGCCCATACCTATCAAGTTTGGCGGAGACCTGAATATTAATTTAGCTTGTGACTGGGTAATGGATGGACATCAGGTTTATACAGGTCTGAAACCCAAAGTTCTGCAGGCTCTTCGAACCCTAAGTCATGTCCATGGGCTTACTGATGTATGGTCTCGTTCAAGACCGTTCAACTGGTATACTTATTATTCTGCTCCACATCAGTCACACGCCTGGCTACATTATTTTTTAGTATCTGCATCTATGGTCCAGGATATTTATATCGAGCTTGTTCCCAGGTTCAGGTTGGATCACAACCCTTTAATCTTAGGGGTCAAGGGGGTATACCTTAACAAAAAGACTTCTTCCTGGAGTTTCAAGAGATACTTACTATTAATAAAGGAATATTGTGACCATATGAAAGGGTGGATTTGAGTTTCTGGAAAGAAATACTGGTTCTGCACAAATAGGGGTTGTGTGGGACACTTTAAAGGCATGAATACGGGGTGAAGCGCTTCAGTTCTCATTAAGGAAGAGCAAAGAAAATAAACATTTGCTACAAGAACTTCAAAGGAAATTAGCAAGGTTTTAAGAAAAGCTCATCTGGGCAGTCCAGCAAAAGATAGAAATGGACTTGGCACAGTTGGAGGTTGCAACTGCTAAGGTAGCAATCGGGGAAATCTTGGCTGAGAAAGCCGCCTCCAAGTGGGCCACATCCAGGGAAAAGGTTTACGAGTTCACCGAACATATTGGTCACCATCTAGCCGTGAGAACTAAACAAGTCACTAATAATGGGATACAGTCAATTAGAGATCCATTGGTCGGGATGTTAACAGAGTCAGACAAAATTAAAGCAGCTTTCCTTCAGTTCTATCAAGCACTGTATAACGAGAAAGGGGTCAGTGACGTAATGACGAGACAAATTGCTATTGATAAGTATCTGGACCCGATTTTGATGACCCAACTGAGTGAGGAGAACCACAAACTTTTTGAAGGCCCCCCTCGCGGGAGAAGATTTTCATAGTATTGACCAGTCTACAGGGCGCAAAAGCCGCTGGTTCTGACCATATTCCCGTCTAATTTTATAACGTTTTTATCGACCAAATTAAGGAGATATTAAAAACTATGTGCGGGCACATTTTTAATGGCACTGCTCCTCCTCCATCTTGGTCATTTGCAAAATTAATCATCTTCCCCAAAAAAGATAAACCACTCCAGGAATTGGGCTCATATCGCCCAATAACTTTAATTAATGGGGACTCTAAAATCTATTCTAAAATACTAGCCTCTCGCAAGTAATTAACAGACTGGTTTCTAATTGGCAACATGGGTTTATACCTAAAAGGGGCACTACTGATCATATAAGGAGGTCCATCACACTGTTTGATGCAATGCAGGTTACAGGAGACCCGATGGCGCTGATTCTGCTCAATACCGAGAAGGCCTTTGATCAGGTTCCTGGCTCTTCCTGTGTACCATCATGCAGAAAATGGGGATCAGGCCCGGATTTATTCAGGCTAAAAAGGCACTATACAATAAACCCACGTCTAGTGTCATGATAAATTGGGTACTGATAAAGCAATTTCCGCTATCACAGGGGACTCGTCAAGGGTGCCCTTGCTCTCTTTTGCTCTTCGCAATGTTTATTGACCGGTTTATCAAGAAACTAGAAATAAACCCGTTAATCCGCCCAATACATTGGTATGCATACGATACTAAAATTCTGGCTTATGCCGATGATATAGCGTTTGTAACTCCTTATCCGGCAAGGTCAATTGAGGCGATTGAATTAGAGGCTCGAGGCTTTGGGGAGGTCTTGGTTTATGATTTATGAGAAAATTGAATGGGTCGAACCTAGGGTTGTAATTAAGGATAGATATCTCGGGTTGAAAATTTTGCCTAACATTGACATGATTGTGGAAGAAAATCTTGCTCCTTTAGCCAATAAAACAAAGAATTCATTGCATATGCTAAATAATAGGTTGGTAGATGGAATGTTTTAAAAATGATCTTTTTTCCGAAAATGTTATAATTTTTTTAGAGCCATTCCTCTGCAATTTTCAAACCAAATACTAAAGAAATGTGATAATCTTTTTGCACAATATCTGTGGGCCTATTCTCTGCCCAGAAGATCTATAAAAATTTGATCACACCCAAAGGATAGAGGTGGATGGTCGCTCCCAAATTTAAAGCTGTACTACTAGGCAACTATTTTGCAACACTGCCCCGTACTACTGCAGGATCGCTCCCATGATCAAATATCAGAATTTCCTTCTCCGTTCAAACTTTTGGTTGGTCCAGAAGCTTGGGGCTGTTTGTGGCGGCAACTAGAACTAGGATCATTTGAAAGAGTAAGGTTCAAGACCCTTAAGGGAACCTACAAGGCCTTTACTGCTGTCCGCAAACATCTTGGTATTGGTAGATTGAACTACTATACTCCAACTAGAAACAATGAGAACCTGCCAGAGATATTTGGGGACCATTATCTGGCAACCTGGTTTAAGGCTGGGATAAACAAATTGGGAGCATTCTTTTCCTCTGATGGGGTTATAGCATTTGGGGATTTAAGAATGAATTTCGGCCTTAGCCACAAGGAGTTCTCTAAATATTTATAAATTAGGACTTTTTTACAACATAAGGGCCCGCTGGATTTGTTAAATGTGAATTTATGGAGAAATTAGCTGATAGTAATTTGCCACGATTAGGGACTATTTATAATATTCTTTACAACCTGATGTAAGATGACCCAAGTAAGAGTTCCGGGAAATGGCAGCTGAAATTGGGAATCACAGATAATGCTTTTTAAACAAGCCCTCCTTCATGCACAAACTGATTTGCTTTCTGTGAATCTCCAAGCCCAGTTTTATAAAACCTGTTTTTCTATATTACACCCAGAGTAAAATTGTGAAATGGGGGGAAGGTAAAGGCACTAGGTGCCCTCGTTGTTTGGAATATGGGGCCGATTTGGTGCACATGTTTCCAACGAGTGGCAAGCTTAGATCTTTGTTGGAAGATATCTCGGGCTTTTTCAAGGAAATCTTATTCCGAAACGTATCTCTTACCCCTTCTATGATTTTATTGAGAGTACAGAATACCATTGGAAGAAAGGAGGGAGGGACTCTGATCTTTGTCGCTACGGCTATACTCAGGCTGTGTATTGCCTCGGTATGGTTGGATTCCAATCCCCCTTCCTTTCAGCGATGGTCTGCTCTCGGTCATAACTTGGAAAAAGCAATTTATGCTACGAAAGTAATTTGTGCCAGAAAAAAGGGATTGGTTATTTGGGACCGGCTGACCAATTGGGTATGTCACGCTACTTTGCAGCATAAGGGGAACTAATTCCAAAGGGCAAAGTGCAAGCTTGGGCCAAATATGGTGAGTAAGTTACCTGTACTGTATGTTTTGTGTTTATGAACTTTTTGTCAACTTTTATTCACTTGAGGGATGTTTCCAAGAGGGTTTGGAACTCATATTGAAATTTGTGTGATTTATGAACTGGAATTTTCAAATAGGCATTCCTGTGGAGACGGCATTATGTAGAACAATTGTACTTGGTTGTATATGCATTTAAAATGGTAATACATTTTTTTTTTTAAAAGGATGTTTATACTTGCAAACTCATTGTATTCAGTAGCCACGCATATAAGTGCAGGGAAGTCAGGTTCGGAAGAAGTACCTGGTTGTGGTTCATTGTCTATAGTGTCCTTAGAAGCTTCAGCAGAATGTGATTGGTCTCCGATAGTAGTAACAGTTGTGTGAACCAGTGCTGTCTGGGCATCTTGGAACAATCAAATTTATTCAACCCAGTTCTCTCTTCATTTTGCTGAGAAGTCTGAGCATTGGAGGAATAGGGGGAAAAGAGTGCGCAAAGATCGCTGACGATCTGATCAAAAAAGTATTCCTCCACAACCCTTGCTGTGGGTGCCAACATCCATACAAGTGGCATTTCCGGTTCTCTTGCGTTGCAAAGAGACTCAGTATTGGTTTGCCTCATTGGTGGAAGATCTTGTTCAAATTTGACTGATTCAGCTACGCTTCGTGGCAGTTGTTCTTGCTTCTGCTCAATGTGTCCGCCAAGATGTTGTTCGTACCTGGAACATGTTCATCTCGCAATGTTATTAGATTTCTCAAAACCCATTTCCTATTTTTGCGCTTCCCTGGATAAGGCCACAGATGATGTACCCGCTTGTTTGTTCACCTAGTGCATACTGGTGGTGTTGTCTGTGCGGATTAACACGGACAAGTCTGTTATCCTTGGCATACATAATAAAATTGCTTTGAGTTAAAAAAGTTTATAAGGATTTTCATCTAGCACAGAGACCATTTTCTAATTATTTGTAGGTCTTACAAATGGGCACCCCAACACTCTAAGGAAGCACCTGCGGTAAATATGTAGTCTGGTATCTGAGGTAATCATGTTAGTCCCGTTAAAAGATTGCCGGCTTCTGTCCACCCGGGTAGAGCCTTGGCCATTTTTGGAGTGATCTTGATCAGATCAATCGAATGATCCTTCTGTTTGAATCCATTGTTTGTCCAATTCTTCCAATAAAGGTCTCATTCTCAGATGGGAAAAAGGTGCTAGTGAAATGGCAGATGACATCATCCCTAGAAGAGATTTGAATAGGTGTACTGAAGCAGATTTTCTTTTTCAATAACCTATGCGCTAATGCACAGCACTAAGACGACTCTGGGCATACACTGTACTTTATAAGACATATCATTAATTCATTCAATGCTATGAGCCTTTTATGCCTTTCCTGTGATAAAAATGCTTTGTCTTGTATCTAAAACTGCTCCCAGGGACATTATTCTTGTGATGGATGAATCAATGACCTCTGATGACTGAAGGTCAGACCTAAGTTGTCGAATAATGCAAGAATCGTAGAGGTATGGGTATACCTGAGAACCTTTCTGCCTTAGGTGGGTTGCCACTGGGGCTGGAAATTTTGTAAAGATGCGGGGGTTGATTTGAGCCTAAAAGAGAGGACTTTGAATTGATAGCGAGTGCCGGCTAATCTGAATCTCAGGGATTTGCGATGTTTCAGATGAATAGGGACATGAAAATAAGCATCCTGTAAATCTAAGGTTGTCATGCAATCTCCATGATTGAGAAGATGCAGGATGTCTTGAAGGGTTACCATATGGTAGGATTGTTTCCTCAGGTATTTATTTAGCTTCCAGAGATCCAAAATGGATCACCATTCCCCTGATTTCTTTTCTATTAATAAAAAACATGAGTAGAAATCCATTCCTTTCTCTATTGCTCTTTTTTGTAGTATGGTGAAAACTTCTCTATTGAGTAGATGAAGATGAGGTGGGTGTCCTCCGTTTGGTGGAGTGTTTGGCAGCATTTGTATGAATTCCAAAGTAAAACTGTAGCTAATCATATCTAACACCCATCTGTCCAAAGTTATTTGCTGCCAGCAAAGGGAAAGGTGGTAATTTTTGCTCCCACAGGTTGGTGGTTGTAAAGGGTATAACCGGCACTTTTATAGTGTCAATGCTTTCTGCCAGTGTCTCTTGCCTGTGAGGTTTGTTGTCTACTAGGCGCTTTCTGGGCTGGTGGTTATCTAAACAGCTGTTGCTGATAGGAAGGCCTATATTGCTGCAGAAAGGGGAAATACTGTTGGTACTTCTGGTAACCCCCTCTATGCAAAAACAAACTTCATCATCGTGCTCCTCGAAAAGGTCTCTACCTTATTTGCAAGATGCCCAAGTATGTTGCGGTATCTATATCCACCTTAATTGCCTGCAAGGCTTCGTTGACATGTTTTCCGAATAATGCCTACTTATCGTACGGTATAGCTAAGATTTTACTCTGGACTTCAGGCCTGAATGACGTGGCTTTTAGCCATCCTGCAAATTGTCTGAATCCTCTTGATGCTATATCCATAGCACAGTCTATTAATTCTGACGAGGTTCTTTTGCCCTCCTGAAGGTTTTCTTTGCTTACCCTTTTTTATCTTCCAGCAATAGATCTATATATGCGGCAATGTCCGACCACATTTGCCTTTCTTAACGGTCCAATAAAGCCAGTGAATTGACAGCTCGAACCATAGTCACTGCCATTGTAGAAAATCTTTTACCAATATTATCCAGGCGCTAGCCTTCTCTTTCTTGTGGAGTTCATACGGGTGTCAATGGAATCTTGGACTGGTGCTGAGCTGCCTGCATTACCACAGAATCTGGTCTTGGGAGTTGAACCAAACACGCAGGTAAGTTCTCCGGCACCTTGTATTTCTTGTCAATCGTTTGCAGGACAGCAGAGACTGTATCAGAATTCTTCATAACTTTTGTGCTTTCCTCCCATACGTAATCCACTATTGGGATTGCTCTCATAGATTTCTTGATAGGTTCTTGGAAGTCATACAAAAAGCAGTACGATTGTTTAACCGCCAAAGGCAATTGAAATTTTTTTGCGGCTCTTTCCATGAGATTATGGAAACCTCCGATGTCTTCAGGTGGAGAGTCTACCGGTTGTGGTACAGGTGAAGATGGTGACGGAATCAAACAGTCATTCCATTTGTTGGGAATAAATTGATTGTCAGGGATTTCCCCTTCCTCTCGGTCATCATCCTAGGACGAATGGTTGTCCCCAGGAGTCACTGCCATATTGGATGCTGGAGTCATTCTATGTGTTAGAGGTGGAGGTTGTTAGAGGGAAAATCTATTAATAAAGTAAGACAACACAGTTTTACACAATCATATGGTTTTAATCAATCAATCGGAAAAATCAGCCAGTCTCAAAAAGAGACTAAAGTGCGAAGTTCAAAGCTGTGGATTACGGGAAGTAGTCTATATACTAATAACGCCACACAAAAAACACAGGTTACAAATACCTCCATGATGCCAATAGCAATCTGGGTAGATAAGATACTTGCAAAACACGTAATAGTGTACGGGTTCATGTTTAGCAGAAGCCCCATCTTGTGAGTTAGTTCTCAGAATAAGTTTGTGAATAACATAGAAACACATTTTTGTTTTTCTGCATGGCGAGCGATTATCTCTTGTTTCACGTCAATGGGCCCAGCCTATCCAACTTTCACATTCTCAACAGGCTTGTGCTGGGCAAAATCCACAATTGTTTACAGCTGGTAGTGAGTGCTCCATGACATTGCAAAATACATTTTCTACTGTCTGCCGTTCATTGTTTAACAGATACAAATGTGGTGGCCTTTTTTGTGATGTCTGTACTAATTGTTGATGTCCTGTCAAGTTTGAGTCTGCAAAAGAAATATAATCTATTAATGTGTTTCAGTGCAGCTAAATTGACCATGCAATTTCTATGTGTGTTTCTTAAACCTAATGTGCACTGTCACCTATGTATTTCTGCAGAACCCACAGTTATCTTTTTCAGCATTTCCATGCATTACACTACTAGGTTCACTACAGACATAGGTTTAAAACTATCCCTTACCTGAAATGTCTGTATTGGCATGTGTCTATAAAATGTATTCCTATTTCCCTACATCTGGAACTGTACTGCTTTATGAGGTACCGTGGGACTCCCACTTCGAAGACTGGGATGATTCAAGCATGTAAATCTATGAAAGATCCAATACTAGGAATAGGTATAACAGTTTAGGTAGAATTTGCGTTTTCATTAAGGCTTCGCAGCCCGCCAATGTGAGTGAGAGGGACATTCACATTCACAGTTTCTATCTTCAAAACCATTGTGCTGAATTTCTCACGTAGTATTGTGTTCGTGTCACTACTTACCCAAACAACAAGTTATTTTACACGCATGATGCACAATTGCAGTAGGAAGTCCAGCATGTATTCAGGGTGTCTGGTGTGAGCAGAAAGGTTTGACATTTGTTCCAATGATAGAGATGCCTGAAAAGTGGCAATATTTTTATAAATTTGTGAATTACTGGTGATGGATTTATTCAGGGCTTCTCATGAATAAAATAGCTGAGCAGAATACTAGATATGAAACCAAAGCCCGTTTCAGAGTGAAAATGTCTTAGCATAAAGGTTAAAGAGTCTCTTGTGATAGAAAATAATACTGCAGCGAGGGGACAACCCTGTCAAGTGCCAGAGGAGATCATAATAGGAGTACACATTTATAATCCAGCTAATGAACCTGGCTGCAATATAGATTCTGTGAGTAAGTCATCCTTTTTTTTGCACTTATCAGCCCCATTTTTTACTAATACTGGTGGTGGCTGACTGTGCCCTAGGCCCTGCTAAGTAGGCTGTGGGAAGTGTTCTGATTAAAAAGGTATATAGTGATTAGGTGCAAATACAATTGGCACTGACAACCTACCTGTTAAGCCCCTAGTAAATGGTAGGGCATGTAGGTTTAAAGGCCTAGCAGATTTAATGCATTTAAGTGTGCACTACTGTGTTGCCGTCATTTTAAAAGTAAGCCCTGCTTTGCAAGCTGTTTTTTAAATTGAAATTATATGCAAATTCAACTTTGGATTTAAAGGTACTTCCAAAGTATGAAACTACCTTATTGTTACATACAAGTCACACCTAAAGTCTACCCTAGGTACCCGCAGGGTAGGGTGCCATGTAAAAATAATGCAGGGACATTTTTGAAAGATGTTTTATATGCCCAGGTGAGGGAAAACTGCCAATTTCGTTTTTCCCCATTGTAGCATTTTAGCTCCATAGGCTAACATGGGAATACTTTAATAAAGTATAACTACTGACAGGAATTACCTAAAATAATGTTTCAAGATCTTCAAAGATTGCTAACGATAACTGCAACAGCTTGCCAATGTTGAATTTATCATAACATGTACAGAAAAAAAGCTATAGAACTTTGTTTTGTGTGAACCAAAATCCAGCCTTCTAGCAGCGTCTCCTGATTGGCCAGTCTTGCCAGGCCGAGCCAAACTGCTTTGATGAGGTGACATGTGGCCTGCATAGAGACAGAGGTTATCTTGTAGGGGAGATCTGCAGCAGCAGAGAACAGGCCAGTGTCATGATTCTGCCAATCACGTGTCTTTTAGTATTTTCTATTGCTTTTACCAGTGCTTGTTTATTGGTTTTGCCAGTGCTTATTGTTTGCACTGCCACTTGTTTGTACCAATGCTTGTATTTCCTATTGCTTTTACCAGTGCTTGTTTATTGGTTTTGCCAGTGCCTATTGTTTAAACTGTCACTTGTTTGTACCAATGCTTGTTACAGACTATTGCAGACTTCAAAGCTCATAGTCTGCTGCCCAAGGTCTATTGGCCCTTCCCAGCTCCAGTAGTTTACCTGAGAGCTGTCATCTGGAAACTTCTGGAGAAAGCCTTTAACCCTTTCGCTGCTAGGCCTTTTCCCGCTCCTGTGCCAAGCCTTTTTTTGGCTATTTGGGGTAGTGCGCGCTTAGGCCCCTGTAACTTTTTGACCACATTAGGTATCCACGCCAAATTTGCGTCCTTTTCTTCCAACATCATGGGGATTCTAAAGGTACTCGGGGTTTGTGGATTCTCCTAGAGGGGTTACAGAAATGAGCCAAAATACAGCAAAATTTTGGTTTTTTTCGGAAAAATGGGAAAAACGGGCTGCAAATGAAAGCATTTGGGTTTTTCCCTGCAAATGTTATCAAAAAAGGGTTTGTGGGGTTGAAATCACCATTTTCCCAGCTTTTCGGGGATACCAGACTTTTGTCAGAAACCCAACATTTTTTAAACAGTTTTGGCATTTTTCTGGGACATAGCCTATTTTTGCTATTTTTTGTGCTTTTGACCTCCTTCCAGTTAATGGCAGAAATGGGTACAAAAGCAATAATGGATCCTGGAAAGCTATACATTTTCAAAAAGAAGACAAAATTCTGAATTCAGCAAGGGGTCATTTGTGTAGATCCATCAAGGTTTTCTTATAGAAACTAACAGTTAAATATAGGATAAATTGAAAATTAGTTGAAAAAAAACAGCATTTTGTGTCAACGTTTTCACCTGTAACTTCGTCTAATTATGACAGCTCTTTGAAAGCAATATACCATTACATCCGCTGGACATTACTGGTTGTGGGGATATATAGGACTTGTAGGTTCACCAAGAACCCGACGAACCCAAAGCCAAAAACTTAGCAGCAACTTGCAATGGTTTTTTATTATGTACCGGGTATATAGTAATTATTCTGTAAAAATGTGTACATGGAAAAATCGGTATGAAAGACACCCATGTATTTCTGAATGGGAACAAAATATAGAGTTTAGAAACAATAGATATTTGCACATTTCTGAAATTGGGAATACTCATACTAGCATGAGAATTATCAGTCATTTTTTAGAATGACTTATTTTTTACACAATGTCTTTCATTTGGAAGGCAGAAATGCATCGAAAGTCAATAGATAATAACAGTTCCTTTACAAATCTGAATTACCCTAAGTCTCCCGATAAAAATGGTACCTCACTTGTGTGGGTAGGCATAGTGCCCGCGACAAGAAACGGCGCAAAACGCAACGTGGTCACAACTCAATATCGCAGTGAAAATTTACCCTTTTTTGGCAAAGTACCTAGCTCTAGTTTTTGAACCCTAGCTCTGCGGGCACCTTGGGAAACCTAGCAAACCTATACATTTTTGATAACTAGACATCCAGGGGAATCCAGGATGGGGTGACTTGACTGCCTCCCACCAGGGTCTGTTACCCAGAATCCCTTGCAAACCTAAAAAATTGTCCAAAAAAACACATTTTCCCCACATTTCTGTGGTGGAAAGTTCCGGAATCTGCGTGGATCCACAAATTTCCACCCACCCCTCGTTCCCCAAAGTCTTACGAGAAAAACGGTACCTCACTTGTGTGGGTCGGCCTAGTGCCCGCGACAGGAAACGGCGCAAAACGCAACGTGGTCACACCTCAATTTCGCAGTGAAAAATGACCCTTTTTTGGCAAAATGTCTAGCTGTAGTTTTTGAACCCTAGCTCTGCGGGCACCTTGGGAAACCTAGCAAACCTATACATTTTTGAAAACTAGACACCCAGGGGAATCCAGGATGGGGTGACTTGACTGCCTCCCACCAGGGTCTGTTACCCAGAATCCCTTGCAAACCTAAAAAATTGTCAAAAAAAACAAATTTTCCCCACATTTCTGTGGTGGAAAGTTCCGGAATCTGCGTGGATCCACAAATTTCCACCCACCCCGCATTCCCCAAAGTCTTACGAAAAAAATGGTACCTCACTTGCGTGGGTAGGCCTAGTGTCCGCGTCAGGCAAGGGCCCAAAACCAATTGAGGAGCCATCAAAATTACCTATCACAAAACAACCTGGTTTTGCAAAGGGGGCCCCATGAGTTTTTGGCCCCAGGCTTGGCGGCTATCTAGGGAAACCTACCAAACCCACACATTTCTGAAAACTAGACACCCGGGGGATTCCAGGGAGGTATGGCTTGCGTGGATCCCCCAACGTTTCCTTACCCAGAATGCCCTGCAAACCTCAAATTTAGCTGAAAAAAAAATCACATTTTTCACAAATTTTTGTGTGGGAAAGTTGTGGCATCACCGGGCTGACACAAATTTCCTACCACCCAGCGTTCCCCCGGGTCTCCCGATAAAAACGGTGCCTCACTCGTGTGGGTGGCCCAAGTACCCGCGACAGGCAAGGACCCAAAACGTAGTGAGGCGACATGAAAATTGCCTATCTCAAAACGACCTGGTTTTGCAAGGGGGGTCACTTGGGTTTTTGGCCCGGTGCTCGGCGGCCACCTAGGGAAACCTACCAAACCCACACATTTCTGAAAACTAGACACCCGGGGGATTCCAGGGAGGTATGGCTTGCGTGGATCCCCCAACGTTTCCTTACCCAGAATGCCCTGCAAACCTCAAATTTAGCTGAAAAAAATCACCTTTTTCACACATTTTTGTGTGGGAAAGTTGTGGCATCACCGGGCTGACACAAATTTCCTACCACCCAGCGTTCCCCCGGGTCTCCCGATAAAAACGGTGCCTCACTCGTGTGGGAGGCCCAAGTACCCGCCGTGATGCCACAACTTTCCCACACAAAAATGTGTGAAAAAGGTGATTTTTTCAGCTAAATTTGAGGTTTGCAGGGCATTCTGGGTAAGGAAACGTTGGGGGATCTACGCAAGCCATACCTCCCTGGAATCCCCCGGGTGTCTAGTTTTCAGAAATGTGTGGGTTTGGTAGGTTTCCCTAGGTGGCCGCCGAGCACCGGGCGAAAAACCCAAGTGACCCCCCCCTTGCAAAACCAGGTCATTTGGAGATAGGCAATTTTCATGTCGCCTCACTACGTTTTGGGCCCTTGCCTGTCGCGGGTACTTGGGCCTCCCACACGAGTGAGGCACCGTTTTTATCGGGAGACCCGGGGGAACGCTGGGAGGTGGGAAATTTGAGATGGACTTCAGTATGGATTGTGGTGGACAGGCCTTCAAGGTTAACCCACAATTGACACCACTAGGGTACACCTGCTTGTGCTAAGACATCAAGCCTTCTAAGGTCTAGTGGGGCCTTCTACGGTCTAGCATGGGAATGTGCTCCCTCAGTACAGTGGTGTGGTGGACTGGTCATGAATGCAGAACCCGGTTTCCCAGTTCCAAATTCCACAGCTCTGGCCATAGTGCCACATCCCCACTGAACACCATACTTGCCCACTGAAACTCGCACTGCCTTCAGCTGTAACCTAATTGTGCCCGCTATAAACACTTGGATGTGGCTCAATTCAAATTATGCACTTGATAAGAGTAATATGCTGCCTAAAAAAAAAAAAAAAAAAAAGCAACCACTCATAGGGAATGCAAAGCATGTGAAATGTAAGCAGAAACAACATGGTTACCTAAACGATCTCTCACTAACTATTCAGAAATCAGCGAGTGGTTTCACCTGAAAAGTTATGGACATGACTAGAGGGCCCTGAAGGGAACCGTTTCACTGTCCATTGCTTACATCCTTACAAAACGTAAGCAGTATGGAATAAAAAGACCACATACATAAACACAGAGCCATGGTACACATTGTGTTTTCCAATCCACCCATCAACCAGGTATTGCAGTACCTCCAGGAATGGTACACTCTCCCAACCTGGAAACAACAATGCTCTTCAAAGAAAGACGAGAAAATGAAAGTAGCACTTCACTGGCAAACTCTGTAAAGTGATGCTGGTGTATTTGGATGTAAAAAAAAACAATCTGGCCACTTTGCAACCTCTCTGTCTTGCTATTAGTTAGGTATCATATAAGAAATTCTGTTTCTCTACATGCTGCTGCACTTTGGATTTGAAAAACTAAAAAGAAGGGCATTTCTCGGATCCATTTCACAGGGAAGCAACTAGAAAGACGAGCGTTTTTCAAATTTGGATCCATTTCACAGGGAAGCAACAACAGGCACACACGAACTAAGCCAAGCCTCGTGGCATGCCTGGGCATACCAAAGTGCCCCCACCCTAACCCAAACCCACCGATGCAAAAATCATGCTGCTGCACTTTGGATTTGAAAAATTACAAAGAAGGGCATTTCTCGGCATTTTTAGATCCATTTCACACGGAAGCAACTTGAAAGACGAGCGTTTTTCAACTTGGGAAACAATTTAGAGGGAAGCAACAACAGGCACACACGAACGAAGCCGAGCCTCGTGGCATGCCTTACAAGACCAAAGTCCCCCCACCCTAACCCAAACCCACCGATGCAAAAAAAACCCTCCCCAGCCCCAAAACTCACCTTTACTCCCCGTGGCGCAGGAAGCAAATGGCTTCCTGCGCCTCGGAGAGCAAAGGGAAACCTCCAATGACGTCAGCGCGGCTTGCGCGCTGACGTCATTGATGACACGGGGGGCGGGGGGAGGCAGGGGGAAGGTCTTCCCCTGCCTTCCCAGTAAAAAAAAAAAAAAAAAAAAGATCGACCACTCACGGGGGGAGCGCCAGCGCTTTCCCCGTAGGTGGGTGTCATGACGAGATGGTCTCGTCATGGGCACAGAAGGGGTTAAATAGGAGCCACACCCTGTTCTCTTTGCTGGTTATTGAGAACTCTGAGCGTGAGCAGCAGCAGCAGACCTCTGGTTTCAGTGTGAAGATCTTGGACGGCTTAATGCAGGTTGTAGATCCTTCCCTTGACCACCATCAGGTAGGATTGTTCCATTTTGTTTAGAGGAGCAACATGCCGATACTTGCATATTGACTCGAGCTCTCTTTGTCGAAGCAATTTATTGGGAATTTCTTTAATAGACTTTGGCACATCGTGCCAGAGCGCTTCTTTGGACATTTGAATATTGGAATGTGGCACATCGCGCTGAAGCGCGTTTTTGGGCATTTGCATAATGTACATTGGCAGATCGAGCTGGAGCGCTTCTTGGGCATTTGCTTCTTTGAGTGTAACATCGTGCTGAAGCGCGTTTTTGGGCATTTGCATATTGAACATGGCACATCGCGCTGGAGCGCTTCTTGCGCATTTGCTTATTGACGTTAGCAAAACGCGCTGAGGTGCTTTTTTGAACATTTGTATATTGAACCTGGCATATCGCGCTTTCTTGGGCATGTGCATAGATAATATTCACATTACAAGTTGAATCGAACCTTGCATTTGAAACCTGTTGTGCATTATAAAAACGCTTGTCGGAATTAGCGCTGTGATTCTGAACAGTGTTACGTGCAAATCATAAGAAAACAAGTTAGTTACCTGTAACTTTGGTTCCCCAGTATTGGTAACTTTCATAGATTCTCATGCTTTGTATCATTCCCCGTCGTCGGAATGGGAGCCTCGGTAAACAAAAAATATATCATAACCATAGAAACAAAAGAGAAAATAGGCTTAGGCCTCATCTCATTTTGTAGTATATCACCCTCTTTGTGTAAAAGAGACCAAACTTTTGCCAGGACCAATCAGCACAGCCTCACCCTTTGGAACCTTCCTGAGAGAGCTCAGAGCCTCAGATTTTCGTAGCCGTTGTGCAAACAGCCACTACCTCAGTAAACCGGCAGAGCTTTCCCAGGGGAGGTGGGTGGGCGCATGAGAATCTATGAAAGTTACCAATACTGGGGAACCAAAGTTACAGGTAAGTAACTTGTTTTCTTACCCCAGTATTGGAACTTTCATAGATTCTCATGCTTTGTATCAGAATAGTTAGCAGTAAATTACAAAAGCACATTTTGGTAGACACTTGGCCTTACATAACCATCTCAGTGTAAAGTAGAAACTAGTACATGGTAAACAAGAAAAAAACAATCATTACTGAACCAAATGTGCTTACCAGGATGGAGGGATTGTAGGGAAAGCTCACCTCTCAATGAAAAAGATTCCTGAGGACTGCTTGACCAACAGCTGCGTCATCTCGTCCCACGACTCCAGGCAGTAGTGTTTCGTGAGGGTGTGTACACTGCTCCACGTTGCTGCCCTGCAAATGTCTTTGATAGCCACTCCATCAAAAAGAGCCACTGAAGACGCCATCGCTCTTGTAGAATGAGCACGGGCCCTTCTGTCCAAAGGTTTGCCCGCAGCCTGATGACAGAATTGAATTGCACTGGAGATCCAGCGGGAAATGCCACTCTTAGCGAGAGGCAATCCCTTCCGTGGTGCACTGTAGGAAATAAATAACTGTGTAGACTTCCTGAAAGATCGTGTGCGCTCGAGATAGAATTTCAGACATCTCTGGACATCCAAAGAATGCAATGTTCGTTCCGCCTGGGTAGAAGGACGTGGAAAAAAGGAATTCAAAATCAAGGGTTCATTCAGATGAAAATCCGAAGGCACCTTCGGGATGAATTTTGGGTTGGTTCTCAATATTAGCACATCCTTCTTGAACTGCAGAAATGGCTCCACTATGGACAGAGCCTGGAGTTCACTAACCCTTCTAGCCGATGTCAACGCTAAGAGGAGGGCTAGCTTCCAAGAGAGGAACTTCAAGTCCGCCCTGTGAATCGGCTCAAAGGGAGCTTTCATGAGCTGAGCCAGTACTAGGTTGAGCTGCCAGTTCGGTGGAGGTGCTCGGACCGGAGGATACATCCGAAACAACCCTTTAAGGAACTGTTTTACAATCCTCGCGGACCATAGAGATGGTCCCGATGTCTTTCGTCGAAAACGGGATATGGCAGCCAGATGTACCTTGACAGAAGAGTGCGCCAGACCTGATTTAGCCAGCGACAGGATGCAAGGTAAAACCTGATGTGGCAGGGATTTATAAGGATGGAGTTTATTCCTCTGGCACCACAGACAAAACCTCTTCCATTTTGCCCTGTATGTCTTATTAGTGCTTGGCGCCCGCGCCTGACACAAAACATCCCTGCACTCCCTGGAGAGATTCAGATGACGGAATTCTCTGTATTCAGGAGCCACGCTGTCAAGTGTAGTGACTTCGGATCCGGATGGAGCACCTGTCCCTGATCCCGCGACAACAGAGATGGAATCAGCGGCAAGCGAATTGGGCGATCCTGGGAGAGAAGCAGGAGTTCCGTGAACCAGAACTGCCGGGCCCACGCTGGAGCAATGAGAATCATCTTGCACGGTTCCGCCTTGACCTTCCTGAGAACTCGAGGAATGAGAGGAATGGGAGCAAAAGCGTAGCAAAATGCGCCGAACCAAGCAATCGAAAGGGCATTCCCCAGAGATCCTCGATGGGGAACCTTGCTTGCGTAAAACCGACATTTGGCGTTCTCCGGGGACGCAAAGAGGTCTATGGTCGGAGTACCCCATATCTCGAACACTCCCTCCAGCGTGGCTTGGTCTAATTCCCACTCGTGAGTCACTTCCGTCTGACGACTCAGAGCATCCGCCGTGATGTTGAGGCATCCTGCTAGGTGCTCGGCTTGCAGGGTGATCTTGTGAGAAATCGCAAAATCCCAGATTGTCTGAGCTTCCTTGGATAGAGTTCGCGATCTTGTTCCCCCTTGCTTGTTGATGTAGTGCATGGCCGTCGTATTGTCCGTCCGAACCAGCACTGCACGATTCTGAATTCTGGGAAGGAACGCCAGCAAGGCTAATTGAATGGCCATCAGCTCCAAGAGGTTGATGTGGTTTAGGCTCTGTGCTGGACTCCAGTGACCGCTGATTTGAAGCTCCTGGAGTACCGCTCCCCAGCCTTCTAAGGAGGCATCTGTGGTCACCACCATAGGAGACGGTGGAGTCCGGAATGTTAATCCTACTGCGATGTTCTCCTTTACCAGCCACCACTCGCAGGCCTTGCGCATACCTGGTGTTATCCACACCTTGTCGTTGAAGGACCCTTCTGCCTGGCGCCATTGTTTGTCTAACTCCTCCTGCAGAGGACGCATATGAAGCCTGCAATGCGGTATTAATGGTATGCAGGATGATATCGATCCGAGTAAGGACTTGTACAGGCGAACCGACACATATTTCCTCTGCAGCACTTGACGAGCGGAGGCGATCAGCTTGCGTTGACGCTCCTCCGACGGACAAGCGGTGCATAGTGTTGTGTCCAGAATAGCTCCAAGGAACCGTTGCGACCTGGAGGGTATCAGCACCGACTTGGACCTGTTGAGCTGAAGACCCAAGTGGGCGAACAATTGAATGCAAGTTGAAACGGCTTGAGAAGTCGCCTTGAGCGATGGAGCCTTGACGAGCCAGTCGTCCAAGTATGTAAACACTTCTAGGGATTGCTTTCTGAGAAAAGCAGCGACTGGTGCCAGCATCTTCGTGAATATCCGAGGTGCAGACCGAAGGCCCAAACGGAAGCACCTTGAACTGGAAATGGCTCTTGCCTACTGTGAAGCGTAGATATTGCCTGTGAGCTGGGTGGATTGGAACGTGGAAGTACGCATCCTCTAAATCCAGGGACGCCAAAAAATCGCCCGGATTCAGTAGACGGAGAATATCCTGGAGAGTGACCATCCTGAAGGAGAGCTTGATGAGATAGGTGTTGAGCTCCCTTAGGTCTAGTATAGGACGCCACGTATCTTCCGTCTTCCGAACCAGGAAGAACCTGGAAAAGAAACCCTTGCCCCTCTGCGAAAGAGGTACCGGTTCTATCGCCCCCTTGATGAATAGTTGGTGGGCTTCGAGATGTAAAAGTCGGAGATGTTTTGAGGGACGGGCGTCCGGAGCTCTCGTTGGAGGAAGATCTTGGAATTCCAACGTATGGCCACTCTGAACAATATTCAAAACCCACTGGTCCGAGGTTATAAGGACCCAGCTGTCCAGACAATAGGAGATCCTGCCCCCAACCGGTGTCCTTGGTAGGGGAGGAACAGTAGTCAGAGCCAGGAGGCCGCTATTGCCTCTTGGCATTGTCTCGTCCCTGACGATTCTGACGTCCTCTCTGGGACGGACGAGAGAAAGACGCCGATTGACCTTGGCGTTGGTTCGAGTACTGAGCCTTGTATGACTGTCCTGACTGCGTTGAATACTGACGCTGGTTGCCTCTGTAAGAAGTGAACCCTCGTCCACGAGCTCCTCTGAATGGAACCTTCCGATAATTTAAGGATCCTAAGGACTTTGCTGTGTCCGTGTCCTTCTTGATGCTTTGCAGGGCCTCATCAACATGCTTGCCAAAAAGCATTTCCCCGTCAAATGGAAGGTCCAGGATCTTATTTTGGACCTCCTGACGGAACCAGGTCGCTCTTAACCAGCCTTGACGGCGCAAGACCGCTGACCCTGCCAAAGCCCTGAAAGCGGTAGAGGCTATGTCCATAGCACAGTCAATGACCTCAGAGGAACATCTCTCTCCTTCCATGAGGACTTGCTTGGCCTCCTCCTGACTAGAGTCTGGTAGTAGATCCATAAACGGCTCCATGTCGCACCACATTTGGCGGTCGTACCTGCCTAGAATGGCTAATGAATTTGCTGCCCGAACCAACAAACTGGCCATGGTGGAAAATCTCTTCTCTACATTGTCCAGCCGCCTGCCATCCTTATCCGGAGGCGTAGTCAAAGGTGTTGAAGGATTCTTGGACTTGCTCTGTGCGGCCTGAGATATCACAGAGTCAGGCTTTGGTTGTCCAAGAAGACATGCAGGACTGCCCTCAGGGGCCTTGTATTTCTTCTCCAGCCGGAGAAGAACCGGGATGACAGTAGCCGGGTTCTGCATAATCTTGATTCCCTCATCCCACACATGCTCAATGATGGGAATTGACCTGACAGACTTTTTATATTGTTCCTTAAAGTCATATAAAAAACAGTCCGACTGCTCCATAAGATTATGGAACCCCCCAATATCCGCCGGAGGCGACACGTTCGTGTCCCGCCCTGCAGCATCCGGATCTTGCATTCCAGTGTCATCAGGATCCACATCTGGATCCCCCGGATCAGTTAGTGGGACCACATGCCCCTCATCGTCGTCATCCGTATCAATATCCTGCGTATCCTCATTGGTAGGTTCCTGACACGAAGTGTGAGGAACCACTACTGGTACCACCACTGGTGAGGTACGCGGTATGTCTTTAGGAAGAGGTGGCAAGTCCACTGCCGGCCCTCGCGGAACCATTGATGTAGATGGATGCACTGGTGGAACGTCAGGGTGTGATGGAAATCGAGCTCTGTAGTCCTTTAACATCATCTGCAAGTCCGTAACCAGAGCAACTGGTAAAGCTATCATGTCCTGTCTCAAAGTGCGAGGACGTACTTCCTGCTGAACATATTGTTGTTCCTCCTGCTCATCTTGTCCATAATACTCCTCAGTATCGGTCTCTTGCTGCTTTACATGCAGATCTGAGGGACTGTAGGCATCCCCATACTGCTCAGCCTCATCCTCCTCCTCCGACTCATCTAGTAGCATAGATGGTGGTAAAGGCGTAACCCGCCTCGGTGATGTCATGTCAGGCGTAATTTTCAACCTTTGTATTGAAAATCCAGAAATTTGAGCCGTCGACGGTCCCGTCGACGGAGTCGTCGTCGAAGGAATCCCAAGCGTCGACGGCACGGTAGTCTTCGTCGACGGAGTGTGAATCGTCGTCGACAATGAGGTCGTCGACGATGCTGGAATCGTCGTCGACGGTATGATCGTCGACGGAGCCTTTTTCTTCGTCGACGGCAAGCTCGTCGACGGAGCTTTCTTCATCGTCGATGGGACAACCGTCGATGGTCTCGTCGACGAACTCGTCGTCATCAGCATCGACGACGCCGTCGTTGTCATCGTCGTCGTGGTCTTCGTCGTCGAAACCGCCGTCGACAGGAGCTTCATGGCAATCGTCGTCGACGACGAGAATGAAGCTATCGTAGACGATGAAACAGGAGCAGACATAGTCGACGGTCCCGTTGACGAAACCAAGGAAACAGTCTTTACTGTGGAAATCGTCATCGACGTACCTGCTTTAATCACCGTCGACGTACGCAGTTTTTTCACCGGAGCCATCTGTGGAGTTCCTGCAGAGTGTTTCTTAGCAGGCTTTTCCTTTTGGGACGGAGGAGAAGATATAGAAACCTCCTTTTTGTCCCTAGAGGCTGTGTCCACACCAGCAGCCTGTCCCTGCCTCTCCTTTTCACTTCTGTGAGGAGATTTCATGGTACCAGCCTCCTCAGACCTTTCAGAGATCCCGTGAGGGGCTTTGACAGGGGGTTTCGGAGAGATGGAGGGAGATGACCTACCCCTCTTCTTTGATCTCCTGGAGGAGGTGCCAGAAATCGAATCCTCCTCATCTGAAGAGAGAACCTCCTTCCTGGTCTTCAGCTTTTGCAGCCATGTCAGCAATCGACCTTTCTGTCCCGCAAAGTCTTGGTAGATAAGGTCCGACAAATCTTGCAGTCTGTGGCCTTGTGTTCAGGGTATAAGCAGTAAATGCAACTCTCATGCTTATCCTCAATGAAAAGTCTCTTCTTTCCACAAGAAGCACAGGGCCTGAATAAGGCTTTCTTCTCCTTTTCTGACATAATGTCACTATAGATGTAAAAATGTAGATTTCTGAAAGAAAAAATTGAGAAAGCTGAGCAGAGCTCAGTGGAGACTCCCTAGCACAACGTGCGGTAGAAAAATCTGAGGCTCTGAGCTCTCTCAGGAAGGTTCCAAAGGGTGAGGCTGTGCTGATTGGTCCTGGCAAAAGTTTGGTCTCTTTTACACAAAGAGGGTGATATACTACAAAATGAGATGAGGCCTAAGCCTATTTTCTCTTTTGTTTCTATGGTTATGATATACAAAGCATGAGAATCTATGAAAGTTCCAATACTGGGGTAATGTAAGAAAGAGACAGTGTAACAAATGCTAATAGACTCTCTTATATGAAAGTGTTACTCGTTCTGGAGCATAGTGTTTATGCAAGCACTAGATTAATCACAGAGTCTATATTATATTTTGTTTTGAGGATTATAGACACAGCAATTCCATTCCTTGTGAAGAAGGTATTAGAGTGACGACTGTTTCATAAGTAACCTCCTTTTCTTTACAGGTATGTTATTGTTACTTAACCATGTTAGTTTAGTTCAAGAGCTCACACGGTACATACGGAAAGCTAACTGAGGACAACGTCTCGTTCCAGGTCTCCCTCCCCGCAGTACCCTTCCCAAATCCCTTCCCCCCGTCTAGCCACTTTGATCCACAGTGCAATTAAGCTTGAGTCGAAGCTGCTGGAAGATGGGCTTCTGGAGGGTACTGCTCCTGAGGAACCCAAGGATATTTACCAGTTCTGACAGCCAGGAAGAAGGCTTGGTAAACAAACTGATCTTCTAAGAGAGCAGGACAGTAAGTGTAGGAGAGTAGGGTCTGCTTTCTATGTATCCCTAAGGATAGAGACAGGCACTATGATAATAGAAACCTGAGCAAGATTGTCCCTCCCTACAAGTGTGGGGATGACATCCACAAATGGATAACTGCTTTGGAGAGAGCTTGCAAAGTACAGCAGGTACCCCAAAGTCAGTGGGCAGCTATCTTGTGGCTCTCCTTCTCTGAGAAAGGCAGAGACAAGCTCCTCACAGTTAGTGATGAGGATGCAGATAATTACACTGTCCTGAAGAGTGCTCTGATTGATGGGTTTGGCCTAACCACTGAACAATACAGGTTGTTGTTCAGGGATACCCAGAAGACACAGACTCAGGACTGGACTGACTTTGTAGATTGTGCCACTAAGGCTCAGGAAGGCTGGCTAATGGGAAGTAAGGTTAAGGACTATACAGGATTGTATAATTTGATCATGAGAGAACAAATACTTAACAACTGTCAAAACCAGCTATTGCATCAACACCTGATTGATTCTGATCTGACTTCTCCCCAAGAATTGGGAAAGAAGGCAGATAGATGGGTCAGGACTAGAGTTAAGCAGAAAAACCAGAACCAGGGCGGTGATCAGAAAAAGGCAGACCAGAAGGGTAATGAGCAGAAACAAAAAGACCAGAAGTCTTCACCAGGCCCCCAAAAGGCTCAGGGGGAGGGTGGTCCCAAAAAGGATAAAAAGAAAGATGGCCAAAAGAAACCATGGTGCAACTATTGTAAGTCCAACTCACATTGGTTTAGTGAGTGCACCAAAAAGGATAAGCCCCCAGCCACCATTGCCCCTAAGGCAACTGTACCCCCTAGTTCAGCTGTAAGTGGTGGTTCCCAGCAAAAGGGTGTAGTAGGGTTAACCCTGGGAACTGAGGAGGATTCTGGCCTAGTCAGAGTACCTACTCAGGCTGTTCTGATCTGTGATGGGGACTTAGCTTTGTCCTCTACTGTAGGCCCCAGTAACCTGGGCAAGTACAGACAGACACCTTTTATCAACCAAAGAATGGCTCAGGCCTACAGGGACACTGGTGCTAGTGTCACAATGGTGACACCTGCTTTTGTGGACCCTGGACAGATCATACTAGGTGAGAATTACCTAGTGACCAACGCTAGCAATGCCACTACCTCCCATAGTGTGGCTATTGTTAACTTCTCCTGGGGAGGGGTAACTGGCCTCAAGAAAGTTGTTGTTAGTTCAGACCTTCCTGTAGAGTGTTTACTGGGCAATGATCTTGAAACTTCAGTTTGGTCTGAAGTGGAGTATAGGACCCATGCAGAAATGCTGGGGATAGATGCACATGTCCTTGCTGTGACCAGGTCACAGGCCAAAAAGTGCACCACTGAACAAGTGCTGGATCCTGAAACTATGGACCAGTCACAACCCAAGAGAAAGAGCAGTAGGGTTAAGGCTGTGCCTTCCCCCCTGCCTCAGGTGGTGGATCAGCCCTCCCAGGAGGATGATTCTGAGAGCCCTGAAGGAACTGTCCTAGAAGAACTTGAACCTGATCAGGTTGAGTTTCTTGGGACAGGGGGACCTTCAAGGGCAGATCTGAGGCAGGCTCAATTAGACTGCCCCTCTCTTGAACCCCTCAGACAGCTGGCTGCTGCTGAGGCTGCAGGGAATGCTCAAGGTACCCATAGAGTGTATTGGGATGAAGGGCTACTGTATTCAGAGGCTAGAGACCCCAAGCCTGGTGCATCCAGGAGGTTGGTCATACCACTGAAGTTCAGAGGCTTCCTTCTTACCTTGGCCCATGATATTCCCCTTGCAGGACATCTAGGCCAGAACAAGACTTGGGACAGGCTTGTCCCTCACTTTCACTGGCCCCATATGTCAGAAGATACTAAGGAGTTTTGTCGCTCCTGTGGCACCTGCCAAGCCAGTGGCAAATCAGGTGGCACCACAAAGGCCCCCCTCATACCACTACCTGTGGTGGGGGTCCCCTTTGAAAGAGTGGGCATAGATATTGTAGGACCAATGGACCCACAAACAGCATCTGGGCACAGATTCATACTGGTGATAGTGGACCATGCCACCAGGTACCCAGAAGCAATTCCCCTGAGGACCACAACAGCTCCTGTTGTGGCAAGGGCCCTGCTTGGAGTATTCTCCAGAGTGGGCTTTCCAAAGGAGGTAATTTCTGACAGAGGTACCAACTTCATGTCAGGATACTTGACTGCAATGTGGAAGGAGTGTGGTGTTAACTATAAGTTCACCACACCCTATCACCCACAGTGCAATGGGCTTGTTGAGAGATTCAACAAGACCCTAAAGGGAATGATAAAAGGATTACCAGACAAGCTTAGGCGAAGATGGGACATCCTTTTACCCTGCCTTCTGTTTGCTTACAGAGAGGTCCCACAAAAGGGGGTTGGCTACAGCCCTTTTGAGCTTTTGTTTGGGCATCCTGTAAGAGGACCCCTGTGTTTGGTGAAGGAAGGATGGGAGAGACCTCTCAGACAACCCAAACTAGACATAGTGGATTATGTACTTGGTCTCCGCTCCAGGATGGCAGAGTATGTGAAGAAGGCTTCTAAAAACCTTGAGGCAAGCCAAGAACTCCAAAAAGCTTGGCATGACCAAAAGGCTGTACTGACTGTTTACCAGCCAGGACAGAAAGTGTGGGTGTTGGAGCCAGTGGCCCCAGCAGCACTCCAAGACAAATGGTCTGGACCCCACACTATTGTTGAGAAAAAGGGAGAAGTCACCTACTTGGTGGACCTTGGGACTCCCAGAAGCCCCCACAGGGTGCTTCATGTCAACTGATTGAAGGCATATGTTGACAGGGCAGACATGGGGCTACTCATGGCTACAGATGAGGGGCAGGAGGAAGAGAGTGACCCTCTCCCAGACCTGTTGACTCAGAACCCTGATGATGGCTCAGTTGATGGTGTGGTCTTTTCTGACAGCCTCACTGTCCATCAGCAACAGGACTGCAGACAGGTTCTGCAATCCTACAGACATATGTTCTCTCTGACCCCAAGTCAGACAAACTGGTGCACCCATGAGGTGGACACTGGTGACAGTCTGCCTGTGAAGAGTAAAATCTACAGGCAACCTGACCATGTCAGGGACTGCATAAAAGTTGAGGTACAAAAGATGTTGGAGCTGGGAGTCATTGAACCTTCAGAGAGCCCTTGGGCTAGTCCTGTAGTTCTTGTGCCAAAACCTCACACCCAAGATGGTAAGAGAGAGATGAGGTTTTGCGTGGATTACAGAGGTCTCAATGCTGTCACTAGGACAGATGCCCACCCAATACCTAGGGCAGATGAGCTCATTGACAGACTGGCAGCTGCTAGGTTTTTAAGCACATTTGACCTGACAGCAGGCTACTGGCAAATCAGACTAGCTGAGAGTGCAAAGGCCAAAACTGCTTTCTCGACCCCAGGAGGACATTATCAATTTGTGGTAATGCCCTTTGGTTTGAAGAATGCACCTGCCACTTTCCAAAGGTTGGTGAATCAAGTCCTTACTGGGTTGGATGATTATTGTGCAGCTTATCTTGATGATATTGCTGTCTTTAGCTCCACCTGGGAGGATCACCTGGTCCACCTGAGGAATGTTTTAGAGGCCCTGCAAAAGGCAGGCCTCACTATCAAGGCCACTAAGTGCCAGATAGGGCAGAGCAAGGTTGTATACCTGGGCCACCTAGTTGGTGGGGGTCAGGTTCAACCACTGGAGAGCAAGATCCAGACCATAAAGGACTGGGCTCCTCCAACTACCCTGACTCAGGTCAGAGCTTTCTTGGGCCTGACTGGGTACTACAGAAAGTTTGTTAAGAATTATGGGTCCATAGTGACACCACTTAATGACTTGACCTCCAAGAAGATGCCAAAGAAAGTTCAGTGGACAGTAAGCTGTCAAAAAGCATTTGATGACCTGAAGCAGGCCATGTGCAGTGCACCTATTCTGAAAAGTCCAGACTACTCCAAAGAGTTCATTGTCCAGACAGATGCTTCTGAGTTAGGTGTGGGAGCTGTTCTTTCACAACTGAATGTAGATGGTCAAGACCAGCCCATTGCTTTTATAAGTAGAAGGCTGACCCCTAGAGAGAAACGTTGGTCAGCTATTGAGAGGGAGGCCTTTGCTGTGGTTTGGGCCCTGAAGAAGCTGAGGCCATACTTGTTTGGCACTCACTTCAAGATTCAGACAGACCATACGCCCCTCTTGTGGCTAAATCAGATGAAGGGTGAAAATCCCAAACTTCTTAGGTGGTCCATTTCCCTACAGGGGATGGACTTCACAGTGGAACATAGACCTGGGACTGACCATGCCAATGCAGATGGACTCTCCAGATATTTCCACTTAGAACATGAAGACTCAACTGGTCAAGGTTAGTTTAATGTCCCTAAGTTTGGGGGGGGGGTTGTGTAGGAGAGTAGGGTCTGCTTTCTATGTTCACCCCCACTTTTTGCTTTTGCTTTACTGGTTTTCGACTTAGATGTGGCTGTGGGCCTGCTAATCAGACCCACAGCCCTGCTGTTCTCTCTCTAAATTAATACTATGTACTTTAGGTGCACAACCCATTTGGATAGGATCACCTTATTGGCCCCTGTACAGTGTACCCTAGGTACCCAGGGCATAGGTGTACCCTAGGCCTACCAGGGGCTGCAGCATGTATTATGCCACCCCTGGCCTGGCCTTCCATTTTGACACAACTGGCTGATCACTCAGCTGGGGCAAGGTCGTGTAATCACCCCTTGCTTAGGTGTAGTATTCCTATACCTAACTTACATATAGACACATGTGTACCTATCAGTCACTCCTATGGCAGGCCTTAACAATCCTGGAGGCAGAGTGCTTGGTAACATGTGAGATGGTGCTCTAGCATGAGCTGAGCCTGTCTGCAGCTTTCGGAACCTTGTCCTTATAGCTGTTCTATGATATAGCCTACCATATACTCTTAAAGTGCCTTATAATCTTAGACGGTTATGGTAACTATGGTTTGGCTTTATCGAAACATGTCGTGTAAGGTGTCTAACACTGTGGAATAATACCCCCATGCCATTTCTGGACATGAGAATATTATTCCCCCCCTCTAGAGGGAAAGACATGTTAAAATCATACTTCAACTGTTAGCCTCTGACCAAAGCCTCAGCATCACAAAATGGATGCTGCTGCCACGACACAAGTCTGACCTCCTGCAGCTGGGAGTGATCCCAGCCAGGGAGGCCTGGACAATAGGTTTCCTGCTTGGGGAGGTGCTAGCACCTCCCCAGACAGCCTTTAGTGTATTGGGGCAGGGTGGGCTGAAAGGAATGAGACATGCCTGGGGCACACAAGGTGTTCCTTGCATAGTCCAGTTCAAACCGGCGCTGGGGCACTCCAGCCCCAGCTCTGGCGCGAAACTGGACAAAGGGAAGTGGGTGTAACCACCCCCTCCCAGGTCCCACCCATAAGGCGTGACCTAGCAGGTATCCCAGCCCCCCAGATTAGTATAAGAGTGGGAGTTGGGCCTCAAGACTTTAGATTATCCTGAACCTGCAAAACTGAACAGAAACTCTGGACCTTCGACATTCGACGAAAGAAGAAGACTGAAGAATCTCCCTTGTAGCCTGTGCAAACAGGCACCATCAAGAGACTACCCTTTGCTTTGCCCACGTTCTACGAGGAACCGACTGCAGAGCCCGACCAGAGCCTTGACTTCCAGACTTCTCCGACCCTGATCCACATCCACAGCAAAGCTGAGATCCGTGGAGGCGACGAGCGACGTGGGACCGGCTACCTGGAAAAAGTGGCTAGTAACTTAAAGCGCAGGTACCCTCGAAGTTGTGCACCGGGGATTGAGAAGCCCCAACCCCAAGCACCATCTGCACCGAAGATCAGCCCCCCACACTCCACGAGTCCTGCGTGGGGCCCTTCTGCATTTTCCTGCTTGCCGCGTCTGTCCGGTTGCTTGCCCGCTGGCTAGTGGCCTTTGTGACGACGCACCCTGAAATCTTCTGCGCTGGTTTGGCTCCTCCAGACTGGCTCCCGCTTCTCTGCAAAGAAGAAGCACCCTCCTGGTCTGCACCAGAAGCAAGTCCTCCGTTCTTCGTGGGTTCCGCTTGCCAAGGCTTGGTGAGTCCTAGTCCAACTTCGACGCCGCCGACAGCAAGAGCCTTCGTGGGACAGCTCGCCTCCTGGTCCTGGTCGTCCGACGCTTCCTGGTCCTCCTGGCTGCGGCGACAAGCTTCACCTTCACCTGCAATCTTCACGACATCGCCTGGTTCCTTCCTGGTTCCACGTGGTCACTGGCTAGTGACCTTGACTCTGTCCCTTCTGCTTGCAGGTTTCTTCTCTTCTTGATCCCAGCCTTGGGATCCACCGGACACTCTTCACTGACTGCCTGTCAGCATCTTTCTTCAGGCATCCATAGGAGTCGACGACGAAAACGACGCATCTTCACCCCTATGCACCCGCAGCCTGTGGGCTAGGTAACTTGGGTACTCCGGTGCTCATCAGGATAGTGACTATCCTAGTGTCTAGTTTTCAAGTCTCAACTTCCTAGCTACTCCGGAAGTGTCCCAAATCTACCGTTTTCTAAACTGTACTATTGCTATTGACTTTTACGCATTACGCGTGAGTGTTTCCACTCTGCACACGAATCCCGTGGGCCTCCCACTTCCTAACTAACGCTAGTGTAGTGTAGCCCCAGCGATTCCCTAGGCCTAGGCCTATTCTATTTCCGTGACAGTGGTTCTTATACCACTTACTTAGTATATGGTTTGCGTGGCCCCTAGGGCCTAACTGTATTACTTACCTGTGTGACTTAATGTATGCTTAAATAAGACTGTGTTGTACTTACCTCTAATCTCATAAAGAGTGCTAAGGGTTTGACTAGAATAAATACACTTTATTTTATATATATATCTGTTGTGGTGTCCTTTCATTTGGTATTCTAGGGATTATATATGGTATCACAGCTGGCTTCACATGCCATTCAGAGTTTAGCCTAAGACTGCTCTTGTCCATGCTACCACTAGGATAGCTGGTCTATAAGGTTGACTTTACAACCAATCACCATAAGGGTATTTGGACTGATATAAGGTGTACACTAGAACTAGTGACATCATACATCAGGCCAACTTCTCACATTGGTGGCAGCGGTTGGGATCTGAGCTTGCTGTTGTAATACCATTGTAATCTTGAGATACTAAATTGAAAGATCACACAGATATTGTCTAGGTACATATAACATAGATTATAATACTTAAGTCCTACTGGACTTTGTAGTTGTAGGGAGTAACACACCCTGACTACAACTACTAGAGAGGTTTAGTAGATACAACTAGTGTAGGTAGGTGCACACACCACACCCTCACTAGATCATGTCTCTGAGAGGAGATCAAGTAGATGCTCTCTCAGGAGGATCAGGTCTGCAAAAGACCCCCTCTAGATATGATACCTTAACATTCCAGGAGATGAGACACTTGTGTACCTCCAGAGACAAAAAACAGGGTGCAAACTGTTACAATCAAAAGAAAGATACATAGTCCAGGTGATGTAGTTCAGGATCGTTGTTTTATTCCTTAGATAAGATCCACATTAGCCACATTCTAGGCCTTCTTCAATGCCATTCAATGCCCCACCAGGAGCAGTCTCCCTGCTGCTCAGCCCTTCCACACCAACTGATCCCTTCTTCCACTCAAACACTCTCCAACATTCTGATGACATCACACAGACTGAGCAGCAAGGCAAAGGCAGGAACAGAGGATGCATTAATCACATACAAGATTATAACACATCCCCCCCTCATCAAAATTGAACAAAATAGGAGCATGCAAAATCAAAGTTCATACATGCAACAAGACTAATCAAGAAAAATGTGCGCTGATGGACATACACACAATAAAAATCAAAGAGCTTCAAGAATAACAGAAAAGGGGTAAACTTGCAACCCCAGACAGGCAAAAGAGAAAGCCAGAAGATAAGAAATCTCCACATGTGCGCACATGTGACGCACAGTCCAACACCACACACGAAGTACCCAACCAACTCAAGGGTAATACCAAACAGGAAAGACTGAGAAGCCTCCAAATAGGGAGTCTTCTTGCGTGCGCACTCTTAACGCACAGACTAACACCTCACACGAGGTAACACCAATCTAAGGGTAAAACCAAACAGATAAGACCTAGAAGCTTCAAAAGAAGCCTTCACATGTGCGCACCCGTAACGCACAAACCAAACACCTCACATGAGGTAACCACCAACCTAAGGGTAAAACCAAACAGGTAAAACCAAAAAACTCCAAAAGAAGTCTTCACATGTGCGCACCCGCAACGCACAGACCAAACACCTCACACGAGGTAACCACCAACCTAAGGGTAAAACCAAGCAGGTAAAACCGAGAAGCTTCAAAAGAAGACTTCACATGTGCGCACCCGTAATGCACAGACCAAACACCTCACATGAGGTAACCACCAACCTAAGGGTAAAACCAAACAGGTAAGACCGAGAAGCTTCTAAAAGAAGTCTTCACATGTGCGCACCCATAACGCGCACAGACCAAACGCCTCAGACGAGGCAAGACTAATAAAAGACGTACACAACAAGACCAGGGACAATGCCTATCTCTCCCACACTATACAAACAGAAGCAAAACAAAGACACTTCACCCACTCACCCCCTCTCATACAAATATTGGAACAGATAACGATAATTGGTACTTCATCGCATAAAAAGCACACATAACGGAGCGACAGAATTAAGGCATTTGAATACAAACGACAACATTAATAAAAATGTCTCAAGAAAACAACAAACTAAAATAAAGAAGGTAGTCACCGTTGTCAGTAAGCAGCTTAAGTCTGGAACAAGTGAGCTACAACCAGGAAAAAAACAGTACCTTGTAAGAGGATTAACCAACAACAGTTCCTCAGAAAATCCAAACTGCCAGAACATCTTCAATTTCTTCTTTAGAAATAACTGGAACACCAAATGTCCACGAGGAAAAGAGATAGTCGGCGGACTTCACAAAACGCCTCAAGATGTGAATCGGAATCCTCGAAGTGCTTGGTTAGCAAAAACGTGGTTGGCAAAACGGAAGCGTGCACCAGGGAATAGTCAAAGGATGTCAACCACAAGATGGCGGCACGTAGGGTGACGCCGCGCCGGATGGCTAGCTGTTCATAGCTGCATACAGGCGTCACTGGGCAGCGGAGAAAGTCGAAGACAGCAAGACGTAATCTAGAATTCCCTATGCCAGCGCGCGGCAACAACTGACGGTAAGATGCGCGTGTACATTTGAAAATGTCAACGAATGCCAGCAACCGTAAACCACAGGATTTAACTAGAAAAACCAAATTCTGATGCACAGTAGCAATTCTCCATAGCTCTAACAGATGCCCATTTGAAAATCCTCGTACTCCACTCTCACACTGGTCACATTGTGAAAATTCAGCGAATACAGTTCAGGCACAGTTAACTCCATAGTCTCCACCTCCATAGTCTCCTCTTGGTTAATTTAAAAAAAAAAACACACGCTGTTGAAAAATTGGCCTGCTCTTTAGACTTGCACGACTGTGACACAAACACCGGGACTCGATTCGTGCCCCCGACTAACAGCTTAAGAGTCTGGTAGATTGAGACAGACTCACAGAAAACAGCTCAAGCATCCTCTGCATCTCTGAATCAGCATAACAACTTGGCAGAAACAGGTCGCAATTCCTGGACTGACTTCTTTCAAAACAGGTCGGAGCTGGCACCTTAAATCACTGATAAACCATTCCTAAAATCCCACAGTCAGCAGGAACCAACCCAAATCCAAATGTACAGTACACGCAAATGCTGTCCATGTCACAGATAATGTTCTCTGTCTAAATGTAACAAGACAGGAACAGTCCAGCAAAAACAGGCAGGCTTCAAGAGAATGAAGAAAAGTCTAAAACAAACTGGCACTTACTGGTTGGGGCGACCGATGAAATGGTCACTGGTGGGGCATTAGGGGTGCCAGGTTTGTACAAATCCACAGGTTGTAGTCTCTTTCTTCAGTTTTGAAAGTCCAATCTCCATTAAAGTAGCACGCAGGTTCTAAAAATCGTCGCCAATGTTACAATCAAAAGAAAGATACATAGTCCAGGTGATGTAGTTCAGGATCGTTGTTTTATTCCTTAGATAAGATCCACATTAGCCACATTCTAGGCCTTCTTCAATGCCATTCAATGCCCCACCAGGAGCAGTCTCCCTGCTGCTCAGCCCTTCCACACCAACTGATCCCTTCTTCCACTCAAACACTCTCCAACATTCTGATGACATCACACAGACTGAGCAGCAAGGCAAAGGCAGGAACAGAGGATGCATTAATCACATACAAGATTATAACACAAACCCTACCCTCCTTCAGTTAAGACAACTCCTAGAGGAGTATGAAATTCTTAGGGCATCTCAGGCAGGTACCCTAGGTACAGAGGAGGGTCTACCCACCACAGAGGAGTCAGAGGAGACTTCAGATGAAGAGGTAGACAGCCAGGGCCAAGTAGGAAGACTTAGCCAGGCTAACCTAAGCTTACATGGGAGTTTGCATGGGGTCCCCCCTTACAGACCCCCAAGTAGGCTTACACAGAGAAGCAGGAGGGACAGATCCCCTTCAAGGGAATCCATCCACTCCCATGTCTCTAACATCTCTAATGCTTCCTCTCACAGGGGAATGACTTCCCCTGAAAGAAAGGAGCATGAAGCCAGAATGAGGGAAGCTAATCTGAGGATTCAAAGGGAAGAACTTGCCCTTGCCAAAGAGAAGCTTGCTCTGGCTAGAGAACAAAAGTTGAGTGGGTCAGAACCCACTGGTGGCAGCAATATCCCTAAGGATAGAGACAGGCACTATGATAATAGAAACCTGAGCAAGATTGTCCCTCCCTACAAGTGTGGGGATGACATCCACAAATGGATAACTGCTTTGGAGAGAGCTTGCACAGTACAGCAGGTACCCCAAAGTCAGTGGGCAGCTATCTTGTGGCTCTCCTTCTCTGAGAAAGGCAGAGACAAGCTCCTCACAGTTAGTGATGAGGATGCAGATAATTACACTGTCCTGAAGAGTGCTCTGATTGATGGGTTTGGCCTAACCACCGAACAATACAGGTTGTTGTTCAGGGATACCCAGAAGACACAGACTCAGGACTGGACTGACTTTGTAGATTGTGCCACTAAGGCTCAGGAAGGCTGGCTAATGGGAAGTAAGGTTAAGGACTATACAGGATTGTATAATTTGATCATGAGAGAACAAATACTTAACAACTGTCAAAACCAGCTATTGCATCAACACCCGATTGATTCTGATCTGACTTCTCCCCAAGAATTGGGAAAGAAGGCAGATAGATGGGTCAGGACTAGAGTTAAGCAGAAAAACCAGAACCAGGGCGGTGATCAGAAAAAGGCAGACCAGAAGGGTAATGAGCAGAAACAAAAAGACCAGAAGTCTTCACCAGGCCCCCAAAAGGCTCAGGGGGAGGGTGGTCCCAAAAAGGATAAAAAGAAAGATGGCCAAAAGAAACCATGGTGCAACTATTGTAAGTCCAACTCACATTGGTTTAGTGAGTGCACCAAAAAGGATAAGCCCCCAGCCACCATTGCCCCTAAGGCAACTGTACCCCCTAGTTCAGCTGTAAGTGGTGGTTCCCAGCAAAAGGGTGTAGTAGGGTTAACCCTGGGAACTGAGGAGGATTCTGGCCTAGTCAGAGTACCTACTCAGGCTGTTCTGATCTGTGATGGGGACTTAGCTTTGTCCTCTACTGTAGGCCCCAGTAACCTGGGCAAGTACAGACAGACACCTTTTATCAACCAAAGAATGGCTCAGGCCTACAGGGACACTGGTGCTAGTGTCACAATGGTGACACCTGCTTTTGTGGACCCTGGACAGATCATACTAGGTGAGAATTACCTAGTGACCAACGCTAGCAATGCCACTACCTCCCATAGTGTGGCTATTGTTAACTTCTCCTGGGGAGGGGTAACTGGCCTCAAGAAAGTTGTTGTTAGTTCAGACCTTCCTGTAGAGTGTTTACTGGGCAATGATCTTGAAACTTCAGTTTGGTCTGAAGTGGAGTATAGGACCCATGCAGAAATGCTGGGGATAGATGCACATGTCCTTGCTGTGACCAGGTCACAGGCCAAAAAGTGCACCACTGAACAAGTGCTGGATCCTGAAACTATGGACCAGTCACAACCCAAGAGAAAGAGCAGTAGGGTTAAGGCTGTGCCTTCCCCCCTGCCTCAGGTGGTGGATCAGCCCTCCCAGGAGGATGATTCTGAGAGCCCTGAAGGAACTGTCCTAGAAGAACTTGAACCTGATCAGGTTGAGTTTCTTGGGACAGGGGGACCTTCAAGGGCAGATCTGAGGCAGGCTCAATTAGACTGCCCCTCTCTTGAACCCCTCAGACAGCTGGCTGCTGCTGAGGCTGCAGGGAATGCTCAAGGTACCCATAGAGTGTATTGGGATGAAGGGCTACTGTATTCAGAGGCTAGAGACCCCAAGCCTGGTGCATCCAGGAGGTTGGTCATACCACTGAAGTTCAGAGGCTTCCTTCTTACCTTGGCCCATGATATTCCCCTTGCAGGACATCTAGGCCAGAACAAGACTTGGGACAGGCTTGTCCCTCACTTTCACTGGCCCCATATGTCAGAAGATACTAAGGAGTTTTGTCGCTCCTGTGGCACCTGCCAAGCCAGTGGCAAATCAGGTGGCACCACAAAGGCCCCCCTCATACCACTACCTGTGGTGGGGGTCCCCTTTGAAAGAGTGGGCATAGATATTGTAGGACCAATGGACCCACAAACAGCATCTGGGCACAGATTCATACTGGTGATAGTGGACCATGCCACCAGGTACCCAGAAGCAATTCCCCTGAGGACCACAACAGCTCCTGTTGTGGCAAGGGCCCTGCTTGGAGTATTCTCCAGAGTGGGCTTTCCAAAGGAGGTAATTTCTGACAGAGGTACCAACTTCATGTCAGGATACTTGACTGCAATGTGGAAGGAGTGTGGTGTTAACTATAAGTTCACCACACCCTATCACCCACAGTGCAATGGGCTTGTTGAGAGATTCAACAAGACCCTAAAGGGAATGATAAAAGGATTACCAGACAAGCTTAGGCGAAGATGGGACATCCTTTTACCCTGCCTTCTGTTTGCTTACAGAGAGGTCCCACAAAAGGGGGTTGGCTACAGCCCTTTTGAGCTTTTGTTTGGGCATCCTGTAAGAGGACCCCTGTGTTTGGTGAAGGAAGGATGGGAGAGACCTCTCAGACAACCCAAACTAGACATAGTGGATTATGTACTTGGTCTCCGCTCCAGGATGGCAGAGTATGTGAAGAAGGCTTCTAAAAACCTTGAGGCAAGCCAAGAACTCCAAAAAGCTTGGCATGACCAAAAGGCTGTACTGACTGTTTACCAGCCAGGACAGAAAGTGTGGGTGTTGGAGCCAGTGGCCCCAGCAGCACTCCAAGACAAATGGTCTGGACCCCACACTATTGTTGAGAAAAAGGGAGAAGTCACCTACTTGGTGGACCTTGGGACTCCCAGAAGCCCCCACAGGGTGCTTCATGTCAACTGATTGAAGGCATATGTTGACAGGGCAGACATGGGGCTACTCATGGCTACAGATGAGGGGCAGGAGGAAGAGAGTGACCCTCTCCCAGACCTGTTGACTCAGAACCCTGATGATGGCTCAGTTGATGGTGTGGTCTTTTCTGACAGCCTCACTGTCCATCAGCAACAGGACTGCAGACAGGTTCTGCAATCCTACAAACATATGTTCTCTCTGACCCCAAGTCAGACAAACTGGTGCACCCATGAGGTGGACACTGGTGACAGTCTGCCTGTGAAGAGTAAAATCTACAGGCAACCTGACCATGTCAGGGACTGCATAAAAGTTGAGGTACAAAAGATGTTGGAGCTGGGAGTCATTGAACCTTCAGAGAGCCCTTGGGCTAGTCCTGTAGTTCTTGTGCCAAAACCTCACACCCAAGATGGTAAGAGAGAGATGAGGTTTTGCGTGGATTACAGAGGTCTCAATGCTGTCACTAGGACAGATGCCCACCCAATACCTAGGGCAGATGAGCTCATTGACAGACTGGCAGCTGCTAGGTTTTTAAGCACATTTGACCTGACAGCAGGCTACTGGCAAATCAGACTAGCTGAGAGTGCAAAGGCCAAAACTGCTTTCTCGACCCCAGGAGGACATTATCAATTTGTGGTAATGCCCTTTGGTTTGAAGAATGCACCTGCCACTTTCCAAAGGTTGGTGAATCAAGTCCTTACTGGGTTGGATGATTATTGTGCAGCTTATCTTGATGATATTGCTGTCTTTAGCTCCACCTGGGAGGATCACCTGGTCCACCTGAGGAATGTTTTAGAGGCCCTGCAAAAGGCAGGCCTCACTATCAAGGCCACTAAGTGCCAGATAGGGCAGAGCAAGGTTGTATACCTGGGCCACCTAGTTGGTGGGGGTCAGGTTCAACCACTGGAGAGCAAGATCCAGACCATAAAGGACTGGGCTCCTCCAACTACCCTGACTCAGGTCAGAGCTTTCTTGGGCCTGACTGGGTACTACAGAAAGTTTGTTAAGAATTATGGGTCCATAGTGACACCACTTAATGACTTGACCTCCAAGAAGATGCCAAAGAAAGTTCAGTGGACAGTAAGCTGTCAAAAAGCATTTGATGACCTGAAGCAGGCCATGTGCAGTGCACCTATTCTGAAAAGTCCAGACTACTCCAAAGAGTTCATTGTCCAGACAGATGCTTCTGAGTTAGGTGTGGGAGCTGTTCTTTCACAACTGAATGTAGATGGTCAAGACCAGCCCATTGCTTTTATAAGTAGAAGGCTGACCCCTAGAGAGAAACGTTGGTCAGCTATTGAGAGGGAGGCCTTTGCTGTGGTTTGGGCCCTGAAGAAGCTGAGGCCATACTTGTTTGGCACTCACTTCAAGATTCAGACAGACCATACGCCCCTCTTGTGGCTAAATCAGATGAAGGGTGAAAATCCCAAACTTCTTAGGTGGTCCATTTCCCTACAGGGGATGGACTTCACAGTGGAACATAGACCTGGGACTGACCATGCCAATGCAGATGGACTCTCCAGATATTTCCACTTAGAACATGAAGACTCAACTGGTCAAGGTTAGTTTAATGTCCCTAAGTTTGGGGGGGGGGGGTTGTGTAGGAGAGTAGGGTCTGCTTTCTATGTTCACCCCCACTTTTTGCTTTTGCTTTACTGGTTTTCGACTTAGATGTGGCTGTGGGCCTGCTAATCAGACCCACAGCCCTGCTGTTCTCTCTCTAAATTAATACTATGTACTTTAGGTGCACAACCCATTTGGATAGGATCACCTTATTGGCCCCTGTACAGTGTACCCTAGGTACCCAGGGCATAGGTGTACCCTAGGCCTACCAGGGGCTGCAGCATGTATTATGCCACCCCTGGCCTGGCCTTCCATTTTGACACAACTGGCTGATCACTCAGCTGGGGCAAGGTCGTGTAATCACCCCTTGCTTAGGTGTAGTATTCCTATACCTAACTTACATATAGACACATGTGTACCTATCAGTCACTCCTATGGCAGGCCTTAACAATCCTGGAGGCAGAGTGCTTGGTAACATGTGAGATGGTGCTCTAGCATGAGCTGAGCCTGTCTGCAGCTTTCGGAACCTTGTCCTTATAGCTGTTCTATGATATAGCCTACCATATACTCTTAAAGTGCCTTATAATCTTAGACGGTTATGGTAACTATGGTTTGGCTTTATCGAAACATGTCGTGTAAGGTGTCTAACACTGTGGAATAATACCCCCATGCCATTTCTGGACATGAGAATATTATTCCCCCCCTCTAGAGGGAAAGACATGTTAAAATCATACTTCAACTGTTAGCCTCTGACCAAAGCCTCAGCATCACAAAATGGATGCTGCTGCCACGACACAAGTCTGACCTCCTGCAGCTGGGAGTGATCCCAGCCAGGGAGGCCTGGACAATAGGTTTCCTGCTTGGGGAGGTGCTAGCACCTCCCCAGACAGCCTTTAGTGTATTGGGGCAGGGTGGGCTGAAAGGAATGAGACATGCCTGGGGCACACAAGGTGTTCCTTGCATAGTCCAGTTCAAACCGGCGCTGGGGCACTCCAGCCCCAGCTCTGGCGCGAAACTGGACAAAGGGAAGTGGGTGTAACCACCCCCTCCCAGGTCCCACCCATAAGGCGTGACCTAGCAGGTATCCCAGCCCCCCAGATTAGTATAAGAGTGGGAGTTGGGCCTCAAGACTTTAGATTATCCTGAACCTGCAAAACTGAACAGAAACTCTGGACCTTCGACATTCGACGAAAGAAGAAGACTGAAGAATCTCCCTTGTAGCCAAGGAGTGGCTACCCTGTGCAAACAGGCACCATCAAGAGACTACCCTTTGCTTTGCCCACGTTCTACGAGGAACCGACTGCAGAGCCCGACCAGAGCCTTGACTTCCAGACTTCTCCGACCCTGATCCACATCCACAGCAAAGCTGAGATCCGTGGAGGCGACGAGCGACGTGGGACCGGCTACCTGGAAAAAGTGGCTAGTAACTTAAAGCGCAGGTACCCTCGAAGTTGTGCACCGGGGATTGAGAAGCCCCAACCCCAAGCACCATCTGCACCGAAGATCAGCCCCCCACACTCCACGAGTCCTGCGTGGGGCCCTTCTGCATTTTCCTGCTTGCCGCGTCTGTCCGGTTGCTTGCCCGCTGGCTAGTGGCCTTTGTGACGACGCACCCTGAAATCTTCTGCACTGGTTTGGCTCCTCCAGACTGGCTCCCGCTTCTCTGCAAAGAAGAAGCACCCCAGATCCTCCTGGTCTGCACCAGAAGCAAGTCCTCCGTTCTTCGTGGGTTCCGCTTGCCAAGGCTTGGTGAGTCCTAGTCCAACTTCGACGCCGCCGACAGCAAGAGCCTTCGTGGGACAGCTCGCCTCCTGGTCCTGGTCGTCCGACGCTTCCTGGTCCTCCTGGCTGCAGCGACAAGCTTCACCTTCACCTGCAATCTTCACGACATCGCCTGGTTCCTTCCTGGTTCCACGTGGTCACTGGCTAGTGACCTTGACTCTGTCCCTTCTGCTTGCAGGTTTCTTCTCTTCTTGATCCCAGCCTTGGGATCCACCGGACACTCTTCACTGACTGCCTGTCAGCATCTTTCTTCAGGCATCCATAGGAGTCGACGACGAAAACGACGCATCTTCACCCCTATGCACCCGCAGCCTGTGGGCTAGGCAACTTGGGTACTCCGGTGCTCATCAGGATAGTGACTATCCTAGTGTCTAGTTTTCAAGTCTCAACTTCCTAGCTACTCCGGAAGTGTCCTAAATCTACCGTTTTCTAAACTGTACTATTGCTATTGACTTTTACGCATTACGCGTGAGTGTTTCCACTCTGCACACAAATCCCGTGGGCCTCCCACTTCCTAACTAACGCTAGTGTAGTGTAGCCCCAGCGATTCCCTAGGCCTAGGCCTATTCTATTTCCGTGACAGTGGTTCTTATACCACTTACTTAGTATATGGTTTGCGTGGCCCCTAGGGCCTAACTGTATTACTTACCTGTGTGACTTAATGTATGCTTAAATAAGACTGTGTTGTACTTACCTCTAATCTCATAAAGAGTGCTGAGGGTTTGACTAGAATAAATACACTTTATTTTATATATATATATCTGTTGTGGTGTCCTTTCATTTGGTATTCAAGGGATTATATATGGTATCACAGCTGGCTTCACATGCCATTCAGAGTTTAGCCTAAGACTGCTCTTGTCCATGCTACCACTAGGATAGCTGGTCTATAAGGTTGACTTTACAACCAATCACCATAAGGGTATTTGGACTGATATAAGGTGTACACTAGAACTAGTGACATCATACATCAGGCCAACTTCTCACAGTAAGGCAGCAAGCCAGGCTTATCCCCTCTTCCTGTACCCCCAGACAGATGGGAGCCCCAGGAATGCAATTTGCAGGAGGTCTAGAAGGAACGTGTTAAGGGAAATGAGCCTTACCAGTAGGTTGGCTAAGCCAGATCTCAACCCCAAGGAGAAAGATAGAAAGATTCTCCGTCTTGGATTTTAAAGTTCAGTGCTTTGTGAGACAAGTATATGCCACACTTTGGAGGAAGCGGTCATACTTTTGGGAGGCACCCTGTACCCCATTGTTAAGGGACACCCCCCTCTTCCCCCGCTTGTCACCCCAAAACACTGGATAAATATGGGAGAACTGCATCGAAACTCAGATCTGCTTCCGGAAACTACAAGAAGAAGAGGGACCCTGGCCTCCACCAAGAGGACTGCACTCCAAATGGCTGTCTGCTGCACACTAAAAAACTACAGCCTTCAGGACTTTGCCTTGCTACAAAAAGAGAAGAAGTGGACTCCGTGAAAGCAACAGGTTAATAGAGCTCCACCTGCATTAGTTCCAGCAAGAAGAACCTATCTGACAACCTTCAGTTGGACTTTAATGGATTTGGCCAGGTGCATTGTGGGAACTGTAGTCCCAACTTCCGAGGGGCAACACAGCCGGGATTTTGTGTGTGAACAATTTGACCCCCATAAGGAACTTCAGGATGCACACACTAAAGGTTGGTTAACCTTTGTGAAAAAGCTTCATAAGGTGACTGACCCGACGTCGAGTCAAGCTGACTATGCTGAACCGCGACCTGGCCTGAATTTCAGGTTCGTCCCGCTGAAAGCTCCGGAGCGCAAAACTTCCAGGAGTTGGCTGAATCAACGAATCCAGCCTGCTGGAGAGGCCTGCTCGACGTCGAGAGAAATTCCTCTCGAAAAGTTACTAAGTGAGAAGGTAACATTTTGACTAAACCTCCTCTTTAGTGACTCCAACCAGGGCTCCATTGTGGTTGGCTCAAACTGTGACTTTGTCCCGGTGAAGCGCGGTCAGATGTCCCAATTTGGCACTATTGGTTTTTAAGCACTAGAAAGTGTTTATTCTTTAAAAATTCATATCCTCAGTTACCTACATTGGATTTTTGTCGTTATGGTGTCACTTTAAAGAGAAAAGTATTTCCAATTTTCATAAATTGATATTGGATTTTTATTGTGTTTTGTGTCTTACTTATTTAATGAATTGGTGTTTTTAAATGCTTTACACACCTCTCTCCTACATTAAGCCTGTCTGCCTGTTGACAGCTAGCAAAGATTGAACAAGGGAATAATTTATTGAGACTTTGTCTGGGCCTTATATTGTGTTGGTGACCATACATCACTGTCGTGCTGAGGCAACTAAGACTTTAGATCGCACTGCAAAGCCTGCATGTGCCACCTGGCTTGATCATAGCCAGAATGTCTTGTGTTAGAAATGGCGATTCCTGGTTGGCTAAGGCTTGCGCCAAAGTCAGGCAGAAACCACCACTCTAGTCAGGGCAAGGAAGGTACACGCCAAAGATAACCCCTGCTCACCCCCTTGGTAGCTTGGCACGAGCAGTCAGGCTTATCCCTGAGGCGATGTGTAAAGCGTTTGCGCGCGCACCCAGCAACAACACCCAAGGCCCACCACAAAGGAAACTCCACACAAGGTATTCTATAAAAAATAGCCTTTGTATTATACACAACACATTAGATAAAAACACACTCTACAATGTGCCAACAGGCACGGGCAGAATTTACAAGGGATTATATGTACAGGGGACAGGGCCACATGGACCACTGTCCGGAATTAGCACTTTTTAGAACATAGGAATAATACTGTAGACCATAGCACTTACAATCACTGTAGCACTAAAATAGAACATGTAGCACCCAACCAGTAACTACTGGTATCAGGTAAGTACCACCTACGCAACCCTAACCACCTTAGGCAAATATTGCGCAGGGAATCAGGACCTCACTAGCACCACCTGTACTAGGAGAAAAGCAACCACCTTAGTATCACAATACCTGTAGGGGTCTAAGCACATAAACACATGATGCATAACATTCAGAGGTGTAAAGCACAGCACATGACGCATAAACACATTCAGAGGTGCAGAAAAGGTACAATGGCGCCCAAACTCACATTAGCCACTACTGTGGCAGTCCCTGGGCCAACTGGCCTAGTAGGGGCAAGGACGCCCTGCGTCCAGAAAAGTCAGGGCGCGCCGGCGCAGGCTGCGCAAGCCAGAACACCGAGGCCACAACCTAAACGTTGCAGTTGCCCACTAAGTGCTGGGCAACTGGAGAGATGCGGTGGCACCACTGTGCCTTGTTAAACAAATATGGCGGGGGGTTGGAGCCTCTCCTGGGCTCTAATATGTCACACTTGTGGCCCCCTGAGCCTCGCAGGCTCTAAACAACTTTGAGGGGCAAGGTGGGAGTGGCCCGCTGCCACCTGGGGCCACTCAATCCCAAAAGAAATGCCCCCAACGTTGGAGCGCTCTGAGCGCTCTGCGCAACCACTGCTGGCCTCGTTGGAGCCTCGTGGGCTCGGAACCACTGTCAGCACGTTGGAGCGTCTCACGCTCAGAAACAAAGAACAATGCCCCCTTCAGGTATTGGAGTCCCTACGGACTCTGAATAACAATTGGCCCCGCTTTGGAGCGATCTGGCGCTCTTGAACAGTGTTGCCCCCTAAAAGAAGTAACCACTGGCAGGAGAGGGGGGGCCGGCCACCCCCTCTAACAACGGCCCCACAGAGCCCTCCTCACCGGGCTCCCACAGTGCTTGGGGAGGGCTAACACGGTCCCCCCTTCAGGCCCCACTCACCGGGACTTGGACGGCAGCTCCGGTCACGGTGGGAGGCCCTCTGCTCCCCTCCGGCCTTTCTCTTCGCCGTCGGGGCTTTCTCTCGCTGGCAAGGGAGCCCCGTGCAGTCAGGCGCGGTCCTTCGCTGGGTCCGACGTGCCTCTTAACCCGGGCTGCCGCGGTGAATCCCAAGGTTCCCTCTTGGCGATGGCTATCCCAGGAGCGCGGGGTAGGCTCCCGTCCGCTTCCTGGATCTTCCGAGTCAGTCCCCGCCCCCGTTCAGGGCTTTCCAGACGGCTTCCGGGTCACCGCGGGCAGCGCGGCGGCCCGGGAAGCTTTGATGCCGGCAACACGGGGGAGGCTCCCGTTCCTCAAACCAACATATAAGCGGGGTGGGCACCCGCCAACGAGCGCTGCAATGCGGGGTGGGCTCCCGCTTTAGACCCGGCAGAAGCGGGGGAATCCCTACGTCGGGGTTCCCTCGCAGATCGTCGTAGTGCCGCGCTGCCGGTCACACGGCAGGCGCTACTCAGCAAAATAGGTACAGCGCTCCCCAGGCGCCTCGAAGCAGGCACTGGTGAAGTCTCCAGATGCAGGGGGGCCACAAGCAAAGCGCCCCTAGCGCTATGTGCAACAAAGCAAAAGCGCTCTCAGCGCCAAACATCAACAAAAGCTCCCAGGCGCTTTAGGGACACCAACAAGTGCAAAGTCCAGCAAAGTCCCTAGGAAGGTAGGCAGGGGGGCAGGGGGGCAAGGCTGGGCCAGGGGCCAGCTCACTGGGCCCTCCAGGCAGGAAGGCAGTCCTAAGTGGCGGTTCCTCCTGGCCTCCAGCAGCAGCAGCCCCCCCTCAGATAGGATCCTGGAAGAGAACAACTTCTGTGGGGACACAGCCCCATTTTTATACAGTCAAACCCTTTGTTCTGGGTTCAGGGTGAGGGGGAAAACCAGTCGCAGCTGGTTGGGGAGCACCCTTGATGTGCTCAGCCCCTCACTCTATTCACTGGCAGGGCTAGGGTCGTCAGTCGCACCACAGGGGGCGGGGCCAGCATTGTGTGTGGAAAACCCTGTCCTATTCAGGACCCAGGTGTACTCCTCCCACCCATCTAGCTGCTGATCTCCCCATTCACCACTAGGTGACTCATCCTGACTCTGGGGAATCCCTAGCCCGTCACATAGCCAATCACGCGACAGACACACTGCACACAGAAGTGCCCACTTCTAGAAGTGGCACTTCCACACTAGGTACATGCACGCCGCACACATCATCGCGCAGCATTCACTCCCACGAGTCCGCACATACCAAACTCGGGCCTGCACACCCCACGCATCAGGAACTACTAGGGACACATACATTCCCCATGCATTCCTATGGGAGGGCAGGCCTATCTCACCACATGCACTCAGAGCACGCACGCACTTTACCCTGGGACACAGGGAAAGTGCGCAGAGACCAAACAATTACCACACCAAGTCATTAGTAAAAAGCAAAAAGGTTCAGGGGTGAACCTGCCAGAAGGGCCAAGTCCAACATCTTGGACTCATTGAGGCAGACTTATGGCTTGGAAAAAGACGGTGTCCAGGACGGCTCCAATTAAGGGGAAATGTTGTGAAGGAGTCAGGTGTCCGTCATTTTGAGCTAGCTTATGACGGTTTTAGGCAGGCCCGCCATCGTCAGCCAGTCAACTAAGTATGGGAAGACTGGTTTTTCCAATGTTCGCAAATGTAGTACTGCGACCATCATCTTTGTGAACACTCAAGGTGCGCTGGTAAGGTCAAAGGGGAGCACAGTGAATTGAAAGTGCTCTTGGCCTATCTGAAATTGCAGGTAACATTTGTTGGACTGTAGGCGGGCATGTGAAAATAGAAGTCCTACAATCCTGCATCACCACCCAGTTTCCTGGATCAAGGGCATACAGAACTTGGGCAAGTTTTAGCATTTTGAACTTATCCTTCCAGAGGAAGAAATTCAGAGGGTAAATGTTTAGGATGGGGCAGAGGCTCTTGTCCTTCTTTGGCACCAGAAAGTTACAGAATTAGTAACTAGTCTGGCTCTCTGACGCATGCACCCAAAACATTGCTCCCTTGGCCAAGAGTGTTAGAACTTCTCCATGGAGTATGGACATGTGGGCCTCTGGATGGTGTTCTGTTTTGAGTGGGATGACCGGAGGTTATGATAGAATGGGTAGGGAGTATCTGTTCTGCACGATCTTGAGCACCCATAGATTGGATGTAAAGCTTCTCCAACTAAGGAGGTGGAAAGTGATGTGACCTACTACTGCAGATTGTGCACCACCAAGGAGAAGTTAAAGAGGTTTTGGGGTGATTGCCGGGGGGGCTATGGTGGGGGGGTGGGGGGGGGGGGGGTTGGGTAGCTCATTACCCTGGGGGCCTGGAACCTGTTGACCTGATCCCCGCTCTTGGCCTCGAAAGGAGAGGGAGGCCTGTTGCAACTCATTGTCTCTGTCTCTGCTGGTATCCCCTACTGAAGCTTCAAAGGGGCGCTGCTGTTTGGGGCACTGCTGACCTGGCAGAGCAAAGCCCACAAAGCGGGTAGTGGCCTTACTTTCCTTGAATCTTTCATATCCATGAGGGCATGCTAGACGCATGAATGTCATTTGGAGGTAGTCAGGGGTCGCAGCTGTGATCTCCAACTTGCTCCCTGCTGCTCCTGGCACTTCCTTTGCAACCCTTGCCTCAGAGGAGGCCAAGGTTTAGCCGCCTCTGAGGCCAGAGGTCGAAAAGGCAGTGCCAGAAGTAGCAGGGAGCAAGTTAGAGGCCACAGCTGCAACCCCTCACTTTCTCCAAATGACGTACATGGCTAGACGTCAGATGCGAAGTCTGTGGAGCAAATCAAGCTGTGGCACCCAAACAGCACACTGGTCACAGTTGCCCTACCCAGGCAGTTGGCAGTGTCTTACCATATCTGACGGAGTATTTTGCAGCACCCTGCCAGTCAAAAAAGAGCCTCTGTGATGGTGGATGTAGATTTTCTGGGACTGCTGACAAGATATCCACCACTATGTCCCGTAGCGCATGTGAATACCTTTTCAGAAGACATGCTGTGTTGACAGAGCATAAGGTGAGGCTTGCAGAGGAGAACATTTGTTTCATGAATGGCTCCATCTTTTTGATTCCCTATTAGTTGGGGCGATCTGGAAAGAATGTGGTTCAGGAGGCTGGTGGGTGCTTCCGACCATCAAGCTCTCTGTAGAAGGGTACTGTAAAAATAAGTCCCTAGGAGCAGGTCTGTGCCTCCTTGCCACTTGTCTAATGAATGATGGGCAAGATACCGGTTTAGTCCATGTGCCCAAAAAAATATCAGTTAGGGCGTCATTAAAGGGGAGTAGATGCTCTTGGCTGGATTTGTGCTGGGTTGAGGACTTTTCTAGGTACGTGGGATTTAACCGCTTGAGAGGGCAAGGTAAGTTCTGGCACCTCCGCAGCTCTTTGATTTACTGGTGCAAAGGAGGCGGACTCCTCAGTAGCCATAGGGTTAGGGAACGACAGACCGATGTCTGGCGAAGTGTCCAGACCACTGGCATCTTAGAGGTCCTCAAATATGTTGCCATCAACTTGTACTGGTTATCATCATCATAGTTGGTATCCCCAGTGTTATCTTGTGGAGTTCAACTGTCTGGTTCAACATAATGTTGAATCCTTGGCAGTGGAGCATGGGTCTTTGAGTTCGATAGAACTATCGGCTATGTATCCAGCATCCAAGACATTGGTAATGGCATAGATATTCAAGCCAGTGGCATCGGTCAGGTCGTTAAGAGTGGTATTGAGGGTGGAATCGCGGGTGGTGTCAAGGCCGGAACCAGCGGCGCCAACGTAAGGGGCTCAACCTCCAAGCGAGTGCACAGTCTGCATCATAGAGGGGTCCACCAACAGTTACACAACTGGGGCCCAGAGGCACCCTAAATGGATCCAGTGCGCCACCAAAAATTAGCTACCTTTAGTTGCTGCAGGTGCTGCAAAATTGCTGTCTGTTCGGGAAGAGGTCAGGGTTGAAATAGTTTCAGAAGGGTTGGTGGGGAACAACTGCGTCCTAGAGGTTCTTGGAATACCACACAACACCAAGAGGCGGGATGGAAGGAGCCTCAGGCTTTGACATTTTTTCAGGTTTTTTGTGTGATTTGTTTGGACTTACCTGAGATCAGTGACCTCAATGATGACTGATCAAGGGAGTGGCCATGGGAGCGCATCCGCACTCTCGAACGGAACCACCGTGCCCAGACTTCAACTGACCTTTTTTTCTGATAGACAGAGTTCCGCGACAGCAAGCTTGGCCTCGCGGTTGCAGAGGGCATCCTTATTCATCTTGGCGCAACATGGACATTACATCAAGTCGTACTTGGAGACGAGGAACCAAGTTATCGATCGGTTACAGTCACAAAATGGCTTATAACCTCTAGCCTTAGGAAGTGACACTATTTACACGTTAAAGAAAAATTTAGGGGAAAACAATCTGTCAGCTATGATAGGATTAGAGTGCTTGATCTGCGTCAGCAGGCTTGGAAAGAAACTGACATTAACGGAGGTGACACAGATATATTAGCCCCAATGTCATGTCTGGAGTGCGATGGACCAGACTATGAGCCATACAACGTCACCTGTTGATGTACAAGGAAATTGCTACAAAGGTTTCCTGATTCAGTCTGCCGCCTGGGAAAATTCACAGGTTGACCAATCTGCGGTTAGAAGTCTCTATTAGAACAAGAAGTGTTGATTGCAATTCAGTAAGGGCCCCTTTGATCCAAACACAGTCAGAAACACATATTCATTTACTCCTAAAATTAATATTGCACACAAAAAAAATCACCTCTTTTGACACACTTCTCGCAAAGGATGTGCCCACAACTCGTGATGGAAAAGGCAGTACCTCCCCTGCAGAAGCAGCGATTGCAGTGGAACCAATCCATGCCTACAAGTGAAGGTACGAAAAAAAGTTAATATTTCTTGTTCAGACACCGGCAAACATTTCAAAGAGGAAATAATGCACTAGGAGAAATGTAGGTGAGAAAACCGAAAGAGAAAAGGAAAGGACTACAGAAAAAAATGGAAGTGAAGGAAATGTCATATGGAATACACCTGGACATAAGGGGCAGTATTAGAAATCTTGACGGAGTAGGACATACACAATGGGAGAAGAAAGAAGACTACACCAGGGTATAGAAATAAATATACACAGAACGTAAGGATGCCTTTATTGCATAAACGTAGTCGTATACAAACCTATATTTATCAATGACCCAAGAAAAATGAAAGATATTTCACCAGTCGCTGTGCCCTAAGGGGTTCAACATCATAACCACAAATGTCTACACAGATTTACAGTTGTCCATTGTGTAATCAACATTCTATTCAAGAAAAATAAACTGTCTAAATCCAATCAGTTCAAATTGTTAGCTACACTTTGCAGAGAACAGATTCAACAATCTCTGCCTTCTGCAAAATGCTTTTTTTTAACAAAGCAAAGGGTGTTTTTTCTAAACAATCTACATTGTTAACTACAGAATTATCTTTCTCATCTTTTTCAAAGGACAGCCAATCAGTTTAGTCAAGTTTTTTCACATTCTGTTATAAATAAACATTTCTCTGTTCAACCCTTTAGTTGTGGGTGTCGGCCACGGGTCAACGCCCACACTACCTCCCCAGTGCAGCCGATGCAGGGTAGGGTTTACAGGTTATGTACAGAGCTTTAATGTGTACACATGTAAGGACTCCACTCTATATCCTGTGGGTGGTACTTCCACACTGGGATTCAAGGCAAAGATTGTATGGGAGCTTGTTCGATCACACCTTCATAAAGGTTACTATTCTTTATGTGGACAACTTCTATACAGGAGAACAGCTAGCCAGTGAGCTGTAGAAAGCTGGTACTGTGGCATACAGTACATTTTGATGCCACTGCAAAGAATTCCAGCAGGACCTTGTTTGTAAGAAGCTTTAAAACTATCAGAGTACTGTGTTGCATTCCAACAAACTGTTTAAAAAAAAAAAAAAAAAAAAATTCTCATTACCATTTATAAGACATGCATAGCAATATATAAGCAACATACCCACTACCACCACCCTCCCTTAAGTCCAGTCCATTACAGTGTGCATACAAACTGCTTGAAGACAAATTATTCAATAGGAGGAATGGGTTCATGCACACTACAACCCATGATGAGTGCACTTCCCCAGTTACAGTTTGGGGTCAGATGGCCAAAGTTCACCTGCCTATCTGTACACTTGATTACAACAACTACATGGGCGGAGTGGATAAGAAGGACCAGGTACTTCAGCCATATAACGCAAGTCACAAAACTTGCATGTGGTATACAAATTTGTTTACTCACCTGCACCAACAGGAAAATAGAAGCCCGCACCACCTTCAAGAGAGCCCTCAAACAATACCACAGTCTCCTGAAAGAAACAAAGAAGAACACCCTAGCAGAACGCATTCAGGTAAGAAAGGAACTCTTCGCCATCATGAAGGAATTCTCCAACCCCACTGACGCCAAGAACAACATCACAGAAACTGTGCAAAACACTGACAGACTTCTTCCACAACAAAATCTCAACCATCAACAAGTACTTCAAACCACAACCCTCCGACGCTGACAATATCTACCAGCCCACACCCACGAACACAAACCCGGAACATATCCACACCCAATGGGACCTCCTCACTACGCAAGACATCATCTCCATCATGAACTCCGTGCAGCACCCAAAGACTCCTGCCCCCACCACATCTTCAACCCTGAAAACAAGACAATGGGAGACAAACTAAGAAAGGTCCTGAACACCTCCATCACATTGGCCTCCTTCCCCAAAGACTGGAAACATGCAGAAGTGAGACCCCTCCTGAAGAAACCTTCAGCTGAGCCAAAGAATTAGTGACCCATCTCCCTGCTCCCATTTCCAGTGACGATCCTTGAGAAAGCGATAAACAAGCAACTGACCCACTACCTGGAGCACCTTGACCTCCTAAGCCCCCCCAAAGCCACCGGCATCGGGGCCCTCCTGGACCGCAGTGAAATGGCAGCCCTCATCCTCCTGGACCCATCAGCTACTTTCAACACCCTCACCCATCACACAATTATCAACAGACTCTACCACATTTGGGATCCAAAGAAATGCCTTCAAATGGATGGCATCATTCCTCTCTGGAAGGACCCAGAGGACCGCCTCCCATCGTTTACTTTTACTTCAGAGCCCAAGAAGAGTATCTGTGGAGTTCTCCATGGGTCATCACTAGCCTCATCCTCTTCAACACCAACATGACTCCCCTGACTCATACCGTCAGATCACATGAACTCTACATCATCTCACACGCCAACAACACCCAGCTCATCATCTCGCTGACAGAAGACACTTCCACCGCCAGAGTCAACTTCCACACCTGCATGATGGAAGTCACCGGATGGATGAGAAAAAACTATCTGAAACTTAACACGCACAAGACGGAAGTTCTCATCTTTGGGAACAACACTTCAATCTGGAACGACGCATTGTGGCCAGCAAGTCTCAGCCCACCACCGACCACAACAGGACCACACCTGCAACCTCGGCATCATCCTGGACAGAAAACTCTTGATGGAAAAACAAGTCAATGCAGTCTCATCGGCCTGTTTTCACGCCATCCGCATGCTTCGCAGGATCTTCAGGTGGCTCGCTGTCAACACCAGAAGGACCATCACTCAGGCCCTCGTCAGCAGCAGGCTGGACTACGGAAATGTGCTTTACATACTGAAGTACCGGGTTTTTAGAACCCAGCGGTGCAGGGGAACACACCCTAAGACTTCGGATTCTTCCTGTTTCAGACCCACAGAAACACAGAGTCTCCTAGGTGAAATCAAAGATCGTATTTATTGGCTGCAGACCAATCACAGGTATCCGAGAAGTACAACACGATGTATGTTCTCAGGAGACTGCTCCTGAACCAAAAAACAGTCCTTTCTTATATACAGAATATTACGCTTCTGGGCAACACCGCCCCTATTTTACAAGTGGTCATTCACATATTTTCGTTTCAAAGGAACAGCAGAGCCATAATGACAATCCCACATTTCAGTTCATTAAGCATGCAGTCATTGTACCCAGCAAGGCTCAGAACCCTCATCAGATAACAGCGGACCCCAATAAAACGGGCACCTCCTGCTCGTAAAACAAGCCATAAAGTAGGAAACAGAGTCAGGTGTGAAAATAGCTTAGTCAGAGATCGTGTGCGAACAGGGGCTTTATGATGGGCCGAGCCCTGATGCTAATCACATTAGGCCGCGAGGAAAGGAACCGGCCGGACAGGATTGACCTCGGGCAGCGGAGTCAGTTTGCACAGGTCAGAGAGAAGTCACAGAAGGTGTACGTGTCTTTCAGGCCTAGGCAGGGCCTTAGTGCGCAGCCTATGTGAGGGCAACCACAAAATGGCTACTATTCTAAAATGGAACCCAAAGGGTTCAATATGTGGCATCGTATGCACAGTGAATTCATCAGTGAAACATGACGAAAACACTCATACATACCGCGTTACTCATTTGCGGTTCGTTGGTACCAGAATTGGCATGGTGGGACCATGCCACCTACACGATTCCGAATTTTACAGTACCACAGACCCTTCTTTTGCCCTTACATAGGCAAGAACTATACTAATCTGAGTCCAAGTCTATGTTCTTAAAGTCATGGAGATGTTGCTGTAGCATCATCCTACTGCTCAGCTCGTCCCTTGATACAGGTTTCCTTACAGATGATGTAACATAGAGGCTACACATTACAGGAGCACACTGTATGCATAAACAGAACAGGAAAAGAATGGCTAAGATCATCCCAATGACTATTAGAATCTTCCATCCCCAAGCTGATATCAGTCCCCAGAACCATCCCATCATTGACCAATCTCCTTTATCTACGTGAATGGATTCGGAAATCTTATGTAGTTTGGAAATGGCCTGGTAGACTGTCGGAGCGTTATCTGGTATGAAAATACAACAGCTCGATTGGATAACCTTGCATACCCCACCACGGTCTGCAAGTATGACATCTAGAACCATACGGTTCTGCAACGTCATGAGGCGATCCGCTTGAAGCTCAGCTGTCAAGTTACCAAGGGCACCGGCCGTTACATTAACAGTGGATTCAACTACACGAGTCAGTTGTCTCAGGTTCCGACTATTGACCATTGGTCCCCAAAACGGCAGGAAACCCAGGAAAAAGTCTCCCGCTTCCTGACCGGCAGTATCTTCCTTACTAACAATGCCTCTCACAACTCTGGTCTTGTGATAATCAGAGGCAGCAGTAAATGTTGGCGGTAGCAAATTTGCAACATAACACGTGCCCGAGAAATCAGGGGGCAACCATGGGTATGCTCGATCACTACAGACAAAGTATGTACCCTTGGCAGCTAAAAACGCAGGGGAAAACTGTGATGGAAAAGTGTATGTTTCAGTACAGTTACTCTTCCCTAGTTGAGCTCTTGGATTTTGACCATTGCCTTGTAAACAAAGGCGACCCATGTGTGGTACAACCCAAATTGGAGATGAACTTTTGCGCTGTTTTTCGCCCAAACTGATGCTATACCCAGTCGCGTTCCAACCTACATAAGCTCGCAACTCATCCTTGGGAATAGATGTATATGCATCGATATCTCTACTCATATCTGCAACTCCTCTCATCAAGGCTTTATTGTTCGAGTTAAGTCTAGTGGAACGCGGTGGTCGCTGGGAGTAGGTTTCAAGCGCAAAAAGAAACATGGTCTGGAATGCCCATTATGAACCATTATAGCTAAACGGCAGTACTAGATATGGGATACCCTTATTAATGGTGTGTGGCATCAAACCACACACCCAGCAGTTTGTTGTATTCATAACTAGTTGGTGCTGGTGTAGGAGTTGAATGAACGAATTGTTTACAAATTCAGCACGTCTAGCTTGTTCGTGTTCTGGCAGAGGGTGAAAAGAGTGCGGAAAAACAGTAGGAAGAGGTGTGGGCTTTACAGTGGGTGCAAATGACACTTGGAAGGACAATAGTACACAACCTACAGAAAACATCATTATGCTAGATAGCACAAACAGACATAATACTACAAAACATTTGCTATTCATTATTTTACATATTCTGCTCTAGAAATTTATTTCCTCGGTGGGCCTCTTCATCCTGAAAAACTCCATCCTCTAATCGTGCTGCTCGCGGCGGATGAGTATCTTCTGCTAAGGAGTACACCTGTCAGTTCAGGGAACGCCCTAGACCAACCAGAACCGTAGACCTAACGTCTTTGGCTTGTACCCCAAAGTCTTGGCACCGCGACCCTGCAGCTGAACCCGGATGGTGGTTCGAAAAACAAATAGTCAAAAAGTTTTTCAGATGAGAGAGCTGCACTTTTGAAAATATCAAAGAAAAATAATTTTTATTTGCCCATAGTTCTTGGCCTCAAATTATAGCGATGTCTGCCAGGTACTGTCTGGTCCTGAAACGAAAGTTCAGGTTCTGTGGTGTCCAATCGGATTGATGGCGATGTAGCTTCTTGCAGAATGTCGTCACTTTCTTGCTCTGTATTTGTTCCCTTTACACGTGCATCGCTAAAAGGCACAAAACGAGGCACAGTGTCAGCCTCGGAGTCAGCGATCCCCTCCTGGACCCACCGATCATACGGTAGGGGCAAAGGGATCCTCTTGCAATGTATGCCGTGTATCCAATTCTTTTTCCCTTTCACTCGAACCGCTGATCTTGTTGATAGCAGGACTAGGTGGGGGCCGATCCAACGGGGCTCATCATTTTTCGTACGTTGAAAATTCTTAATTAGCACCCACGTTCCAGGATTAATAGGGTGTCCTGGAGCTTCAGAGTCCTGGGGCAGAGTATCGTGAACCTGCTGGTGTAAGACACGCAATTTAGCCGTCAATTCATACAGATAATCAAGCAGTACTGGATGTTCGATTTCACTGAATTTTGTCGGCCTTGGCACTCCCCATACATTGGCCGGACGGCCAAACACAATCTCAAACGGACTAAGTCCCACTCGTGAATGCACAGTCATTCTTGTTGATAGGAGTGCTAAGGGCAGAGCGTCAGGCCATTTAAGACCGGAGCTCGCCTGAATTTTGGCCAACTTAAGTTTCAAAGTGCCATTGTAGCACTCTACTAATCCAGCTGATTGGGGGTGATTTGCAGCGTGGAACTTCTGCTTAATGCCTAGTCCCTCACACAAATCCTTCATCACTCGACCTACAAATTCACTCCCGTTATCACTCCATACCATCCTCGGCATTCCGAACCTATGGAAAAATTCTTTGACAAGGGCTTTAGCTGTGGATAAGGCCGTATTGTCTTTTAGGGGATATGCTTCTATCCATCTTGAAAAGGCGCAAACAACAACCAGTACATATTTCAAATTGTTGCATCTTTCCATGTGGATGAAGTCTAGTTGCAGAACTTCAAATGGATATGATGGAGGCGCAAAATGACCATGTGGAGTTGGGGTTCCCCTACCAGGATTGTATTTCAGACATACCATGCAATTTTTGACCACTTTCTCCGCACACTTAGGGATTCCAGCATTCTGCCATACTGGAGCCACCAACTTACAAATCCCTTTCACACTGATATGTGCCATTCCATGCGCCATCGTAACCACTGGAAGCACATATGCATCAGGTAACAACCATCGCCGGTGTTCTGACAAATCAATCCAACAACCGTTTTCATCTAATTTACCCTTACTCTCTTTCCACATACTCAATTCTTTCTCTGTGGCTTCAGCTTGAAGGGACTTCACACTCTCTATCGTGTCTTCACACATTCCAACATCACCAACCCATCTTGCAGGGCCTGCAACATACATTCGGGTTGTCACATCTTTTGCTGTTTCTTTCGCCGTTTCGTCAGCAAATGCGTTACCACGCCCAACATCATCGGTAACCTTCTTGTGTGCGCTGCATTTCACAATCACGACTTGTAACGGTAAGGTCAGTGACTCAAGGAGATCATTCACTAACTGACCATTCTGAATCTTAGCTCCATGCGAGGTCAGGAAACCACGTTCTTTCCACAAACGCCCAAAACTATGGGCCACACCAAAAGCATACTGACAGTCAGTATATATGTTCACTTTCATTCCTTTCGACAACACGCATGCTCTTGTAAGTGCAATTAATTCTGCTGCTTGGGCTGAATTATGTGGTATGCGTGCAGTTTCAACAATCGTGTGCAGAGTCGTGACAGCATAAGCGGCAGTCGTATCACCATTCGGAAGCTTGAAGCATGAACCATCCACCCATAAGGTACCATCACATTCAACCAGGGGAGAATCTTTAAGATCCACTCTCCCTTTTGTTTCTTCTTCTGTTCTGAACAGACAATCATGCTGTTCAACCTCATCTGTGTCTGCTGAAATTGCCAATAATGTGGCTGGATTCAGCGTGTTGCACCTTTTTATGTGCACATGGTTTGCTAAGAGTGTCAATTCATACCCTGACAATCGAGCATTAGTTAAATGCTGTGTCTTGGTCCTGTTTAACAATGTGTCCACCGCATGGGGAACCATTACAATCAATGTATTATTCATCACTAGTCCAGCAGACTGTCGAATAGACGCAGCTGCTGCCGCTGTGGCTCTTAAACAACTTGGCAATGCCCTCGCTACAGGGTCCAAAGTCGACGAAAAATACGCGCATGGACGCGGTCTGTCTCCAAAAGGCTGTGTTAGCACTGACAATGCGCAACCGTCCTTTTCATAAACATACAAGGTAAAAGGCTTACTATAGTCGGGGGTACCCAACACAGGAGCTGAACATAATGCCTTGCGTAATTCCCAAAAACTTTTCTGACACTCTTCAGACCATGGGACAAGGTTCGGTATATCTTTATATGTTAATGCTAGCAATGGTTTTGCCAGCAAAGAAAAACTCGGGATCCAGTGCCTACAGTATGAAGTAATGCCCAAGAAAGCACGCACTTCTCTCTTTGTCCTTGGCACGCTTAACTGTGCAATGGCTTGGATTCTTTCTGAGGTCAGCTTCCTTCCCTCCTTCGATAAGAGATGACCTAAATAGGTCACTTCTTGTCGACAATATTGCAGTTTAGAGAGAGACACTTTGTGATGAAAGGCAGACAAATGACGCAACAATGATGATGTAGCTCCTTTACAAATCTCCTCAGTATCCGCGGCGATTTGTAAATCGTCAACATACTGGATAAGGGTAGCACCTTTAGGTAATACAAGGGCATCAAGCTGCGCTTTTAAAGCCTGACTGTATATTGATGGACTTTCACAGTAGCCCTGTGGAGCACGTTTCAAACGGAAGCTTCGACCTCCTAAACAAAAGCCAAAAATATCCCTGCTCTCCTCTGCAATCGGAATGCTAAAGAAAGCATTCTTTAAATCAATCACTGAGAACAAAGCAGCGGAAGCTGGGATCATAGTCAACAAGGCAGTTATATCAGGAACCACTGGAAACTGTGGCACAACTACCTTATTGACCTCTCTAAGATCGATCACAAATCTGTAAACAGGTGGCTGAGAAGGGTCAGTACGTTTTAAAACAGGCAGAACCGGACTATTGCAAACGTTGCCTCTTGTCTCTTCAATGACATCCTTCTCAATTAAATCATAGATAATTGCTAACAACGCTTTTTCACCTTCCTTAGAGATCTTGTACTGGGGAATGCGGGGCAATTTAACATTGGTTTTCAAAGTGACAACATACGGGGCTATTTCCAAAAGGCCCACATCATTAGGGCCAGTGGCCCAAAGGGCATCAGGAAGAGACGACAATTCAGCTGGTAGTTTATTCTTTGACAAATACATGGGAGAAATCACTTCCTTACCCAGCGTAAGTTGTACTCCCGAGGGGGAACAATATAATGTCGCATGTAATCTCTTTAACAGATCCAATCCTAACAGGTTTTCATTACATCCTGTCGTTAGGATAAGGGGTGCTTTCAGCTCACAAGGTCCAACAGAAAGGGCCATAGGACTTGAGATCGGGTTCCTAACCGGGGCGCCAGAAAAACCTACGGAAATATTCATTTCGCCAGACGGAGTTTTGAGCGCATAATAGAACTCTGCAGCACCAGTGTCCAGCAGAAAGGGCTCTGTTACACCCGCTATGGTCACCTTAACATACGGTCCGCTCTGATCCACTGGCACTGAAACAACTCCCTCTCTCTGTCTATGGCTGTCCTAGTAATCATTACCTTCCGTATTATCATCTTCCACATAATAGTCATTATTATAGTACTGCGCTGTCTTGCCAGTTGCATTGGCTTGCTGATCAAAACTATTCATCGTATTTTGAGGCAGAAGAGAACACGCGTTCTGGGGAACATTTCCACGCCCTCTACCTCTTGGGGCTTGCTGGCCACCTCTACCTCTTGCGCCATAAGCATTATTCGTGCGCTGCAACAATCTAAGGCAATTATTTTTAAAATGACCTTCCTCCTTGCAATATGAACACTGATTGGGACCTACAGGGACACGTGGTTGATAATACCCATACATTTGCTCATTATTCTGAAATTGTTGGGGTGGCTGATAGATACCCTGGGTTTGCCTATAATTATTCTGACCTCCATGTGGCGGATAAGCCTGCTGTAAAAGAACCTTTGTTTTCAACTCTTTCGTTTTCTTGTCTGTTCTTTCCTTCTCATCTTTATCCCTATTTTCGTAATACTGTGCTGTAGCCAGTATTTGCGCTGAAGAGGAAACGGCACAAGAAATCCGAATCTTTTAATTTTTTACACAACTCCGGAAGCAAATTATGCACAAATTTATCAACAAATAACCGTTGGCCACCTTCTGTACTCATGTCCTGACCACTGTGGTCGATAAATGTTTCTTCAAACCTGGTGAAGAAATCGGACACTGTTTCATCTTTCTTCTGTTTGCATGCGGATAATTTATCCCAATTTACACGTATAGCGGGCATTAAAGTTTTCATATAGTTAATTATTCTACCAGGGAGTTCTGCTACCGCGGGCTCAGGCTTGGCACCACCAACCTGTCTATTGTCTGCATTAATGATATTAGCCCATGTGTCACCTAGTTCTGCAGCATGATCTGCATTACGAATCAATCCCCATAAAGGCTGTGGAACAACATTTCCGAACAACATATCTATGTCAGCCAGGTTCATGACACACGATTCTGCAGTCTGTGATACCTCCTTTTAATATCCTGCAGGGTTCTTACGGGGGTCAGGTAGAGTCTGCTTAAGCGCTAAAAGTTCAGATCGTTTCCAGGGAACATGTGGCAGAACGGGTGGATTAGCCTGTGCATCACCAGGTCTCCAGACTGGAGGAACCTCACGCATCGGGTATTGTCGCGCTTTTACCTGTTTCCCTTCAGGGAATTCCTGTTCAAACAACGACTGCTGACAATCCCCATTCCTGAAAGACAGCAGTGTCGCCACTGCTTTCTCAACATCAGAACCCACAATCGTACCTTTTCCAAATTCAAATCGCACTTGACACAACTCTTGCGGACTGGAGTCTAAATCATTATCTTCCAATTCCTCACATAGGATTTCACACATTTTCTCAAAAACGTATCTCTGTTGTGGCGCTTCCCACTGATGAAAAACGTTAACAACAGATTCTACATCATATCTAGAAGGATAAACAATCCACCTACGTGCCATGCGGTCCAGTTCTTCTTTCTTTCTAGAACCAGGTATTTGACTACGTAACTGCTTACGTTGTGGACCAGGGGTCGTAGTAGACGACCCAAAGAGGGGTGATATAAGACTAGTGACTGCACTAGCTATTCGTTGTCGTGCAGAAGGAGAAGTTGAGGCAAGAACCGGGGGAAAAGCAGAGGGAAGAAAAACGGGTGTAGATACAGGAGTAGTAACAGGTAGGGCAGCAAGGGAGGCAGCTGATGTGCTAGGTAAAGTCGCAGGGAGCGCAGAAGTGGTAGGTAGCAAAATCGGCGTCCCTTGGGAAGGCTGTGCTACCGGGACAGGAGCCGGCTGAGGAGGAGCTGGCGGCTGCGGGAAAGCTTGCGGTGCATTAGCTGGAGGCTGTACATTTACGGGTTGCGGAGGCGCTGTAGCATTTTGCGCATACGGGGGTGGCGAACTTAGCAAATGCGACATTAGGGGGTCTTTCTCTTTTTCTTTTGACTCATCTTGTTGAAGGGGTGGCAAAACAGGGTAACATTTATCAATGACTAGTTTGCGTTGCCTGTGCAACTGCTCATTCATTTAGTCCTCTTCATTATCCTTAAACTGCAAAGCTGCTTGCATTATCGACATACCTCTCTCTCTTTTATTCTTCTTTGCTAATTTAATTTCTTTTTGTTTGGCTTCCTTTCGCCATAGGCGGAAAGAATCAAACATCGCCGGCCGGGCTTTCTTCTTAAACAATTTAACTTCTAAATTATCTAGAATCCCTGTGTCGAAACTACAATTTTGGGGCCATTTTAAAACACCATCCTTCCTGGTGTATCGGATCCATACTTCATTATACGTAATGGGGCCCACGCCATGTTTCACATAAAGCTCATAAGTTGGAGTTCCAATTGGAGGAACCGGACACGAATCCTTTAATCGGGAATCCCTTTTACAACCAAAACAAAACAAATTTCCAAATATACTAGAACCAGGCATCTTCGCTCACTAGTCTAGTTTCAAACTTCAAAGGATTATCGAATACGATAGTCTCGTGAATACACGAGTCCTCTGGCTTTGGCACTTGCAAGACCCAAATCAAAGCGATCCCGAAGGATACCAAAATCCTGAAGGATACCAAACAAACTGGGAGACGCTCCACTTATACTTAACTGAGGTATCGATGACCTCACCAGAAGACTCTCTGTGGCATCGTAGAATGTTGCTCACGTTGCCTGGACAAAGGAATGTTTATGATTGAGGGGTCTGGAATGATGTGAAGCAGTGAGGCAGTTGAAGGTAGCTTCAGAAGTGCTTGCAGCAGCTTATGGTGGATGGGATCATTTACTTGCAATAAACATAAAGAACCAGCTATTATCACCGACTACCCTGTGCCTTTCTTACACTTGGCGACGCTGGATGCTGGATGTTTCCCAATTCGTAAAGATTCATGCAAGATCCCAACACTACTTCGTTATTCAAGCATCATTTACAAAGGACACGCGTTTTGTTACGATCGTACTGCTCTACAGCTTTGCAGCACCATGTCAAGAAGTTGGTTTGGATTCTGACTGTTTTGGACTCGTTTAAATGAAACGCTGCTCTGTGAGTAAAGTGCGCTTTTATCTATTTACAACAGCTGTCTTTGGATGCGTTTTTAGTCCGAGTGAAGCAACGTAATGAAGTGAGAGCATTGTGCGCGAGTAACAAGTGCAGGAGAAATGAAGCATCGTTCGATCCTAAGTTCTTTTTTTGGCTTTTGTGTGATATCGGCCGCAATCTGACATCAAAGCATTGTGTGCGAGTAACAAATGCAAGTGAAACGGAGCATTGTTCGATTTTAAGACTTTCAGCATTTGTGTGATATCGGCCGCAATCCGGCACATCAAGGACTTTAATGAAACCTCATGGCATTTTTTAAATGTGTGCCTACCGTTTCGAACGCTGCCAAGGATCTGCCATTACACTGTTCAGTGTTCCGGTGTATGCAAGAGTAGACGCACAAACGTCTCACGTCATCAGGCCACGTTTCGTATTACGCTGGTCGTCAAGGGAACGCCTGGCGTCACCGATATTCTACACGCATCGCGCTGTTTATCTAAGCAGCGTCATCAGCTCGTTTTGCGCTGGTTGTCAAGGGAATGCTTTGTGTCAGCAACACTCTACACGCTTCGCGTTGTTTGTCTAAGCAACCGCTGTAAACAGAGAGATTGCTGCTGGACAGGAAAGTATATTTAGCTGCCTAAAGTAAACATTAAGAAGTGTATTCTTTCAGTGATACACGCATTTCACTTTAAAAAAAAAAGAGAAAAGAAGAGGAACACAAAGTAATACTGGTGAATAATTTGAATAGCAAATGAAGGAAAGGAAGCAATTTGTTTTATTCATTCCGGCCTCATAGTAACCAGTGATTGTTAAGTGGTAATTCTCACATTCTCATTATCATTATTTCTTTCTCTTTGCATAAGGTACAATTTGTTTACGAAAAGTGGTCAGGTTTATAGCATTACAATGCAAAATGTTACTGCACCTCCATTTTTTCTGTCAGAACCAGGGGATCCTCCCATTAAGTGGCAAAAATGGCGCAAAGTTTTTGAAAGGTATGCTAGAGTTTGTGGTGCGTCTCTAAGTGCAGAGAGGAAGACGGCCCTGCTATTACATTGCCTAGGTTCAGAAGGACAAGAGGTCTTCGATCATCTACCTGAACTGGTTGATCGAAACCTCAATGAGTACGAAATCGCTATTGCTATGTTAGATAAACATTTTTTACCCAAGGTTAGTACCATTTTGGAGAGGTACCATTTTGGCAGAAGATCCCAATTGGAGGATGAGAGTGTCGAGAACTACATCACATCGCTCAGGAAATTGGCTTCCTCATGCAAATTCGCTGCAACTCTCGAAGAAAGGATAAGGGATCAATTCATGTTGGGTTGTAGCATTGAACGCGTCAGAGAGGAATTGTGGCAAAAAGATGAACCGAATTTAGAAGAAGTTATTGTAATTGCAAAAAGGATAGAACACTCTTTAAAATGCGTAGATGTCATAAAGAAAAATGGAGGAAGTGAAGAAAAAAACTCTGTACATACGGTCAAGACTGCACCTAGAGGAACAGTTGATCAGAAAGAAACCAAGAAAAACGAAGCTGTAAAAGAAACTCCCAGGAAATTTAATGTATCTAATGTAAAATGTTTTCGTTGTGGAAAAAATGGTCACTTTGCAAACGACAGGCAATGTCCAGGGTGGAAGGTTACATGTAGCAAATGTAAAAAAAGGGGTCATTTCTCGACTATGTGTAAAGAAAAAAACTACAAAGGAAAAGTTAGTGAAATATATTATGACGTAGATGATGATTATCAAGGCCAAGATGAAGTTGATTGTGGGCAAATTCAAGTGCAGGTAGTACAAAATGGAGAGGGGAGGTATTGTCCCGTTGATGAGATCTTAGTTAATGGGAAGCCTACTAGAGTCCTTTTTGATTCAGGTGCGAAAATAACCATTATTTCCAGAGAATTTTACAAAAAACAAATAATGGGAAAGGTAAAGGTTATTCGACCTGACATAAAGCCTGTTGCCTATGGGGGTGAACCAATTAAACTTGTTGGGTACTTCTGGGGTTTAGTTGACTACAAAGGTAGATTAGCCAGTGCAAAAATTTATATATCACAAAAGGGAGATAGCATTCTCAGCTGGTTCCACCAGAAAGATTTAGGGGTCATGCTAGATCCAAATTCGTCGCCCCCCATTATTTTGAAAGAGAGTTTTGTGTCTAAGATGGTATCTGTGGTTCAAGACTCTTCTAACAAGGAGTTTGCAGATATTTTGAGGAACAGATTTCCAAGTGTATTTTCAACCAAGTTGGGTTGCCTCAAAGGGTACTTTCATCATATCAGAATGGTTGACAATGCTAAACCAGTTTGCTGTAAAGTTAGAAATGTACCAATTGCAGTTAGAGATTTAGTCGAAGCAGAGTTGGAGCGACTCAAGGACGAAGGAGTAATTGAAGACGTAGAGGCCACTCAGTGGGTTGCTCCGGTGGTCGCAGCCAAGAAAAGTGATGGGTCCCTTCGTTTGTGTGTGGACCTTCGCGAATTAAATAAGAGTGTAGTCATTGACCGATACCCCCTACCGAACATAAGTGACATGTTGATGTTCCTAAAGGGGGCAAAAGTATTCAGTACCATTGATTTACGGTCAGCATACCACCAGATTAGATTAGATGATGATTCTAAAGATCTAACGGCCTTTGTCACCCCTTTTGGGACATTCAGGTTTGCTAGACTTCCTTTTGGGCTGGTGTCAGCAGCCTCAGTTTTCCAAAGGGCACTGGAAAAGGTTTTAAAGGGTCTAACAGGGGTAAGAATTTACCAAGATGATATTTTGATTTTTGGAGGTGACACAAAAGAACACGATGACAGATTATACAAGGTGTTGGACAGGTTGAAGGATTCTAACCTTACAGTTAAAATTGAAAAGTGCAAATTCAGGAAAAGTTCAATTGAATATTTAGGACACACTATCTCTCAAGGAGGGGTGTTACCTAAGGAGAGTCTTATTAATGCAATACAGAATCTAGCTGCACCTACGAATAGAGAGGAACTTATGAGTTTTTTAGGTATGGCCGAATACTATAACAAGTTTATTAAGGGTTTCGCTTCTTGTTGCATGCACATGAGAGCGTTGTTGCGCAAAGGTTGTGAATTTTTGTGGGATGCGGAATGTGAACAAGAATTCAGTGATCTTAAAGAGAAGTTAAATTCTGCTCCCAAACTGTGTAGTTTTGACCCCAAGAAGAAGTCAATTTTGATTACAGATGCAAGTTTAAAGGGACTAGGAGCAGTCTTAGTTCAAAAGGATCAGTCCCAAGAGCAAGTTATTCTTTTCCTATCCAGGAGTTTGCGAGATGCTGAGTTTCGTTACTCCGTAATAGAGCGAGAAGCTTTAGCGGTATACTGGGCAATAAGCAAATTAAAAAATTTCTTATGGGGTTCTACTTTTGAAGTCAGGTCTGATCACAAACCTTTGGTGGAAATTTTCAAGAACAAGGGGATCGATGCTGTTTCAGGGAGAATCACAAGATGGGTGGTCGGACTTCAAGACTACAATTTTGATGTAAAGTATCTACCTGGGGTGGAAAATAAGGTAGCTGATGCTTTGTCCAGATTAATTGGAAAGGAAAATGGCAACGGTGATGATGAGTGTGAAATGGATGAGGAAATGGTTTGTCTAGTGGAAGATTCTGCTATTGATAAGGACAAATGGAAAAAAGAGGCTCTTGAAGACCAAGTATTGGTGAAGGTTTTAGAGGCCATTAACGGTGGGTGGAAAAAAGAACATAGAGAAGACGTAGAATTGGAGAAATTTTGGCATGTTAGAGACCAGTTGTCGGAATGTGATGGTCTACTTCTCAGGGGATTGAGGCTAATTCCACCAAGTAGCATTAGAGCAGATCTCATTTCGCTCGCACATGTTACACACCAGGGCATTTCAAAGACGAAAGAGAGACTTCGTCTCAACTATTGGTGGCCAGGGATGGATATGCAGGTTGAAAGGAAGATAAGAGAATGTGTTGAATGTGCCCTGAGCGAGAGGGTAGCGAAACCCAAGACACAACCCATGGTGATAAGGGAAAGACCTGATGCCCCTTGGAAAGAAGTGGGTTTAGACATTTTGGGCCCCATACAGTCATCGGGTACTGATTGGTATGTCTTTGTGTTAGTTGATTTTTACTCAAGATGGCCTGAAATAGGTATTTCAAGAGGGGTTGAAACAAGACATGTGATAGGTTTCTTAAAGAAAATTTTCTCTAGGGAAGGTATACCTTCTAGTATTTTAACGGATAACGGGGTGCAATTTGTATCCAGGGAAATGCAATCATTTTTTGGAAAAAATGGTATCAAGCACAAAAAGTCGTCATTGTATCACCCAGAAACCAATGGCATGGTTGAGAGGTTTAACCGTGTACTAAAAGAAACTATTAACATGGCTAGGTCAAGTGGTCTGGATTGGCGTAGTCAGATTTGGGATAAGGTTGAAGCTTACAGGGTTTCGCCTCACGCTGTCACTAATAGAACGCCTTTTGAACTATTCAGGGCTAGATGTCCCAATACTCGTGTAGCCCCTCCGTGGGTAAATGATATGCAACCTGGGTTGATCACTAAAAATGATAAGTCTAACTGGAGGGTCAAAGAATCACAGAAAATTATGTCTAGGAAAGAGAATTTTGATGGAAGGAAATCTGTTAAGAGGACAGTGGTGAAAGTGGGAGATTGGGTTCTCATAAAGAACCCAATCAAAAAGAGGTCTGGAGTAAGATTTTTGAAACCCATTCAAGTAATAAAAGTGTTCACAAATGCTATAAAAACTGCTGACCACCGCATTTGGAATTTGAACAGGGTGGTGGTGGTAAGGAAAGAGTTTTTGATTAGGGGGAAGTTGTCTGATGGTTTTGATGCCAGCAGGGCTCCCCAAGGTATTCGCAAATCATTGTCTGATGGTAATGATGCAAGCAGGGCTCCTCAAGGTATTCGCAAATCATCCAGGGTTTCCAAGCCTCCCATGTTTCTAAAAGATTTTGTTAAATAGGTTTTGAATTTTCTTATGTTGTATATAGGTTTGCACCACTGCTGTAATTCATACATTTGTCTTCGTAAAGGAAGGGGATGTGTGGCATCGTAGAATGTTGCTCACGTTGCCTGGACAAAGGAATGTTTATGATTGAGGGGTCTGGAATGATGTGAAGCAGTGAGGCAGTTGAAGGTAGCTTCAGAAGTGCTTGCAGCAGCTTATGGTGGATGGGATCATTTACTTGCAATAAACATAAAGAACCAGCTATTATCACCGACTACCCTGTGCCTTTCTTACACTCTCTCAATTGTTTTGCTCTACCAAATCGTCAAGGGTCCAAAACAGGGCGATTAATCAGGGCAGCAGTCCTTCGTAGCCGTCGGGACGCGGAGAACCTCACAAAAAAGACATTCGGACCACGTCGACATGCAGGGGTCGATGAAGTGGCGGCCTTCCTCCAGAATTTCCACACGAAGCCCCTCACGAACCTCTGGCTTGGACCGGTAGCACTGAAATCGCCCCGAGTTGGGCGCCAACTGAAGAACTGGGTTTTTAGAACCCAGCGGTGCAGGGGAACACACCCTAAGACTTCGGATTCTTCCTGTTTCAGACCCACAGAAACACAGAGTCTTCTAGGTGAAATCAAAGATCGTATTTATTGGCTGCAGACCAATCACAGGTATCCGAGAAGTACAACACGATGTATGTTCTCAGGAGACTGCTCCTGAACCAAAAAACAGTCCTTTCTTATATACAGAATATTACGCTTCTGGGCAACACCGCCCCTATTTTACAAGTGGTCATTCACATATTTTCGTTTCAAAGGAACAGCAGAGCCATAATGACAATCCCACATTTCAGTTCATTAAGCATGCAGTCATTGTACCCAGCAAGGCTCAGAACCCTCATCAGATAACAGCGGACCCCAATAAAACGGGCACCTCCTGCTCGTAAAACAAGCCATAAAGTAGGAAACAGAGTCAGGTGTGAAAATAGCTTAGTCAGAGATCGTGTGCGAACAGGGGCTTTATGATGGGCCGAGCCCTGATGCTAATCACATTAGGCCGCGAGGAAAGGAACCGGCCGGACAGGATTGACCTCGGGCAGCGGAGTCAGTTTGCACAGGTCAGAGAGAAGTCACAGAAGGTGTACGTGTCTTTCAGGCCTAGGCAGGGCCTTAGTGCGCAGCCTATGTGAGGGCAACCACAAAATGGCTACTATTCTAAAATGGAACCCAAAGGGTTCAATATGTGGCATCGTATGCACGGTGAATTCATCAGTGAAACATGACGAAAACACTCATACATACCGCGTTACTCATTTGCTACTGGTAGGTTGTTGGCGAGCTACCGGTAGTTCGCGATCGACCGGTTGGAGACCCCTAGTATAGGTTAAGTGAAAAAGAATCAAACAGCGCAGTTCTAAAAATAGGTATTTTATTACAGACACTCACTAACACAATGTACTATCTCCTACCTGGAGATATAAAATCAATACACACAATACTTAGGAAATAGAGCACATAAGTAGCACAAATACAAAGTGGTCTCCAGGGGGAGACCAAACCATATACTAAAATAGTGGAATGCGAACCACAACTCAAGTCAAGATGGACCCAGAAGACGTAGAAGAGCGGGGACCAAAGGAGCCACACTAGATGAGTATCTAGGAACCCCACGGAGGTCGTGTGCTGAGTGGGAACACAACACAATGCTCAATGTTAGTCGATAGATCAGTTGCGGTTGCAATTTTAAAGACGAAGGACCCTTTCCAGTGGACCCTGAAGAAACCCTGTGGAACATGGAAGGTTAGAGAGTCACCCCACCCATGGATATCCCAGGATACCTACACCAAGGAAGCCAGGTGCATAGGAAACCACCGTATACCACAATGGAGGACTTCAGGAAAGATGCCGTTGGAGGTAAAGACGAAGGAGTCCGTGGGACCCAAAGGTGGATTCAAGATGAGAGGTACCTGCAAGCAGAGGCGACAGAGTTTATGCCACTCAGGAGTGACCAGGAGGCACGGAAGACGAATGACCACCGATGTCGGAGATGCAGGAGTTTGACGGAGCCCTTGAAGTTGCAGCTGGGCGGACCAGGCAATGCTGTGGAAGACCAGGAGCTGTTCACGAGCTGTCCCACGTCAGATGTCGAGAGCCAAGAGGTCAGTGTCCGGCAGTGGCACCAACAAGCCTTTGCAGCAGCAAACAACGTAGTCGTTGAAAATGGTGCAGTGTCGGGACCAGCAAGGTCCAAGTGACTCACCACGAGCAGATAAGTCAGAGTGGGCCCAGAGCAAGCATGGGAGCCCACTGAAGCCCAAGAAGACCCTCAAGAGGAGCCATGGGCCGAAGGCACAGAAGTCACAAGCAGCTCACCAATGAAGAAGGCCCACGGTGCAGAGGAAGCGGTGAAGACAAAGATCCTGGCTGCAGGAGTTGCTTGAGTTTGGAGCTTCTTGGAGCCTGAAGATCTCTGGAGGAGTCCGTCAAAAAGCCTTGGCAAAGGCAAGTCAAATCGGTGCACAGGGGTTCTGTTCCAGCAGTTCCGATGAGGGATACTGGCCTCAAACTCAGTATGAAGACAGTGCAGGCCTCGAGGGAGTTGCAGAACCACCTCCTGTGTTGCTGAGTCTTTCGAAGGCCGTGGTAGCCCAGGATCAGCAGACTGGTCAGCTACGTTGCGGTGCCTGCGGATGCAGGGGAGGGACTCCTTCACTCCTATGTCAAGAAGTTTTCCTGACATAAAAGCCAAATGTTCTGTAAATGTCATCAAAACCCAGAGATGACAGTTTAGAACACACGTCTTCTGATAAAAAAATTATACCCCACTTGTTTGTCTGGGCCTAGCACCTGTGACTCAATGCACCCCAAAATGCACCTTGGAGACATCATATTTTACCTAGTAGAATCCATGCTTTTTTTTCTTTTTTTTACACAATATGGGTAGCTGCAGATTTTAGTCCCAAGCTCAGCTGCTACCTAGGAACACATACCATACTAAGACATTGTTGAAAAATAGATACCTTGGGGTGTCACTTGTGTGGTTCTATCAAGGTTTTTTACCCAGGACCCCTTGCAAATCTCAAACTGTGTCTAAAGGGAAAGTTATTGAATTTGGTGAGATCTGCCAATTTCCTGCCACCCAGCATGCCCACCCCACCTAGTCATCTGATAAAAGTAGTACCTCACTTGCGTGCTGGGCCTAGCCCCTGCAACAGGAAAAGGTCCAAAATCCAACATGGACAGATCAATTGTTTTCACAGCAACCCAACCCTTTTTTGCAATTTGGTTAGCTATGGATTTTGGGTCATAGCTCAGCCAGCACCTATGGAAATCTTCCAAACCTTCAAATTTATAAAAACAAGATACACCAGCTAGAGCCCTGAGGCGGAAGCCGGGGCTACTAGACTGCAACGTAACCTCTACTGTGTTTTAAAAATTGCCTATTTGCACACTCTGTAACTGCTTTTAAAACTCGATCTTTTCTCCTGTGTAACAGCTAGCGTCGCTGTATCACGTGACACGAGGCCACGCCCCCCTCGCTAGCCACGCCCACTCCAGGAAGCTCTTAAGCGCTGTGCCTGCCAGAAGCCAGTGCTGACCAGCTAGAGCCCTGAGGCGGAAGCCGGGGCTACTAGACTGCAACGTAACCTCTACTGTGTTTTAAAAATTGCCTATTTGCACACTCTGTAACTGCTTTTAAAACTCGATCTTTTCTCCTGTGTAACAGCTAGCGTCGCTGTATCACGTGACACGAGGCCACGCCCCCCTCGCTAGCCACGCCCACTCCAGGAAGCTCTTAAGCGCTGTGCCTGCCAGAAGCCAGTGCTGACCAGCTAGAGCCCTGAGGCGGAAGCCGGGGCTACTAGACTGCAACGTAACCTCTACTGTGTTTTAAAAATTGCCTATTTGCACACTCTGTAACTGCTTTTAAAACTCGATCTTTTCTCCTGTGTAACAGCTAGCGTCGCTGTATCACGTGACACGAGGCCACGCCCCCCTCGCTAGCCACGCCCACTCCAGGAAGCTCTTAAGCGCTGTGCCTGCCAGAAGCCAGTGCTGACCAGCTAGAGCCCTGAGGCGGAAGCCGGGGCTACTAGACTGCAACGTAACCTCTACTGTGTTTTAAAAATTGCCTATTTGCACACTCTGTAACTGCTTTTAAAACTCGATCTTTTCTCCTGTGTAACAGCTAGCGTCGCTGTATCACGTGACACGAGGCCACGCCCCCCTCGCTAGCCACGCCCACTCCAGGAAGCTCTTAAGCGCTGTGCCTGCCAGAAGCCAGTGCTGACCAGCTAGAGCCCTGAGGCGGAAGCCGGGGCTACTAGACTGCAACGTAACCTCTACTGTGTTTTAAAAATTGCCTATTTGCACACTCTGTAACTGCTTTTAAAACTCGATCTTTTCTCCTGTGTAACAGCTAGCGTCGCTGTATCACGTGACACGAGGCCACGCCCCCCTCGCTAGCCACGCCCACTCCTCTCTCCTCCCATAACTATGCTCACTACCCGACAGCGCGGCGGTCGAGCGCAGCGGGCGCGCCCTCGGCGCGCCGAAGACACGCCAAAGACTAGCCCGTCTGTGCCCGTCCGTGCCAGGACGAGGCACGAGGCCGAGGCTCTCCCCCCAACTGCACCACCCAGATTGGTAAGAACGTCCTCTGCTCTGAGAGCACTGCGCCCTACCCCTAATCCGAACTGCTCACTACCCAACCTACACATAGTTGGAACCCATGTTTGCTCGGAGTGCAAACTATCCACTGACGTCCATAAACCTTACTCCGACCCACCTAGGAGAAGCAGGAAATGTAAAATCCTACGTTATAATGTACAGCCAACATACGTATTTTATAGTACTAACTGCAGATCACTGCCCAAGCACAAGCATGAAATTTTTAATCTTCTCACTGAAGAAAGCCCCAGTGCTATCTTCCTAACCGAGACCTGGCTACATGACAGCGCTGGCCCAGATGTTGCTATTGCCCTCCCTGACAATTATGCCATTGTCAGACTCGACAGGGAAAAACAGGTTGGGGGTGGGATTGCCATCATTTTCAACAGAGAACACAAATGCACCCTGGAATCCGTTCTAATTCCAGATTGTGAAGCGGGTCTTTTTAAAATAACCTTAAACCCCAATTTCACTATGTCAGGCCTTCTAATCTATCGTCCACCAGGTAACCCCTCTCAATGGGTATCAAACTTCGCTAATCATATTACCCCCTATTATATGTCATCTAGCAACTTCTCTCTGCTAGGTGATCTTAACTTACACCTGGAAGATCCCACCATCCCATCATGCTATAATTTTCTGGAAGATCTAGCTGTAATGAACTTATCTATTATCAACTCCGGCCCTACCCATATTGCTGGCCACCTGTTGGACCCCATAATAACGAACGTCAGTGAACTTACGTACATTGCCACCGTCCCTTCTGGATGGTCCGACCATCACCTCATCAACTTTAGCATCTCTTTTCCACCCCCCCCTAGAGTAAAACAAAATACTATTGCTACAAATAGAAGGAACTGGAAGTCAGTTGACATAGGTGCCTTAAATGCGGCACTCAAACATAACCCTCCTAGCTTAAACCCCAACATGGACCACGCAGCAATTGAGACGCAAAATTGGCTTACAAATGCTGCCAACAGCTGCCTGCCTTCTATTCACACCAAAAGGAGTAGGCATCGTCCCCCGGCTCCATGGTTTAACGATAGCCTCAAAACTGAAAAGTCAAGATGCAAAGTATTAGAAAGAAAATGGCGTAAAAAGTACGACCCTTATGCAAAAAAATGCTACCATGAAGCCAGAAACAAATATCATACAGCGTGCACAAAGGCAAGAGCTACCTTCGTCTCAAAAACAATCATCGAAGCAACTAATATGCCCAAAACCCTCTTCTCTACAGTTAAGGAATTGGCAGGCGCAAATACTGCAGCCGCTGCACCCCCTTTAAGCACTCAACAATGTCAGGCATTAGCTTGCTTTTTACTGAGAAAATTGACAAAATTATCTCAGACATCAACACCAAAATATCTAACGCTGACCCACCCCTTCCCTCTTACCCCTGCCTACTTCAACCCACTGCTGCTGACAAAAACCTGCTGGAATCCTGGCCGAATCTCTCACTGGAGAATCTTAAAGGAATCCTTAAATCTGTCAAGTCTGGCTCCCCTAGGGACCCCATCCCTATTAAAATTATAAAACAATTGGATGACCAGTCCCTGAATATCATTGCCAACATTTTAAATTTGTCCTTCGACCTCGCCACTGTCCCGGCCTTATGGAAGCACGCTATGGTGACACCCCTCTTGAAAAAGCCTAATGCAAACCCAGAAATACTGGCCAATTATAGGCCTATATCTCTGCTCCCTGCTTTCTCTAAGTGCCTCGAGAGACACGTACATTCCACGCTAGCCACTTTTGCAGAAGAAAACTGTTTACTCCACCCTTCGCAATCTGGTTTCAGGGCTGGTTTCTCGACGGAGACCGCCCTGTTAGGTGTCACCGAAAATATCCGACAACTCCTTGACCAAGGCCAAACGGTAGCACTTGTGCTATTGGATCTAAGTGCGGCGTTCGATACCATCTCCCACGAAACGCTCCTTAGAGAACTACACACAAATGGCATAAGAGGAAAGGCTCTGGAATGGATTAAATCCTTTCTGGCAAACAGAACTTTTCAGATCGCATCAGCACAGGCCGAGTCAGACTCTCTACCTGCAGCTCATGGAGTGCCACAGGGGTCCATCCTGAGCCCTCTGTTTTTTAATATTTATCTAAAACCATTAATGGAACTTGTTGAGAAGCTAGGGCTAACGCTCATGAACTACGCCGATGACACCCAAATCATTTTTTCCCTGTCTAACTCTTGTCCCCACTCCCCGTCGCTACTCAAGGAAGGACTACTAAAAATACTGAACTGGATGACAGCAAACCAGTTAAAATTGAACGGGGACAAGACGGAAATTCTGATTTTGGGAAAAGACAACGAACTCTGGAACCCCGCGCACTGGCCAGAACAGATGGGCACCCTTCCTACCCCGGTACCCCATGCTCGTAATCTGGGCTTTTTACTAGACAACGCCTTATCCATGGATAAGCAGGCCAGCAAAGTTACCGGATTGTGCCTCACCATAATCAGATGGTTGAGGAAAATCCTGTGGATGTTGCCTTCGTCAACACAGAAGACCGTAGTCAATGCCCTTATTACATCTAGGCTTGACTACGGCAACATCCTTTACTTAGGCGCAAATAAATCAGTCATTGGACGCCTGCAAGTGGCACAAAATGCCGCAGTCAGACTCCTATGCAAGATTCCCAGGAACGCTGGAGTCTCGAACCACCGCCGGGACCTCCATTGGCTCAGGATTGAGAACAGAGTTCGTTTCAAGGCTTTGAACTATATGTTCAAAATAAAAACTGGTGGAGTCCCAAAATACCTCCAATCCCTTGCCTGCCTCTACACACCAAAGAGAAACCTTCGGTCCCAGACAGCAGCACGGTTCTGTATACCTAGGTTCAAACGTGCAAGATCAGGGGGCAGATCCTTTGCCTATCTTGGACCGACCTTATGGAACTCTCTTCCTCCAAACATTCGGAAGGAAGTTAACCACCTTAGCTTCAGAAAGCTTGTAAAGACCTGGCTATATGAACAGTAACCACTCAAAATCCCCCCCCGTCTTTTGCCTTTTCTTTTCTAGCTGCGTCTAGGCGCCGGGAAACCCTTCTTGGGTAGCTGTCGCGCCCTACAAATTGACAAAATAAATAAATAAATAAATACACCTGTGGGAGTCCAGGTTGCATGCTTTACAAGGCTCTCACCAGCAGCAGAGAGCCAGGCCTAGCATCTAGCGGCTTTGGTGAGACCACGGCTGCGGTGCTGACAGGTCATGGTGCAAGCCACGGCGCCAGTTGAGGGTCTGAAGTCATTGGGGCTGTTGTCGGTGGGTCAAGTCTGTGGTGTGGGACGGGTCGGTGCGTCGTGTTACATACGAGCGGTGCCCACAAACCATGGTACAGGCAGTGGCGGCGATGCCAGCTTGCAGCGGCGTTGATGTGAAGCGAAGCAGTGTGGAGTGCGGTGCCCGCAGGTAGCGGTGCAAGCAGCGGCTCAGTGGCGTCCGTGAGACCAGGGTTGAGGTGCAAAGTGTGGCGGGCCCTCTGCGTTGCCTTCAGGTCGCGGAACCACCAGCAGTCTTGGTGACGGCATCGGGTTACCTTTCTCCTCTGTAGCAGCTGAAACCTCAGGTTCCAGAAGCCGGTACCCAGAAGACGTGGAAGTCATTGCTACTCCTGAGACTTCTTGAACAAGGGGCAAGCTCGACATCAAGTCCTTGAAAATACTTAACATGCAGAAAGAACAGTCTAGACCTTTCCCGGCCCAAGACAGAAGCAGCAACTGCAGGCTAACCCAACAAAGCAGCAACAGCAAAGGGGCAGTACTCCTCCTGGCAGCTCTTCCAGCTCTTCTTACTGGCAGGTTCCTATAGTCCAGCAGTAATCAAAACTTCTGGGGTCAGGGCCCCAATATTTATACTACATTTTCCTTTAAAGTTGGTACAAAAAATTTCCTTTGGCACACATAAACCAGTTAAGCCTGGCTCAGGCCAGGTTCTCCAGGAGGTGGAGACAGCTTTGTGAGACACAGCCAAAGTCCATTCAGGTGCAAGCAACGACTCTTCCCACTACTCTAAATGCAGCCAGGTCTGTTCAGCCTGGATATGAGTCACCCAGGAAAGGCAGGACACACCTCAACCTCCCCCTTGTGTTTGTCTAGTCTGACTGCACATCCCCTTCTCCTGTCACTCCAAACCCAGACAGGGAATACACAAAAGACAGAGGCACACAGGATGGTTAAGAAAGAAAGTGGCCACTTTCTAAAAGTGGCATTTTCAAAACACATAATATAAAAATCATCTTTACTAAAAGATTGATTTTTAAGTCCTGAGTTCGAGCGTACTAAACTCCATTTTTCTATTAGCACTAACTGGCAAGCTACATTGGTAAAGTGTTACCAAGCAGCTCCCATGTTAACCTATGGTAGAGTTAGCTTTAACAACAGTGAAAACAAAATACCCAGTATTTCACTATTAGGACATGCAAAAATACACCACATGTCCTACCTTTTAAATACACAGCACCCTGCCCATGGGGCTACTTTGGGCCTACCTTAGGGGTGATTTAGATGTAAGGGAAGAGAAGGGAACGGCCTGGCAAGTGGGGGCATTTGCTAGGTCGACAAAGCAGTTGAAAACTGTGCACAGACACCACAGTGGCAAGTCTGAGACACCTTTGAAAAGCTACTTGTGTGGGTGGCACAACCAGTGCTGCAGCCCCACAAGTAGCATTTGATATACAGGCCCTGGGCATACACAGTGCACTGTACCAGGGACTTAATAGTAACTCAAATAAGCCAATTATGCAAACACCAATTCATAAACTTAATTTACATGCAGAGCATGTGCACTTTAGCCTTGACTATCAATGGTAAAGGGCCCAGAGTCCTAAAACCAACAAAAACAAGGTAATAAACAGTAAGCCAAAAAGCAAAAATTCTGCAGGTAAATCCGCTGAAAAAGCCAAGTCTAACGACGCTTCAAAAAGAATTTACAACGGCATTGGCAGGAGACAAGAAATGATAAAGCTGGAATGTTCCCTGTGCTCACATCTGGTAGAAGGCATCCTGCTATGATACCAGGATCTGCAAACAAAGGCAACACTAAAGAAATATAGTTTTTTTCTTTTAAAACACCAGCATTGAATGGAACTACCTTGTGTGTGGATGTGATCTTTCTGAAAGGGCTAAATACATTCACTCAACGTGAGGTTAGCCAGTGGTTGAAGTAGGCTGATTCTCTGCCACATGCTGCATGCTGTAGTAGGCGGAAGCAAAATGTGAATGACAACAGTAGACCAATGGATGAGAAGAGGTGGCTAAAAGGCCCTTCAAATATATTGTACATATACTTTTAATAAAATCAAAAGGTCTTGACTAATGCCAGACCTAAAATAAAAATATATATTTTTAAAGAGGCCAAAGAATACAGAAGAGGGGAGCAGGCCATATACCAATTGCGGAGAAAGGATGGGGAAGAGCAGAAAGAAAAAGGAAGGTCGTGCATGACATACAATGGGGGAAAGGAAGAAAGTAGAGAACACACACAGTGAAGGCAGTGGACTGAGAAGTCCAATGGATAACAAGGAGGGAGAAAACAGGAAGTGCAAACACGAGGTGCAAATACACAGAAAAAGTGGGGGGGGGGGGGAGAGGTTAGGAAGGTACATAGAGAAATTATTATTATTATTATTATTTGATTTATAATGCGCATGGCTGCCACAGCAACGAGGCGTCCCAGCGCAGCAGCGTGAACCCGAAACGAGAGCTAGGACAAGTCACCGTGGTTAAATGGTAGAAAGGGGGAAAAGCCACGTCTTCAGGCCCTTACGAAAATCCAGATGGCTAGGAATAGTTCTAACAGAAGTCGGAAGAGAGTTCCACAATTTAGCCGCCAAGTATCGAAACGAGCGCCCCCCCGCTCTGGCCCTCCGCACTCGAGGGGCACAGACCAGGGCATGTTCAGCAGATCGCAGAGAGCGCTCTGGTACATAAGCCTCCAATAGATGCAAAACGCCCAGTGGGGCCTGCTTTGCTAAAATCTTGTGTGAGATACATAATGCTTTAAACTGAATCCGCTTACACACCGGCAACAAATGGAGTTTAGGGAGCACCTGGGCGACCGAGCAGTGCTTAGGTAGTGAAACCAAAATCTGTGCTGCTGCATTCTGGACCCTCTGGAGGAGGTTTACACTAGCCCTTGTAGCTCCCAAATAGAGGCAGTTCCCGTAGTCTAATCTAGAGAGAACAGACGCTTGGATAATAGTCTGCCGCACCGGAGGGGGAAAAAACCCGAGCAGTGGCTTAAGACCCCGCAGAAGACCAAAGCAGACCCCAGCGACGGCCTTGGTTTGTTTCTCGAAGGTCAAACCATATCCCAAGGTTTTTTACAGTGTCCCTAGGGACTGGGGCAGGCTTCAAACGGTTCGGCCAATGGAGATCCGTCCATAACTCCCTATCCTTCTCAAATAGCAGAATTTCGGATTTCCAGGAGTTCAGCTGAAGGCAGTTTGCTGCCATCCAGTCAGAGATAGCTAGCAAGTCACCCCTGAAGTTGTTTAGGTTGGTGGGACATTTCTTAGAAAAGGTTATCATCAATTGAGTATCATCGGCGTATGATACCAATGACAGCCCCCTTCCCTTAGCCAGCACCGCCAAAGGGCTGACGTAAAGATTGAATAATAATGGGCTTAGTATAGAGCCCTGTGGTACTCCCTGGTGTAGTGCACACTTTTGTGAGGAGAAGGGAGGTGCCAAGACCTGAAAAGATCTCTCTCATAGAAATGACGTAATCCAGGCCAAGGCCAGGTCCCTGACCCCAATGTCCTGCAGGCGTTTCAGGAGTATTATATGTGATACCGTATCAAATGCGGCACCTAAGTCCAAAAGGATCAGGGCCGCTGAGTCGCCTACATCTAAATGGCTTTTAATTGTTTCCGACACAACCAGAAGCGCGGATTCCGTACTGTGCTGGGGTCGAAAACCATGTTGTGTGGGGTCAAATAAGGCGTATTGCTCAACAAAGCCAGCCAGGATGGAATTAACGTGCGCCTCCGTCACTTTGGCCAGAAAGGGTAATGGCGAGATGGGACGAAAATTTCCTGGATCAGAAGTGGCTAAGGAGGGTTTTTTCAACAGAGGGACGACTTTGGCGTGTTTCCAGGCTCGTGGGACTGATGCCGTAGACAGTGACCTATTGACCACGTCAAGGCACAGCTCTGAGATAGAAGAATAAAGCTGACGGAAACGAGTGGGGGTCACTGGGTCAGCTGGAGAGCCCGATTTAATTTTTGAACATAGAGCCGCAAACTCCAGAGACGTGATGGAAGGAAATACCCCCAGACTACGGCCATCCATAGTCTCGCCCTCAAATAGGTCCGCCTCTGCAGACAAGGGAGCTACTTGCGGGAGTCCCTGATAGATCAGTTCCACCTTATTAATAAAGTATGTGGCTAGCTCATTGCATTGGTTATTGGAGGTGATCGGAGAAACCCCATTGCCACCGGGACACTTCATATCGCCCAGTAAGGAAAAAATAGTCTTGGCTGGGTTGGAGCTCCCCAGAATTCTACTGGCCACAAAATCTGCCCGTGCTCTACGAATCTCTTTATGGTATGACTTAAGGGATAATTGATATTCCAATTTTGCAGTCACATCATATGTGCGCCTCCAGACGCGTTCCAATCGTTTACAGCCCTTTTTGGCTAAGGAGAGGGCTTCGTTAAACCACTGGTTAGATGGCCCGCGGCCTTTCCTTCCCCATTTAGCAGGAATGTGAGTATCCAGGCCCACCGTCAAACGGTCCTGGTAGCACTGATTCGCTGCATCTGCGCACAAGGGTAGCTGTGGTTGATGGCTAGATAACCAAGCAGAGAGAATCTCTGGGTTAAACCTGTGCCAGGCGCGTTTCAGGGTCTTCAAAGGGTAGCTAGAATCAGCTTTATTCTGAGATTGCAGGAAAAAGTGGTCAGTCCACGCCTGTGGGATGGGAGAGCGCATTATAATTTGAGGGAGTTTAGAGATAACTGGATCTCAGACATGACCGGCTACATGAGTAGCTTCAAGCACAAACCGCTTTAACTGAAAGGCTTTCAGGTCTGCCAAGAAACTGCCAATCTCCACTTTTTCAATGCTCTCAAAATGGAGGTTGAGGTCGCCCAGAATAGTAAAATTGGCTGTCTTACTAGCAAGATGACCCACTTTGTTTAATAGGTCTTCCCTAAAGCTGGTTGCTGAACCGGGGGACCAATAGATCAAGAGGGCGGCCAGTGAAAATGTTAGAGGCGGGAGTCTCTGGTTGGCGCAAGGTTGCCCTTGTGTCAAGCAGGAACCCTCTCCTCCACGTCAGGGCGCAGGATAACCCCTCGCGAATGACCCTTGCTCACCCTCTAGGTGCGTGGCGTGAGCAGCCAAGGCGATTCCTCAGGCGTTGTTGGTTAAGCACTTACAATCATACACACAGTAAATACATCAATCCCCCCCAGAAACGGACACCAGACCTGGATATATATAAAAATACGCTTCTTTATGTAAAAATAGGTATATATATCTCAGCAGAATTATCACAAGACCAATAACGTTTTCGCTATGCCACCAGGTTGTAAAGCAGGCAAATGTTCCTTGTTCTTAGCTTCAAATGGAGACTTTGTAGCCTCTTGCAAGTGTTACTTGTGGTTCCAGTACTCACAGTGATCGGCTCCTGCGAACGGGGAAATAAGGCGTTGCGGGCCCCGAGCCCGATACTGGAACTTCTTTCGTGATGTGGAGAGTCGGCACAGGTCGGTGCGACTCTCAGCTTCGGAAGTGTTCTTGGGTCCTCAATCAGCAGGTGTGGGCAAGTAGGCAGGCGCGGCCAGCGACCCTTTAGCACGGCGGTGCAGGGGGGTCTCCACAACGGGGGCGGCGCGGCCTGAGATGTCCGGGGATAGCGAAGCGGGGTCACAGGGCACGGTCAGTGCAGCTGGATGACCCGGCGTGGATCACAGTCGTCGGACGGCTTCCGGCAGGAGGGGTGATAGCGCGGTCAGCGCGCTCCAGTAGCAGGCGGTGACAGGGATGCAGGCGGCCTGGCCCGGGGACAGAGAGCGGCTCGGGACGGAGCGGGGCTCTCACGGGTTGGAGGCAGGCGAGCTTCTGAGTGTCACGGCCCTAGGAGGGGCGATGAGGGGCGCAGTCTCTTTCCAGCGGGATGCACACACGGCTCGAATTGGAGGACGAGCAAAAGCACAGAGAACCCACTGTTCCTGGGGTTCAGTTCAGGGGGCAAGCTCAGATCAAGCCCTTGGAGAATGTTCAAGCACAAAGTAGCAAAGTCGTTTCAGTAAGTCTCTTCCTCTCCTTTCTCAGCAAGGCAGGCAGCAGGCCAGCTCCTCCAGCGTCTCCTTCTCCTTCTAGTCGGGCAGAGGTTCTTTGTGGTAAACAGGATTCTGATTTCTTAGGAGCCAGGCTCCTACTTTTATACACCAATTCTTTTGTTCTTTAGCGCCAGGGGGCCTAGGCCTGGCTCAGTCCAGTTCTGGAGCACTTTGTTATGGTGACTCTGCTCTCTCCTTTCAGCAGCAGGGCAGAGACATCAGCCGCCCCACAGGGGGTGGCGCCGGCTTTGTGGTGGCAGAGCACAGGTCTATTCAAGAGTCAAGGTGTACTCCTCCCACCCATCCAGGTGTAATCTCTCTACCCACCACCTGGCAGCCAACCTGTCTCTGGGGATTCCCCAACCCTGCTCCTTACTGTTGCCAGGCAGAACACATACACACAGCAGAGGCGGACTGAGATGGTCAGGTCAGTAAATACTAACTTTCTAAAAGTAGTATTTACAAACCCAGGATATTAAAATAAACTTGACTACAAGAAGTATTTTATCATCCTGAGTTCAGGCATACTAAACTTGACACTTCTACCATGCTCTCTGAGTCCACTGGGGTCACAGCGTTGGCGTGATCCCGGCAGCCCATTCTGGCCTATGGAGAGCAGGTAGCCTTCAATAGTGAAAAACGACAAGGGCTGTAATTCACTACCAAGACATGCCACCCACATCAGGGCATGTCCTACCTTATGCCTTCAATGCACCCTGCCCTTGGGCCTACCAGAGGGGTGGCTGATATGTAGGTAAGGGAAGGTTTAGGGACTGGCAAGTGGGGCACTTGCGCAGTCAGCGCGACAGTCCCAGACTGCACGCAGGGTCTGCGGTGGCAGACCCTAGACACATTTTACAAAGCCGCTTTCTGTGGGTGGCGCAACCAGCGCTGCAAGCCCACCAGCAGCATTGGCATTCACGAGCCCTGGCACCCCTGGTGCACTTTACTGGGGACTGACAGTGAATCCAATAAACCAATCGTGGACATCAATTACAGGTACACTTTACTTAGGGAGCACTTGCACTGCGGCACGGATTAGCCGTGGCGCAGTGCCCTGAGCGGACAACACCAGCAAAACAATCGAGGCACACCATCAAAAAGTGGAAGGGAAACTCACGCCAAGGTGCCAGGTCTAACACGTGTCCCCTCCAGCTGAAATGTGGGGAGAACTACCCTTGCCCAGGGGGTTCCTCGTCACTAAGGCGGAAATACCTGGACAGACCGTCAGCGTTGGCGTGATCTGTACCAGGACGGTGTTCCACCGTAAAGTCCATACCCTGTAGGGAGATGGACCACCTCAACAGCTTCGGGTTTTCACCCCTCATTTGCATCAACCATCTGAGGGGCCTGTGGTCCGTCTGAACCCGGAAGTGAGACCCAAACAAGTAGGGTCTTAGCTTCTTCAGCGCCCAGACCACAGCATACGCTTCTCGCTCAATTGCACTCCACCTACTTTCCCGTGGAAGTAACCTCCTACTGATGAAGGCTACGGGTTGGTCCCAGCCCTCCTCAGTCATCTGTGAAAGAACAGCCCCCACACCATGCTCTGAAGCGTCTGTCTGGACTAGGAATTCCCTGGAGAAGTCAGGGGCCAAGAGCACGGGCGCCGTGCACATGGCAGTCTTCAAGGTGTCGAAAGCTTTCTGACAGGTGTCAGTCCAAATCACGTTCCTGGGCTGCTTCTTCGAAGTCAGCTCTGTCAAGGGGGCAACGATCGTTCCATAGCCCTTGACAAACCTCCTGTAGTACCCAGTGAGCCCCAGGAAGGCCCTCACTGCGGTCTGCGTCTTGGGGGGTTCCCAAGCCAGGATGGTCTCAATTTTGGGTTGCAAGGGTGCCACCTTGCCACTCCCCACTTGGTGTCCCAAGTACACCACGGAACCCTGCCCGATCTGGCACTTGCTTGCCTTGATCGTGAGGCCTGCTCGGCGCAGCGCCATCAACACTTCCCAGAGGTGGCGCAGGTGTTCAGGCCAGGTGGCACTGAACACTGCGATGTCATCCAGGTAGGCGGCACTGAACGCATCCAGCCCAACCAGTACCTGGTTGACCAACCTCTGAAAGGTGGCAGGGGCATTCTTCATCCCAAATGGCATGACTCGGAACTGGAAGTGCCCATCTGGTGTAGAGAATGCTGACCTCTCTTTGGCCCCATCGGTCAAGGCGATCTGCCAGTACCCAGACGTTAAATCAAACGTACTGAGGAACCGGGCAGCCCCCAGCCGATCAATGAGCTCATCAGCTCTGGGGATGGGGTGCGCGTCAGTCTTCGTGACTGAATTGAGTCCTCTGTAGTCCACACAGAACCGGAGTTCAGGTGTGGCTCCCGGCGCAGCAGCTTTGGGGACCAAGACCACGGGGCTGGACCCAGGACTGCTGGAGGACTCAACCACCCCTAGCGCAAGCATTTTGGAGACCTCCTCCTTAATGCAAGCTCTGACCCTGTCAGTTACCCTGTAAGCCTTGTGCTTCACAGGTAAGCTGTCTCCTGTGTCCACATCATGGACGCACCAATCTGTGACACCAGGAACCAGGGAGAATCGGTCGGAAAATTGTCCCAGCAAGTGGCGGCAGTCTTCCTGTTGTTCGGGCGTCAGGGTGGGTGAGAGGTTAACTCCATCCACTGACCCATCTTTCTCAGAGGCCACTAAGAGGTCAGGAAGAGGCTCGGTCTCCTCTTCCATTCCATCATCAGTGGCCAGCAGCATGCCCACTTCGGTCCTCTCTAAGTGGGGCTTAAGGCGGTTAACATGTAGGACCCTTAAAGGGTTCCTGGGAGTCTGCATGTCCACCAAGTAGGTGATAGGACTTTTGCGCTCCACAACCTCAAATGGACCTGTCCACTTATCCTGAAGTGCACACGGCTCCACTGGGGCCAAGACCCACACCTTTTGTCCAGGTTGAAGCTCTACCAGAGTGGCATTCCGGTCGTACCACCGCTTCATCTCCTCCTGGCTGGCTTCCAGATTTGCCTCAGCAAGTTGCCTGAAACGCCGAGTCTGGTTTCGGAAGGCCAGCATGTAACTATATACATTCTGGGGAGGTTTCCTGGGAGATTGCTCCCAGCCTTCCTTTACCAAACTCAGAGGTCCTCTTACCGGGTGACCATACAGAAGCTCAAAGGGGCTGAATCCTAGAGACTTCTGTGGCACCTCTCGGTAAGCGAAGAGCAGGCATGGCAAGAGGACGTCCCACTTACGCCTCATCGGACCGTCCAGGCCCATGATCATGCCTTTGAGGGTTCGGTTGAATCTCTCAACCAACCCATTTCCTTGGGGATGGTAAGGAGTGGTGAACTTGTACGTTACCCCACACTCCTTCCACAGGGATTTCATATATGTGGATATGAAATTGGTCCCCCTGTCGCTCACCACCTCTAGAGGGAATCCCACTCGGGAGAAAATTCCCATCAGTGCCCGTCCCACCACGGGGGCCGTCACTGTCCTCAGAGGGATGGCTTCAGGGTACCGGGTGGCATGGTCCACCAAGACCAGGATGAACCTGTTGCCCAGGGCTGTCTTGGGGTCCAGAGGCCCCACAATGTCAATACCCACTCGTTGGAATGGCGTACCGACCACAGGGAAAGGTTGCAGAGGAGCCTTGTGCTTCCCTCCGCTCTTACCACTTGCCTGGCAAGTCTGACAGGTTCTGCAGTAGGAATCGGAATTCTTATGCATTTGGGGCCAGTAGAAGTGGGTGACAAGCCTGTCATAGGTCTTGTCCATCCCCAAATGTCCTGCTAACGGCACATCATGAGCCAGCCCCAGTAGGAAGGTTCTGAACTTCTGGGGTACCACCAGCACACGGGCTGACCCAGGTTCAGCAGCCTTAGGCTCGGAATACAGGAGGTCACTCTCCCAGTACACGTAGTGTGTTTTGGCCTGAACACCATTGGCCTGGTCTGCAGCCTGCTGCCGCATACCCATGAGAGAAGGGCATTCTTTCTGCTCCCTGCAGAATTCCTCCCTGGAGGGACCTCCTTCTTGCTGCCAATGGGTCAGCTCAGGCAGATCTCCCAGTTCGGCAATCTGTTCCCCGGTAGGCTCCAGAGCATCCCCCTCAGGGTCTACTTCCTCCTGGGCCGTGGGAACTTCGGGGGCCGGTTTCCCGCGCCTCCTGCGCCTTCTCCCTAAGGCCGGTTCCTGGACCTCTCCCTCAGGCTCCAGGACCCTCTCAACACCCCTACTGGCTGCCACGGACCGGGTGGTCACGCACGCCCAGTCGGGTAGACCCACCATCCTCAGATGCGTGGTCTTCTCCACCTTTTCCCAAGGGGAACTCTCCAGGTCGTTCCCTAGCAGACAATCTACAGGCATGTCAGTTCTCACAGCGACTTGTAGAGTACCAGAGACCTCCCCCCACTCAAAGGGAACTTGAGCCATTGGACAACGACTCTCTACGTTGTCAGCATTGACAACCCTACAGTAGGCATTGGGTACAATCTGCTCTTGAGACACCAGGTGTTGCCTCACCGAGGTCACGCTGGCTCCTGTATCTCTAAGAGCCTCAACCTTCTTTCCATTGATGGTCACCACCTGCCCATATTTCTTAGTGTTAGAGGGCAGGTAGGTTACAGGGACCATCTCACTGTCTCCTAGCGAGACTAGGGTCATCTGCCCGGGACCCCCACCCTCCTGGACTGCTACTTCCTCCCCAAAGTTAACACTAGCTACTTGCCGGGGTGGAGCACCAGTGGGTGCGGTCTTACCAAACAGGCGACACTTAGGATCAGAGGCAATGTGGCCCGGATCGCCACACTTATAACAATTGAAGGGCCCCTTTGGAACAGGTCTACCTGTCGGGGCCCCGTTCTGCTGCGGGGTTGGGGGAGGCTGAGAACCCTTCTGCTGGTTCCCTTGGGAATTACTTTGGGGGCCTTTTTGGAACCCCTTCTGTTTACCCTTGTCCCCCCCACTCTTCTGCTGGGGACCCTGCCCACCTTTGGCGGAGTCTCCCACTTGACCCTTGTGGACCCTGGTGCTGAGCCAGCGGTCCGCCTCCTCAGCAAGCTTCCTCGGGTTGGACAGCTTGCTATCTATCAGGTGCTGGCGTAGCTCAGGAAAACATTGACTGGACAAGTGCTCCCATGCAATTAAATCAAGCAGCCCTTGATAATCATTCACTTTGCTACCCTTCACCCAACCATCCAGCGCTCTGCAGAAAAAGGTCACATATTCCACATACGTACTCTCAGGGATCTTCTTGGTCTCCCTGAACCTCTGTCGATATAGCTCCGGAGTTAACCCATACCTGGTCATTAAAGCTTCCTTCATATGGGGGTATGAGGTTTGGACTTCTAAGGGCAAATCTAACAGTGTGTCCCGCCCTTCAGCAAGGAACCTTCCCCACAACCCCGCTCCCCAGTCTTTCTCAGGGACCCGGTGTGAGGACATGGCCACCTCGTAGGCCCTAAACCACTGCCCTATGTCATCCTTTCTGAAATACTCCTTTACTACATCTTTGGGGATGTACACCTTGGACTCTACCTGCGCTGGTGGAGTGCTGCCACCAGAAGGAGCGGTGTCCAAACTTTTCGCCTTCAGCTCCAACTCCTTCAATCTGATATCGTGATCCATTTGGCGTTGTTGTGCCTCCAGGGCCAACTTCTGCTTTTCCATTTCCATTTGTCCTGCCAACTTTGCCATCTCCATTGCATGCGCCCTGTCTGCTGCCCTGTCTGCCAGCTCCTCTGGCGACCGGACTCTGCTGGGCTCCTCAAGGTTGTCGGGTGGAACGATGTCCCCCGCATTCCGTGGGTCTCGTGACTCCCTCCAGGCTCTTAGCGCCTTGGCGTACTGGGTTCTCCTCTTGAATCCAGCATGGGGAACTCGGAATTTTACACTGTAGCCTTTCAATTGCTCCATCGTGTAGCCTTCCAGTCTCTCCCAATCTACCTCATCTATTCCAGAAATCACAGAGAGTGCTCTTCCAGCGGAGTGCGAGCCAGGCATGGTTGCAGTAATGGCAGATGTCTCAACAAAGTTCAGAAAATGAAAACCTGTGGCTGCGTTACTTGGTCTGCTCTCACTATCTGGTGATTAATAATTCACTGTATGCAAATTACAAGTGCAAATCCGAAATCCCACCGCTGCCACCAATGTTAGAGGCGGGAGTCTCTGGTTGGCGCAAGGTTGCCCTTGTGTCAAGCAGGAACCCTCTCCTCCACGTCAGGGCGCAGGATAACCCCTCGCGAATGACCCTTGCTCACCCTCTAGGTGCGTGGCGTGAGCAGCCAAGGCGATTCCTCAGGCGTTGTTGGTTAAGCACTTACAATCATACACACAGTAAATACATCAATCCCCCCCAGAAACGGACACCAGACCTGGATATATATAAAAATACGCTTCTTTATGTAAAAATAGGTATATATATCTCAGCAGAATTATCACAAGACCAATAACGTTTTCGCTATGCCACCAGGTTGTAAAGCAGGCAAATGTTCCTTGTTCTTAGCTTCAAATGGAGACTTTGTAGCCTCTTGCAAGTGTTACTTGTGGTTCCAGTACTCACAGTGATCGGCTCCTGCGAACGGGGAAATAAGGCGTTGCGGGCCCCGAGCCCGATACTGGAACTTCTTTCGTGATGTGGAGAGTCGGCACAGGTCGGTGCGACTCTCAGCTTCGGAAGTGTTCTTGGGTCCTCAATCAGCAGGTGTGGGCAAGTAGGCAGGCGCGGCCAGCGACCCTTTAGCACGGCGGTGCAGGGGGGTCTCCACAACGGGGGCGGCGCGGCCTGAGATGTCCGGGGATAGCGAAGCGGGGTCACAGGGCACGGTCAGTGCAGCTGGATGACCCGGCGTGGATCACAGTCGTCGGACGGCTTCCGGCAGGAGGGGTGATAGCGCGGTCAGCGCGCTCCAGTAGCAGGCGGTGACAGGGATGCAGGCGGCCTGGCCCGGGGACAGAGAGCGGCTCGGGACGGAGCGGGGCTCTCACGGGTTGGAGGCAGGCGAGCTTCTGAGTGTCACGGCCCTAGGAGGGGCGATGAGGGGCGCAGTCTCTTTCCAGCGGGATGCACACACGGCTCGAATTGGAGGACGAGCAAAAGCACAGAGAACCCACTGTTCCTGGGGTTCAGTTCAGGGGGCAAGCTCAGATCAAGCCCTTGGAGAATGTTCAAGCACAAAGTAGCAAAGTCGTTTCAGTAAGTCTCTTCCTCTCCTTTCTCAGCAAGGCAGGCAGCAGGCCAGCTCCTCCAGCGTCTCCTTCTCCTTCTAGTCGGGCAGAGGTTCTTTGTGGTAAACAGGATTCTGATTTCTTAGGAGCCAGGCTCCTACTTTTATACACCAATTCTTTTGTTCTTTAGCGCCAGGGGGCCTAGGCCTGGCTCAGTCCAGTTCTGGAGCACTTTGTTATGGTGACTCTGCTCTCTCCTTTCAGCAGCAGGGCAGAGACATCAGCCGCCCCACAGGGGGTGGCGCCGGCTTTGTGGTGGCAGAGCACAGGTCTATTCAAGAGTCAAGGTGTACTCCTCCCACCCATCCAGGTGTAATCTCTCTACCCACCACCTGGCAGCCAACCTGTCTCTGGGGATTCCCCAACCCTGCTCCTTACTGTTGCCAGGCAGAACACATACACACAGCAGAGGCGGACTGAGATGGTCAGGTCAGTAAATACTAACTTTCTAAAAGTAGTATTTACAAACCCAGGATATTAAAATAAACTTGACTACAAGAAGTATTTTATCATCCTGAGTTCAGGCATACTAAACTTGACACTTCTACCATGCTCTCTGAGTCCACTGGGGTCACAGCGTTGGCGTGATCCCGGCAGCCCATTCTGGCCTATGGAGAGCAGGTAGCCTTCAATAGTGAAAAACGACAAGGGCTGTAATTCACTACCAAGACATGCCACCCACATCAGGGCATGTCCTACCTTATGCCTTCAATGCACCCTGCCCTTGGGCCTACCAGAGGGGTGGCTGATATGTAGGTAAGGGAAGGTTTAGGGACTGGCAAGTGGGGGCACTTGCGCAGTCAGCGCGACAGTCCCAGACTGCACGCAGGGTCTGCGGTGGCAGACCCTAGACACATTTTACAAAGCCGCTTTCTGTGGGTGGCGCAACCAGCGCTGCAAGCCCACCAGCAGCATTGGCATTCACGAGCCCTGGCACCCCTGGTGCACTTTACTGGGGACTGACAGTGAATCCAATAAACCAATCGTGGACATCAATTACAGGTACACTTTACTTAGGGAGCACTTGCACTGCGGCACGGATTAGCCGTGGCGCAGTGCCCTGAGCGGACAACACCAGCAAAACAATCGAGGCACACCATCAAAAAGTGGAAGGGAAACTCACGCCAAGGTGCCAGGTCTAACAGAAAAATTATGTGTTAGCCTGATTTTAAACAAAGCGCATTCACAACCCTCTATGGGTTCACTCTCCAAACTGACTCTGTAAGCTTCCTTGACTACCATTGCCACCCCACCCTCTCTCACCACCTCCCTATTCACAGATTTCAATATATAGCCAGGCGGGAAAGCCAGCCAGGGTATTGCTACGACGTCCTGGTTAAGCCAGGTCTCTGTAAGAAAGAGAGCATCTGGGGACTCGTCGGTTAAAAGATCGAAGACCTCAGCGTGATGCTTTGTCAGAGAGCGGCAATTAAGGCTCAGGAATTTAAATTCCTTAGACCCGGAAGGGCACGTAGTCCTCTGTGCCGGAGTCAGTTCAAACAAGCAGAAATTACAGTGAAAGGACAGCTCATGAGGAAGCCATGGTGATGACGGACAGGTAGAGGTCAGGGCAATAAGTCCCTCCCGTGAAAACACAGTGGGATCAGGCATAGTGTCACCCAAAGAACCTGCGCCCTGCACCGGCCTGGCGCGGACGGGCGCAGACGGGCTTGCCTTAGGCGCGCCAGCGGCGCGTCCGCTGCGCGGTCGCGGCAATGTGAGCATTTATGGTCGTGTGGGAGGGTCCGGCCAGGCAACTGTACCGTCAACTTCCCCCCTGTCCAAGATGGCAGAGCTACTCCGACCGTCTCGGGGGAAGTCAGCACAGAATCCCAGTCTCTCCCACCGCCCGAGGAGCACCCAAGCTGATGCAGGTTAGTTTAAAAAATAAAGGTTTACTAGTAAATCCCAGCGCATGAATTAAAAATAATAAAAAGAGGTTAACAAAGATTTTAAAATGTAGTGTCACCAAATAAACAATGAAAACAATACCAATAACTGGCGTTTCACTCGCTCCCGGCTCAAGCCTCAGGAGCTAACTGCTGGCGCGGTCGCGGCAATGTGAGCATTTATGGTCGTGTGGGAGGGCACGGCCAGGCAACTGTACCGTCAACTAACCCCCTGTCCAAGATGGTGGAGCTACTCCGACCATCTCGGGGGAAGTCAACACACAATCCCAGTCTCTCCCACCGCCCGAGGAGCACCCAAGCTGATGCAGGTTAGTTTAAAAAATTAAGGTTTACTAGTAAATCCCAGCGCATTAATTAAAAAGAATAAAAAGAGGTTAACAAAGATTTTAAAATGTAGTGTCACCAAATAAACAATGAAAACAATACCAGTAACTGGCGTTTCACTCGCTCCCGGCTCAAGCCTCAGGAGCTAACTGAAAGGGGAGACAACAGTAGAAAAGTATAGAAAAGTATAAATACATACAAAAGAAAAGGAAATAGTAAATACATAAGGTAAAGGGATTATGCATTGAGAGACAGATCGAAGCAAGACATCCACAAAAAGTGGAAGAGAGCAAGAAATTAATAGAAGGGAAATACACAGTACAAGAGAAGCAAACAGATGACAGCAGAAAATGGGTAATGTATTGTGGAGAAAGATGGGTAGAGTACAAGGTATGAGAGGCCAGGAAAGTGCATATGGGGAGAGGAGGCAATGGAATGAAAAAAAAGAGGAGAAACATTTGTGAGGAGATTGGTCTGTGTCTGGGCCAGGGAGACAGAACGAATGAAGATTGATGTGGTCCTCTATGAAGAGGCAATGCGTCTGAGGAAAAAGACGGAACAACCTAGCAGAGTGAAGAAAGTGCTTGCATGATGAAGGATGCCTGCTGCCTGACTAAACTCAAGAATGCCCAGTATGAGATGGCTTGTGCCAGAGGTATGTGTGTGAGGCAAATGCCAGCTTGAGTAAATCTGTCTGTGAGAAAAACTGCATTTTTAGGGCGGCACTTGTTTGTGAAAATATGCATAAAATTAGAAAAGAGAATAATTTGAGAAATGTGGGGCCATATTATCAAGGAATTCCCATAGAAGCCCAGGTTCACACCAGAACCTGGGCTTCTATGGGAATTCTCCAGGGCATATTATCAAGCCCATTATCGCCGCTTCCGCTAAAACGGCGATAATGTTATCGCCGTTCCTTGATAATGATATGTCCCTGTATGTGAGCGCAAGTAAAAACAGTGCGATAGGGGTTGGAACTGCGTGCGCAAAAATACGAATACGTGAATTAAAAGAGTGCAAAAACTAAAGAAAAGTGACCCAAATGTGGAAAGGTGGCGGGTGTGGAGATGCGTGTTTGAGAAGGTACGTACGTGAACGCCTAGACGAATAGAAGTGTTAAGACGGTGTCTTGTGATGAATCTGTGTGACAGCCCACGTACAAGAAAACACTTTTGAGGTGAAAGTTAGTATGAAGGAGAAACGGTTTAAGGAAAAAGAGAGGGCGGGGAAGCAGCTGTTCTTAATTGCCATGAACTTTACGTTATTATTGATACTATCTAAATAAATAAAAATCTTTACTCTCTCCGTTTGGTAATCGCGGCGTACGGGACCAAGACTTCGGCACCCAATCACGTGCAACCAATCAACTAGCAGCAAACAGATTCTGAGGTACAGGTAAAACATAAAGATCCTCGGTTGGTTTGGCAAACTCTTACTAAGTGATTGGCCAAGAAAGTTTTCGTTGATTTCTAGACTTTTTCCTAGATGAGGATTGGCTGGCCGAACACTTGAAACGTGTTGATTGGCAGTGACGTCTTCAATAGAGAAATGTGTTCAAGCATATAATTTATCTTGATCTGTCCCTGTCGGCTGTCAGATTTCCCGATTTAGTGATTTTGCCTCTGTTTTTCTGTAAATTGGTGCTCTGACAGAGGCGTCCATCCTTCCAACAGGCCTGCTTATGTCATAGCAGAGACACCGCGGTCTTGCAGCTAGTTGCTTCTATAGATTCGTCAGGGGTGGTAAGCGCTATATAAATGGTAACTGGAGCTCGTAAATTGCTCCAACAATACCTTCGGGTCGGGTTCCCGCTATATAAAACATCAAAAAAATACAGGGGCATTTTAGCAAGGGCGTCATCGCCGCTTTAGCTGCACTTTTCGCCGCCAAAGCGGCAATATTTTCATCGCCCTATCAGCAAGCTGTCGCTAACAGCTGTTAGCAACAGCTTCCTGGCGAAAGCGACCGGTTTTGGTGCCGCTTTGCATGTCAGCGATATTTATTGCTAATGACATGCAAAGTAGGCGTTCCGAACTTCAAGGCAACTGAAAGCAGTCGCTAACTCACCTTCCCACTATTACCAATGGCCGCGAAGCGATAAAATAACTCGCACAAACCACGATTATCGCTGCTTCCTAACGCCTGATAGAAACCTGATTTAGCCATATTTCCAATAGGAGATGGATTGTCAGGCTGAGACCACCTTGGCTTCTTACCAAGGATTTCACTATCTCTGACATTTCATCGCTGGATTTCCAGCGATAATCAGGCATTTTGCCGCTATCGCTGGATTTCTTATCGCCTTGGAGATACGCGTTGCTGATAACGCGCTATCTCCACGATGAAAGCCAGCGATAGCCGGTGTTAAGAAAATGAGCGCTAAGCGCGCTTTGCGATATTTATTGCAAAGCGTTGCTAATATGCCCCACAGTTGGGTTCCCAAGTGTATGTTGTGCTACATATCACATAACCTTTCTTTATTGCTCTTTTCTGTTACAGGAAATGCTAATTAAAGTGTTCTGTTGTTGATTCTTTATTCACTTTATGATTATTTGTTATTTTTATTTGCATTCTAACTAAAAACATAACTACGGAATGATACATAAATGCATAAAACAATGATACCTTAAACAGGAACGTTATGAAAAAGTACATTTACATACATAATATTAATATGTGTAGTATGTTGCATGTAATTGTTTGGGTGTTTTCGACTCACCTTTTACATTTTCAGCTCGGTTACAATATTTATATTTTTATTACATTAAAGTCATGGCTACTTCTCAGCAATTTGAACAACCTCCTCCTTTTTTGCAGCATCTTGGTAAGCCCAGCATTCCCTGGCGTCAGTGGGTAAAAGCTTTTGAAAACCATGTTGTTGCTATAGATGCTGTTAAATTTTCTCCTGCTCGTAAGGTTGCAATTCTTTATGGCTGTTTAGGACTTGCTGCACAACATGTTTTTGCAAACTTACCTCAGTTTCCAACACCTGCTGGGGAAGTGGGGGATGCAGATCATTGGGATTCATACAAAGAGGCCTTATTTCGCTTGGCAAAACACTACGACCAAGAATGAAAAATTTCCTAGCTAACGTAATGGAAAGTTTCAATTCTATTAAGGACTCTGAGGCGAGGAATATGCTTTTCTTTCTCCACTTTAATCACAACAGCCATTTAAAAGTTAAACAAACCACAGTTCCCATGAACCATAGGGAACAACAATACAAAACAATAGAGTGTCCATGGAAAGACCGTCCTCCACCAATGCACCAATCACGAGGCTCCTAGGAGTATGTAGTCCTCTGTCCCTCCTCATTCTCCCTCTTTCGTCGCTCAAAGCCAGCCAATCCAAAATCCTCACGAGTCCTGTTTGCCGGCATCGCCTGCAGAAGCAAAGCACAACGTAAGTGACAGCAATGGCTAAGGCTAAACCCTGCCAGGGAGGGAAGATCACAGCATAAGAGCACAAACCACATAAGTGAATCATGAAAGAACAAAAAAACAGTTACCCCAGTACGAGGGCGGGCTGTAGACCTGAAACAGGTACCCTGGGTGGGATAATCCTCACCTCCGAGTCCTTAATAGAATTGAAACTTTCCGTTACGTTAGCTAGGACATTTTTCATTCTATGTAAGGACCGGAGGCGAGGATTATGCTCGTTTAAAGCTTGCTCCCGAACAAGTGTGCCACCGGCTTAAAATAAAGCCGTTTAGAAGACCGTCTGAAGACCAGTCTGCTGCGTTCAGAATGTCTTCCAGACGAGCTCCCAGGGCAAACGCTTTAGAGGCCATGGCCATTCTAGCCGAATGGGCACCAAAAAGATCAATTCCGGCCTCCTGCATCACCCAACGGACCCATCGAGCGATCGTGGGGGAAGACACAGCCCTATGAGGTTTCTTGAGCACGATAAGCAACTGCCGCTCACCTGGAGGATGGAACTCCTCCGACATTTCCTCATAGGCCTTAAGGTAAGCAACGACACACAACTTGGGAGAGTCCGGGAACGCCGGGTACGAAATGGATGTTGTCCCACATTTCGTACGCCACCTGATCGTGAAGGTCACCCCGGAGGGAGAATAGATTCTGCCCGAGACATCCAGAGTTCGCACATCCGAAACGCGCCTGCAAGATATGAGACAAAGGAGCATAGCCAGTTTGCCAGACAGCTCCTTTCTGGACAAGAAGCGATTGGGTTGCCATGACAAGAACAAATTGAGGACCTGATTCACGTCCCACAACTGAGAATAACGAGGCTCAGGAGGTAAAGAAAGGCGGATGCCTCGAAGAAGTCGACAAACAAAGGGGTGTTCGCCCACGGGGGAGCCATCCACCATGTTGTGGCCGGCAGATATGGCAGACCGAGAGGTGTTAATGGTCCTGTATGCCAAACCTTCCTCCGCAAAAGCCGCGAAAAAGTTCACATCTGCTGGCACGGGATTGAGACTTCGTCGCAGACACCAGCGAACCCATAGTCTCCACATGGAGCGATATCGCTTAATCGTACTATCGGCCCAGGCTTTGGACATGAACCTCTCAGCCGCTCCCGAAAGGCTCCCGTCCCCTGTAATCCGCCACGCCATCAAAGTCAGAGAGCCCTGAGTGATGAGCGGATGGGGAACTTTGTCTGGACTGAGCAGAAGAGTCGGAAAGCGGGGGAGTGGGATTGGAAGGATCCAGAAGAACCGGATACCAGACTTGAGACCTCCAGATGGGCGATATCAAGACAAGGTCCGCCCCCTGATGACGAACTTGGGCCGAGACCCTCGTTAACATGGCGAATGGGGGAAAAGCATACCCCATCTCCTCTCTCCAATCCTGGAGGAAGGCGTCCATGGCCGCAGCCAGCAGATCCGGCCTCCAGCTGAAGAACCGGGGAAGCTGAAAGTCGAGACAGGAGGCGAAGAGGTCTGCTGAGAAAGGACCCCAGATGCTCTGGAGGTCCCCGAAAACTCCCGGATGAAGCTTCCACTGGCTCACGCCGTGGAAATGGCATTAGTGGAAATCCACCACCTGATTGTCCAGGCCCGGAAGGTACTCCGCCGTGACGGAGACTTGGTGATCCAGACAATAATGCCAGAAATTCGCCGCGAAGTCTGCCAGAGCACGCAACCGTGTGCCCCCAAGATGATTGATGTACCGAACGGCCGACACGTTGTCCATCTTGAGGAGAACACAGGATCGGACCGACTCTTTGGTCCAACATTTGATCGCAAAACAGCCTGCCAAGAGCTCCAGACAATTGATATGAAGTTGTTGCTCCTGCGGAGACCACACACCGCCGGTAGTGAACTCTCCACATCGCGCGCCCCAGCCGGACCTGCTGGCGTCGGACTCGATAACCAAATCGGGCGTGGAACTGAATATGGCCTACCCGTTCTAAGCTTCCATGTTGGTCAACCACCACTGGAGCTCCCATCTGGTGTCGGCGGAGAGGGTTACCTTTTGTGAGTAAGAAAGACCCCTTCGAAGGTGGCGAGCCTTGAGGCGCTGCAGGGCCATGTAGTGCAGAGGGCCTGGGAAAATCGCCTGGATGGAGGCCGAGAGGAGCCCCACGATACGGGCCAGCTGGCGGAGAGACAGACGGGATTGAGTAAAGGCTCTCCGGATCTCGTGACGAATCTTTGTCATCTTCCGAGACGGGAGGCTGAGAGTGGACTCCACAGAGTCGATCACAAACCCCAAAAACACCACCTTCTGAGCGGGCACTAGCATTGACTTCGCCTCTTTGACCACGAAGCCCAAGCTCTGAAGGAGGTTGACCGCCGTCTGTAACTGCGACGCCAAGGCTCGTGGACACTGAGCCATCAACAGAATGTCATCCAGGTATACAATCAGGCGCATACCGGACGCCCGCAGATGTTCGATCACCTGCCGCAGAACCTTGGTGAAGCACCAGGGCGCGGAGGACAGACCGAAAGACAGGGTAGTGAACTCGTACACCCTGTCCTGCCAGGGGAATTGAAGAAACCGCCTGTGTGGGGGAAAAATGGGAATCGTCAGATAGGCATCCTTCAAGTCGAGACGCGCCATCCAATCGTTGGGTCTGAGGAGATAGCGCAGCAGATGGATCCCTTCCATTTTGAAGTGGCGGTACACCAGCCACCCATTGAACTCCCGTCGATTGATGACCGGGCGCTGCGTACCATCCGCCTTGTCCACTAAAAAGAGGTTGCTGAGGAAACCCCTGGGGTGCGGAACGGATTCCATGATTGCCCCTTTGTCGAGAAGAGAGGAGACCTATTGGGTCAAACAGAGCGGCCTCTGAAGCAGAGAAGGAGAGAGGGCGCGGAGGAACCGGTTGTGAGGGATCTCCGTGAAACTCTATGTGAAAACCCTGGACAGTCTGCAGGACCCAGGCTTCCCCCGTGACAGAAGTCCAGGCCTGGAAAAAATGCGCCAGACGGCGCCCCACTTTTAGAAGGGAAGAAGGGAAAAACACTCACCGGAAGAGTTGGAGGCTTCACCGCCTCGGCCGCCTCTGCCTTTCCCACGACGTCCTCTGGTCGGGTAGAAGTTGCCGAATCTGGCTTGATCCTGATACTGTCGACCTCCGGAGCCTTGCCCCCTGCCCCGATTTGGACGGCCGGACGAGCGGACCCTACCTCGTCCGGCCCCCCGGAAAACCCGAGGGCGAAAAACCTTGCGAATCGAGGTCTGGGCTTTATCAAGAGACGTGAAAGTATTCACGAACTTGCCCAATTCCCTGATAAAGGGCTCGCCAAAGAGACCCCCTTGGGCCACGGAGCCAGCCTCCGAATCGGTTAGATCCCCAAGCTTGGGGTCAACCTTAATAAGTAAGCTCCTGCGCCTTTCCGTAGAAAGTGCGCAGTTGGCAGTCCCAAGGAAAACCACCACGCATTGGGCCCAGGCATAGAGAATCTCTGGCAAAATAAGGGATCCCGACTGTTTAGCTTCCTCGGCCATGTCTAATATTTTGGTAATGGGACCTAGGGCGTCAAGGAGCTTGTCCTGGCAAGCCCGCCAGGACCTATCGATACCCCTCTTAGGGTCTTTTACGAATTTTTGAAGAAAGGTGGCCATGCGCGAGTCGATCTCGGGGGTAGCCGCCACCTTCCCCACCAACGTAGGTCGGGGATACTCCGCCCTCAGACAGCTCCTGGCTGTGGCCTCTAACGGCCGGCGGATCCTACTGGCATACATATTGGGCTACTTTCTCGGAGGGGCCCCTGTCCGAGGACCTGGGATGCAAAACATCATCAGGGTCAAGCATGTCAGCACGAGGTCTGGAGCGGCAGATGCCGGCTCTGGGCAGGCCGGGAGCCAGGGGCGGGAGGGGCCAGGCTCCTCATTCGCATCCCCTGCAGCATCGTCCCCCGGGGGCGTTGTGGGCACCGACGTGGGTTTGCTCGCCAAAAACGCCTGCTTAAGGAGGGCGAAAGCGTCCAAATCAACTCCAGACTCTCTAGGTCGCTTAGGCTGTGGGGGTTGGGAGTCGGCGGGGGCTCTGCCATCACCGCCGGACGCAGGAGCTGGAAGTGTATGGGAACCCTGGGCCAGCCGTGTGCCAGCCTGCTCGATACGGCGAGACAGGCGCTCCTCCAAGGGAGCCATGGCCTGCTCCACCGCCTTGTAAATGGAATCATCGACGGCGGTGTAAAAATCCTCGTCCCACTGGAGGGAAGTGAGGAGATCCTCCTCCCACTGGCCGTCCTGGTAAGGAACGTCCTGGTAGGGAACGTCCTGGTACTCTTCCATTGGAGCGGGAAGATAGAGCGCCATACAGATAAGTGGGTAAACTTGCGAGGGGTAACCTCAAGGTCAAGGGAGGCTGGGTGACAGCCTAATGCAGGGCGGGCAGAGCTCGCTTTTTAAATAAGCAAAAACCCCTGGGACAGTCATCCATGGTGCAGTAAATGTAGAGGGCAGCCTGCCAGGCAAAATGTCCCAATACCGGCTCAAGCAGAGCGTTAGAACAAAGGCCTAAAATAACGGACCCCCACCAAGGCAAAAAAACAGCCTTATAGACAAACCTGCCTTACGGCAGCTACAGACTCACTGTACACGCGAGCGTTCAAGGGGGCGTAAATCTTAATAAAACGCTGCCTAAAGGCAGTCTTACAGACCACACACGCGGCGTACTGGCAGGCAAGGCTCGGGAATCGACCACGTCTCCGTCCAGCGATGCGCAGAATGCCGGAGACGCGGACGTTCGGGAGCACGCGTCTCAGCGCCATCTGGCGGCGGGAGGAAGGCGCCGCGAGCCGCACCACAAAGGCAACAGCCGTTAGGGAGACTGAAATCTCCCACGGCCGAGCGAGGAAACCGAGTAGCGGTTAACTCGCTGAAGAGCGCACCTGAAGGGAACGAACGAGAAACGCACTAAGCGCGAAGCGGGAAACATGTAAGGATGACCAAGGCAGTTCAATAATATCGGCTAGCAATAACGATACAGAAACGCAAGGAAGGCCAATACCAGGCAGGCCAATACAATATCGGCAGCAATAAAGACAATGCAGAAAACAGGGAAAACCACACAATACTCAAAGTAAAGGCCCTGAAACGGCCAGTTCCATACGTAAACCCTGCAGAGTGTCTAAAACCGCACAGTAGAGCATAACACCACACAGTATGAGGAGTGGAAAAAAAGGCCACACTTATCTTGGCTGCAGCAGCGAAGAAAGAGGGAGAATGAAGAGGGACAGAGGACTACATACTCCTAGGAGCCTCGTGATTGGTGCATTGGTGGAGGACGGTCTTTCCATGGACACTCTATTGTTTTGAATTGTTGTTCCCTATGGTTCATGGGAACTGTGGTTTCTTTAACTTTGAAATGGCTGCTGTGATTAAAGTGGAGAAAGAAAAGCATAATCCTCGCCTCCGATACTGACATAGAATCAAACATTATGCTTGAAAGGCATAATTTCTTCAGGAGAAAGCAACGTGAAGATGAAACGGTGGATAAATACATTGCTGCCTTACGAGTTCTAGCATCTACTTGTGAGCTTGAGGCAAATCCAGAGATCTACATCTGCGATCAATTAGTTTTCTCTTGTTTTTCAAGAAAAATACAAAAACGCTTTCTCAGCTGCAGAAAACCCACATTACAAGAAACAATTGACATCGCCAAGAGCATTGAGAGATCTATTGTTACCTCGAAAGCTCTTCAACAGGATCAATCTGTCAACTCTTTCAAGTCACTTACACATGATTCTGAGAATTCCGTTAATGCTGTTAATGTAAACAAATCTTTTAAACAACCTATGAGAAAAGGGAACACAATTTGCTACAGATGTGGTTCCAAATCACATCTTGGTAACTATCCTATGTGTCCCGCCTCAGGAAAAAGATGTGTTTTATGCAAAAAGATATGCCATTTTCAAGGTGTTTGCAGGTCTGCCAAGAAAACTACTAGAGTTAATAGCGTTGAATTTTCTGAATCCCTTGATGATTGTACAGAGCACATTCATGACATGATCATGACAGTGGAATGTAATTCGCCCGGCTGTGGGTGCTTTTCTTACTTCAATAAATCTACTTGTACTTACCCGATCGCTTCCTGGAACCATTATTTACATCAATATGCAAATCAAACGTGCACAAATGTAAATGAGGCTGTATGGCTGCGAGATACCGTCAAGTATTTCTCAAGGGCTCTTATGGCTGTCTGAGTGGGGTTGATGGTGTGTGAGAGCTGGCTGAGGGAATGTGACAGCAAGTCTCAGTCTTGACTGACAACTCGAGTCTCCGGCAACTTCTTCGGAGCCTCTTGGACTATGAGTGGGTTGTGACAGGCCTCAGAGAACTCAGGGACCGTATAAGGATAACTAAGTGAAAACTGAGGGTGTCTGAAAGCTAGAGGAGGCTAGCAGTGGTTCTTTGAGATCTCGCTAAAGGTCTTAGTGATCCAGCGAGGACTAGCCAGGGATCCGATGGAATCAGATAGGAGCTCAGAGGGTCAGTTAGGTGCCATATTACTGCCAACAGGTTTTCATGGGGTTGGGTGAGAGCTATGTTGGGCGAGGGTCCATAAAGGGGTAATCATAGCTGCCAAGTTTTATTTTTGCCTATGTGTGACATTTTTATTTTTCAGCGCACTCAAGTGTGACATCTCAATGGCCAATGTGTGATACTGTGAGTGACCATTTATAGTGAGAAAAACAAAGCAGATATGTTAATGTAATGAGATAAATACCATAAAATTACCCCATTTGTGGAATGAGATGTTCTAAAAACGACTTTAAAACTAATGCGCCACTTTGGAAGTCCTTATGCTAGGTCACTAATGTTGATTTTCCAACATGAAATAGCCTCCTGGCAGCTATGGTACCTTAATGCATACCTGTCAACCTCTTAAATAATCAAGCCTTGGTAAAGCCAATAGATTCTGCCTATCAAAATCTATTTGCTTTGTCATTTTGTTTTTCATGCGCGAGCGTCGGGTTTGGTATGTACTTGTGGCTGTACTTGGTCGGATGTTTCAAACCTAGTGTTGCTGGCCTGCGTGTGTGGCTCTATTAGGAACAGTGAGTGGCAGGTTTTTTGTAACAATAGAAGGCAGGGTTTGTCTTGAGTGCACCAGTGTCATGTAGATAGGGGCACTTGGGGCCCTATCGAGATGCCTGAGCCCCAGATACCATCAATATCGGTGGACGGAGTGGGTCGGTGTGCCAGAATTGTGAACAGAGGCGTGCCCACAGCGATGCAGCGTGTAAGGGCAGTGGCACTGTTCAGGAGAACATCATTATTATCTCTGAGGTGCAGTTCATTCAGAACACTTACGGTGGCTTCACAGCCATGAACAGCTTTTAATGGTTAGTGTAAAAACCACACAATATGGGTAGGGACAGTGAAAAAGCCACACAATATGGGTAGGGACAGAGACGTATGCAGTAATACAACTTCCGTGTGTGAACGTTTATCCATGCAAACAGTGCAGCCATGTGAAGGGTGTGCATTTAAAAGCACACATGTCCATCTTGAGCCTGCCCTGAGACATTGTGGAAAGTCTGCATGTAAACACAGCCATGTCACATAGTCTGCAAGCATTGAATAAAATTGCTGCATGGACAGATCCTGGTGCCCCTTGATCTACACATTGTGAGGCTGTGAAACAAATGAACAGCATGAGTGAGAATTGAAACCACGTGCCTTCTGTGCACAAGCTAAAGATCGACAGGAGTGAGGTGGTGGGATGGATGGGCAAGCAGCAAACGAAATGCAGAAGCTGGAAAATCACTTTATCTCCTTGTGCCTACCAAAAATGAATATGTCTGTGTGTAATGTAACTGGTGCTCATGTGAAGCGTTCCAAGACCACAGGCTATGATGGAGGAAGGCAACTAGCAATGCAGTGGGTTAGGGCCATGTAGCGATGGGAGTGAGTTGGTGGGAGGGACGGACAAGTAACGAAAGACAATGCGGATGCAAAATAAGTGCGTAGCCAGTGGAAGGACACTAGCCGCTGGAATCAGGACGAAGACGTGAAGCCTAGCAGGAAGCTGAAGGTAGGAGGAGGCACTGACAAATAGGAAGAAAGGAAACAAGAGTGAAGTAGGAGCCAACCAATGGTAAGTAAAGGTAAGTAATGGGTGGATCTAAGACAATTTTTTGTTGTTTTTAGGTCGAGCCTAGGCAGCGCTTGCGCTGTCTTCTAGACATGTATATACTTTGTGGGCTTACAGCCCGCCCATTCCTTTTCATTTGTTTATTTCAGTGTCCTTTAACCCCTTGCATGCTGATGACGAGCTGGACTTGTCATGGCACACAGTGCTCGTGTGCTCATGACGAGTCCAGCTCGTCATGAAACATTGCATTGGAAATCCTTTTTGCTAAAAGAGCCTAAAAGAGCCTTGGGAGCTGAGGAAGAGCTTCCCCAGCTCCCGAGGCCCCCCCCCCCTGGTTTCCCTGAAATGACGATCGGCGTGCATGTCGCGCTGACGTCATTTCATTGAAACCGAAACCAAGAGGCTCATTTCAGTTTCCCTTTCTACGTGCTCAGGGGACTATCTCAGCCCCCTGAGCACGTAGAAAGACGGGAGAGGTATCGTTGGAAAGGGGAGAATCTCCCCTTTCCAATGGTACCCCTCCCCAGTGGATCCCTGCTTGGGGATCACCACAGGAGGGCAATCACCAAGCAGGGATCCACACACTAGGCACCAGGGAGGGGGGCAAGGGCCTTTGCTCCCCCCATAATTTTTTTGGCATGATTAGTATTTTTCGCTAGATGGGGGTAGTAGCCCCCAATCTGCCCCCCGGGGGGGTAGAAAGCCCACTTGACACCAGGGATTTTCTTTTGGATTATGTTTTTAGGGGTGGGGGCTGCCCAAATGCCCCCACCCCCGGGCACAAAGTTACAGTCGTTCTGCCCCCCTGGGGTGCAGATGGGGCAGTAGCCCCCAATCTGTCCCCCCGGGGGGCAGAAAGCTCACTAAACGCCAGGGATTTTGTTTTTGCACCTTTTTTTTGGGTTGGGGGCTGCCCCCCGCAAAAATTACGGCCTTCGTGCCATCCTGGGGAGCAGATGGGGCAGTAGCCTTGGGGGGGGGGGCAAAAACCCCACTAGACGCCAGGGATTTTTTGGGGAAAATTTTTATTAGGGTGGAGGCATTGGCATGCCCTAATTAAAATTTCCTAAAAAAATCCCTGGCGTCTTGTAGGCTTTCTACCCCCACTGGGGGGCAGATGGGGGCATTAGCCCCCAATCTGAACCCCCAGGGTGGTGAAAATTCCACTAGTCGCCATGTTTTTTTAGGTCAAATTTGAATTAGAGAGGGGCAACCCAAAACAGGCATGTCCATGCCCCCACCCCCTCCACTGCAAAAATTGCAGCCTTCCTGCCCCCCCTGGGGAGCAGATGGGGGCATCAGCCCCCAATCTGCCCCGCCGGGGGGGCAAAAAGCCCTCTAGTCGCCAGGGATTTTTTTGGGGCAAATTTGAATTAGGGTGGGGGCTGTCCAAAACAGGCATGACCATGCCCCCACCCCCTCCCCTGCAAAAATTACAGCCTTCCTGCGCCCCCGGGGGGCAGAGGGGTCATTAGCCACCAATCTGCCCCTTGGGGGGGCAAAAAGCCCACTAGATGCCAGGGATTTTTTGGGGCACATTTTTATTAGGGTGGGGGCATTGGCATGCCCGTTTTATGCAACCCCCACCCTAATTGAAATTTGCTAAAAAAAATCCCTGGTGTCTAGTAGGCTTTCTGCCCCCCCTGGGGGGCAGATTGGGGCATTAGCCCCCAATCTGCCCCTCCGGGGGGGGGGGCAAAAAGCCCTCTAGTCGCCAGTGATTTTTTTTGGGCAAATTCGAATTAGGGTCGGGGCTGCCCAAAACAGGCATGCCCATGCCCCCACACCCTCCCGTAGTGAGGCAACATCCACATTGCCTATCAAAAAATGTTTTGGGCCCTGTCGCGGGTACTTGGGCCTCCCACACAAGTGAGGCACCATTTTTATCGGGAGCCCTGGGGGAATGCTGGGTGGTGGGAAATTTGTGTGAGCTCGGTGAGGCCACAACTTTCCCACGCAAAAATGTGTGAAAAAAGTGATTTTTTCAGCTAAAATTGAGGTTTGCAGGGGATTCTGGGTAAGGAAACGTTGGGGCATCCACGCAAGCCATACCTCCCTGGAAGCCCCCAGGTGTCTAGTTTTCAGAAATGTGTGGGTTTGGTAGGTTTCCCTAGATGGCCGCCGAGCACGGGGCCAAAAACCCAGGTGACCCCCCTTGCAATACCAGGTGGTTTTGAGATGGGCAATTTTGAAGTCGCCTCACTACGTTTTGATACAGTAAGGTTGCCGACAAGGGATTTTGTTTGTGATAACTTAGTTCTATTTCTTAGTGATTCATTTCAGGGGTGTATTTTAAACAAATTATACACCAACAATAAATGTTATCAATAAGCAATTTTTAGATAAAAAGTACACACACGGGAATTCTTTTTGTGAATGAAACACAAATCTTTTTATATAAATCAGAGTAAAAAAGGAGTACAAAAGAACCATTGGTTTCAAGCAATAGAACATGAAAGGCGGGTTAAATCAGATCCACATTTCATCAAACGACATCTATTTCCAAATAGTTATAACAGAGACTAATCTCATTGATGAGAAAAAATCAACTGCATTTATCTAATGTTGTGGAATTAGATGATGGAGTCGACGTTTCGGTCTTGGGTGGCAGAAGTCCGTCAGACCATCTTCAGGACAGTTAATTATTGCATAATTAGACCCTTCGTGAGTTCAAGGAATCCCACGTAACTTGTTTTTTGTTTGTTTTGTTGTTGTCAGGGCGTATTAGTTGATATTGTAGCCTATCAATTTACGGACTTTCTCATACCCGGAGATTAAACGGGAGAAGTCCTTGCTCGTTCTTTTTTAAAGAGCTTTGTTATTTCTGATTATCGTTCAAGCGCGAAAAAATCTGCCGAGGTCAGGAACGCCTACGTTTTGGGCCCTTGCCAGGGGCGTAACACAGGCCCCCACAGCCTCCACGGTGTGGGGGTCCCCTAGCTCCAGGGGGCCCCCTCAGCAGAAGCTCTCATACAACCTCTGTGAAGGGAGGGGGGTGTTCTCATTCAGTGCACACGGAGGGGCGGTAACCCCATGGTTCTTGTAAGGCCCTCCTCCCGTGTCTCTCTCTCTCTGCATGCTCGGCTCGCCTGCCTCTGGAATCTGTGCCCCCAGGGAGTTGACTGCGCTGGATTGTGTTCCTCGGAGGTGCGTTGTTTGCAGAGTCCCGACCCGAGACCGGTCTGGCAGGTCTGTGTGGAAACTGTGTGTGCTTTGTGGAGCACTGGGGGATGTGAGTGGGTGCAGGGCCAGGGGTGTAGATATCTGAGTTGCGGAGGGTGCAGCTGCACCGGGCCCCAGTGAGGGTTAGACGGGAAGCGTTGGGTGCGTTATTTATTTTTGTACTTCCCAAAAGCAGGTGAGGGGCCCTTTGTCCGTGTTTGCATTAATGCCCATGGCAACGTTGCTACCCATCCTCCCAGGGCGGTGGCTCAAAGATTATCCGTGCTGGAGTCCAATGCACGAGGTGGGGGCCTCTCCTGGACCGGCCCATGGTGCCAAGTCTCAGCCTTGCACAATCATCTGGTGTTAGAGCCACGTGGCTAAATAACTAGGGAGCGGACGGACCCTGCCGGTGAAACTCGAGCTTTGAGCCATTTCATGCTCCAAGAAGGAAACGTGGACGTGGTTTCTATAGGTCACAAACGCAGCCTGTTATAAAACGGGGCCACCGCATTAGCTGTAGCCAGTGCTTGAAGTGGCCCATGTCTCAAACCCAAGTATTTCAAAACAGACATTGAAATAGGTCCCTTTTCGGCCCTGTATTCAGTTTTCAACTTTACTGGCCAAAACGTCGAACGATTTCTGAACAAAGAATGTAAAAAACGTCAAGGTATTCCATGTCGGTCGGTCCTATTTATTATGTTTCACATGCTTTACTTAGTCGTGCGTACCCTCAGAGTGTTGGCTTTTCCCAGGATGTTGTTATGGTATATTTTTTTCCGACAACATATTATGCTTGTAGTGCATACTTTGAGCAGAGTTGCCTTCAGGTGTTTATAACAGGACTCACGGGAGAGCTACGGAGTTTCAGCTGGAGGCAGTTCGACGTTTTCCTCGGGGCCTGTCCGGGGGTGAAAAACATATTCAAAATACACGACCATCCAATCCCTGGCCTCTCTGCAAAGCTGGTTATGTATGCCAAGTGTAGTTGTGATGCTATGCATGTGAAGGAGGTTATACAGTTGTCAAAATGTTGATCAGCTGCAATGAGAAGAAAATGCAGCGCTTACAGGTGAGTGCGTGCTATGTGTATGTGGTGGTTAAGTGAAGGAGATGCTAGGCGGTGAGCAGTCTAAATATCGACTTTTTAATATCGAGGGACCTAAATATCGAGTAAAAAATATCTAATGTAAAAAATATCGAAATAGATAATATCGATGTAAAAAATATCGTCGATGTAAGTGATATCGTTAGTAAGAATATCGACATGTAAAAATATCGTTATTGTATGTTTACTTAATATTTTTAAGTTGTTTGTTTGTATAAATTGTTGAAATGTATATAATATGAAAAATATTTATATTGTTTTAGGGGCGGGATGTTGGGTTATAGGGGATAAGGGTGGGGAGTGTTTTAAAAATATTTATTAATTTTGTAATATTTTTTAAAATTTAATTAGAAAATTAGAATTTAATTTAGAAATTTATATTTTATTTTAGAAGCGGGATGTTGGGTTACAGGGGATAAGGGTGGGAAGTGTTTTAAAAATGTATATTTATTTTGGAATATTTTATAAAATTTAGATGAATTGTTGAATGTAATTTTGAAATTTATATTTAATTTTAGGAGCGGGATGTTGGGTTATGGGGGATAAGGGTGGGGAGTGTTTTTAAAATGTTTATTTTTTTTGTAATCTTTTGTAAAATTTAATTAGAAAATTTGAATTAAATTTTGAAATTTATATTTAATTTTAGGAGCGGGATGTTGGGTTACAGGGGATAAGGGTGGGAAGTGTTTTAAAAATGTATATTTATTTTGGAATAATTTTTAAAAATTATTTAGAAATTTATAATTAAATTTTGCATTTTATATTTAATTTTAGGAGCGGGATGTTGGGTTATGGGGATTAAGTTCAGTGTCCAGCACCTACCCTAATTAAATATATTTTGGAGTGGGAATAGTAAATTAATTAAGTTCAGGGTCCAGCACCTACCCTAATTAAATATAGATTGGAGTGAGAACAGTAAATTAATTAAGTTCAGTGTCCTGCACTTATCTTAATTAAATATAGACTGGAGTGGGAATAGTAAATTAATTAAGTTCAGTGTCCAGCACCTACCCTAATTAAATATAATTTGGAGTGGGAATAGTAAATTAATTAAGTTCAGTGTGCAGCACCTACCCTAATTAAATATATTTTGGAGTGGGAATAGTAAATTAATTAAGCTCAGTGTCCAGCTCCTACCCTAATTAAATATAGATTGGAGTGGGAATAGTAAATTAATTAAGTTCAGTGTCCAGCACTTATCTTAATTAAATATAGAGTGGAGTGGGAATAGTAAATTAATTAAGTTCAGTGTCCAGCACTTACCCTAATTAAATATATTTTGGAGTGGGAATAGTAAATTAATTAAGTTCAGGGTCCAGCAGCTACCCTAATTCAATATAGATTGGAGTGAGAATAGTAAATTAATTAAGTTCAGTGTCCAGCACTTATCTTAATTAAATATATTCTGGAGTGGGACTAGTAAATTAATTTAAGTTCAGTGTCCAGCACCTACCCTAATTAAATATATTTTGGAGTGGGAATAGTAAATTAATTAAGTTCAGTGTGCAGCACCTACCCTAATTAAATATATTTTGGAGTGGGAATAATAAATTAATTAAGTTCAGTGTCCAGCTCCTACCCTAATTAAATATAGATTGGAGTGGGAATAGTAAATTAATTAAGTTCAGTGTCCAGCACTTATCTTAATTAAATATAGAGTGGAGTGGGAATAGTAAATTAATTAAGTTCAGTGTCCAGCACCTACCCTAATTAAATATATTTTGGAGTGGGAATAGTAAATTAATTAAGTTCAGGGTCAAGCTCCTACCCTAATTAAATATAGATTGGAGTGAGAATAGTAAATTAATTAAGTTCAGTGTTTAGCACTTATGTTAATTAAATATAGACTGGAGTGGGAATAGTAAATTAATTAAGTTCAGTGTCCAGCACCTACCCTAATTAAAAATATTTTGGAGTGGAAATAGTAAATTAATTAAGTTCAGTGTCCAGCAGCTACCCTAATTCAATATAGATTGGCGTGAGAATAGTAAATTAATTAAGTTCAGTGTCCAGCACTTATCTTAATTAAATATAGACTGGAGTGGGAATAGTAAATTAATTAAGTTCAGTGTCCAGCACCTACCCTAATTAAATATATTTTGGAGTGGGAATAGTAAATTAATTAAGTTCAGTGTCCAGCTCCTACCCTAATTAAATATAGATTGGAGTGGGAATAGTAAATTAATTAAGTTCAGTGTCCAGCACTTATCTTAATTAAATATAGAGTGGAGTGGGAATAGTAAATTAATTAAGTTCAGTGTCCAGCACCTACCCTAATTAAATATATTTTGGAGTGGGAATAGTAAATTAATTAAGTTCAGGGTCCAGCACCTACCCTAATTAAAAATAGATTGGAGTGAGAATGGGGGCTCCTGGGGGGTTGCTTCGGGCAATGGTATGCCCAGACAGGTGGCGCGCGCTGCGCGCTCGGATTCAGGTCAGCGCGAGCGAGTGGTGACGTAATAACCGTCACGCACAGCCGCTGAGGGGCGCTGAGGCAGGCGGTGGCGTTTTTTGGCGGGGAGCGGTAAATTTCAATAAGTACTGTTATGGAGGGAGATATGAACGGGAGTTTTATCTCAGGCATGGGTGGGCCTCGAGAGGAAGACGCACGGGGCGGCGGGAGGTGTGTCAGCTGCTGTGGTGGCCTGCCTGTCGAGTGAGAGCTCACCTGCTCCTGGCGATGTCTCCACACCGGCACTGCTGAAGAGAGGGAGGGGCAGGCCGCGCACGCGCACTTCCAAAGTTTTGCTGCCACAGCACCAAGACATGACAATAAAGGGCCCGGTTTCCCTACAAACAGCAGAGGTTTTCTTAGGGAAGGAGTGTAGGAGAGTAGGGTCTGCTATCCTATGGTCACCCCAAATTTTTGCTTTTTGCTTCACTGGTTTTTGACATTTTGAGGCTGTGGGCCTGCTAATCAGACCCCCAGCCTGCTGTTCTCTCTAACTAAATTGACACTATGCACCCTAGGTGCATAACCAATTGGAAGTGGATCACCCTGTGAGCCCCTGTACCAGTGTACACTAGGTAACAAGGGCATTGGTGTATCTAAGGCCTACCAGGGGCTGAAGCATGTATTATGCCACCCCTGGCCTGGCCTGGCCTAACAAATTTGACACAACTGGCTGATCACTCAGGTGGGGTAAGTTGGTGTAACCACCTCTTACTTAGGTGTAGTATACCTATACCTAACCTTAAATGGGACACCTGGTAACCTATAAGTCACTCCTATGGCAGGCCTTGACAATCCTGAAGGCAGAGTGCTTGGTTCCATGTGAGATAGTGCTCTGGCATGAGCTGAGCCTGTCTGCAGTGGTCGGAACCACTTCCTTCTACTGTTTCCAGATATCGTCATACCATATACTCTTAAGTGCATTATGAACCTCGCGGTTAAATGCTATCTTTGGTTTGGCTTTATCAAAACATGTCGAGTAAGGTGTCATACGAATTGGAATACTAACCCCTCGCCAATTCTGGCGACGGGGTTAGCATTCCACCCTTCTAGAGGGACACGACATGTACAGTACCTGAAACCCGGGTAAAATCAGACATAGCCTCAGCTCCACAAAATGGATGCTGCCACCACCGACACAAGTCTGCCCTCCTGCTGCTGGGAGTCCTTCCAGCTTGGGAGACGTGGACAAAGGGTTTCCTGCCAGGGGAGGTGCGAGCACCACCCCAGACAGGATTTTGTGTATTGGTCAGGTAGGGCTTGAAAGAAACCAGACATGCCTGAGGCTCACAAGGAGCCTCGGTGCATATGCCAGTTCAATCCGGTCCTGGGGCACACCAGCCCTGGACCTGGGGCGAGCTGGACAAAGGATTGGGGGTGTAACCACCCCCCTTCCTGGTCCCACCCTTAGGGAGGGACCTAGCAGGTAGTCCGGCCCCTAGAATCCGCTTAAAGGTAGGAGCTGTGTCCTAAGACTTCAGACATCCTGGAATCAACTTAACCACAAGAAGAAGACGGGAACTTCGACGCTCTGCTGCACAGAGGACTGAAGGAAATCTCCCCTATGGTCAGGGAGTGACCATCTTGCTAACGCAAGCACCAACCAGCTATTGAACGTCTGCTTTGCCGCCGCCTCCAGCCGGAGCCTGAGCCCAGAGCCCGACAAGACCTGGACCTCCAGACCTCTCACCGCCCGATCCACAGTCCCTGCAAAGAAGGAACCCGTGGAGGCACCGAGACACGTGGAGCCAGCCATCTTGGAAGACCGACGACAAGCTGCAAGCGCAACAACAGAGGCTCCCTCCAAGTTGTGCTTTGGGTCCTGAGAAGCCCAACCATCGAGCAGCATCTGCACCAAAGGTGAGCCCTCCAGCATCTCCACGATCTGCGTGGGGCCCCTCTGCACTTTGCACCTCGACGCGCCTGCCCGGTCCCTGGCCCATTGGCTAGTGGCCATTTTGGCGACGAAACTTGAAACTAACGACGCTGGTCTGGTTGCTCCAGACTGGCCCTAGCTGCTCTCCAAAAGAGCAGCCCCTCTGACCTTGCTGGTCAGAACAATCAGCTTTCCTCTCTTTCCACGACTCCTGCCTTTGCCAAGGCTTGTTTGCTTCTTTCGAGTCGCCAACACCGCCGACAGCGAGAGCCTGCGTGGGACAGCTCGTGACTTGACTCCTGGACGTCGTCGACCTTCAGGGATCACGTGGCTGCGGAGACAAGCTACACCTAACCACCTGTTTGCACCCGACATCGCCTGGTACCTACCTGATGCCACGCCGGTCACTGGCTAGTGACTGTGAACACTGTCCCCTCTGCTTTCAGGTCTTCTACAACTCCGATCCACCCTTGGATCCAACGCAGCTCTTCTGGACCGACCGCCTGCAGCATCTTTGTCATCAGGCTCCATTGAATCGATAGAAGAAACCCGACGCACTTCGAGACCTATGCACCCGCTTCCTGTGGGTGAGGTAAAGCTGGCACTCCGGTGCCCAAGTGTAGAGAATCATCTCTAGTGTCTGTGTTTCGAATCTTGAGATCGTAGTCCAACCAGAAGACCCTTTCTGCAGTAACTTTTTAACTTTTACGCACCCGTTGAAAACCTATGGGAGCACGCGTGTGACTTTCCTCGCTGCACACGCAACCCGTGGACCTCCTGGTCACTAACTAAAGTTAGCTCCTTGTAGGCCCAGCGATTCTAGAGGCCCTAGGCCTTTTCCCTTTCCTGTTCGTGGTACTTATACCACTATTTTAGTATATGGTTTGAGTGGCCACCAGGGCCCATCCATATAAAGTGCAACTTCTGTGTATTATAACATTGTCTTGTTTAACGATTTGTGCTCCTGTGCTCATAAAGAGTCTAGGGGATACTTTGAGAAATAAATACATATATATTTTGAATATATATCTGTGTGGTGTCCTTTCATTGGTATAAAAGGGGGTTACATTTGGTAAAACAGCCTGCTTAACACGCTTTAACGAGTTTAGCCTCAAAGACTGCTTAGCCTACGCTACCACTAGCTAGTCCGAAAAGGTTGACTTACAACCACACCATAAGGGTTGCTTGGCATGGTACAAGGTGGTCACTTTAACTAGTGAACATCATATACCAGGCCAACTTCTCACATTGGTGAGCAGCGGTTGGATTTGAGCTTGCTGTGTTTTACCATTGTAATCTCTTGGTTACCAATTGAAAGATCACATAGGTACCTGTAGGTACATATAAAACAAGATATATATACTTAAGTTCTACTGAACTTAGTTGTTGTAGAGCAAAGGGAGTAGCACACCCTGACTACAACTACTAGATAGGTTTAGTAGGTAAACCCAAGTGTAGGTAGATTGCAACACATCCACCCACACTTAAGAGCAATGGTGGGGGCAGAGGGGTCCAAGGTACCCATCTCTGTCGAGAGTGACCCCCAGAGGGCACCAACTCTCTTTGCTACCCTAAATCAAAATGAGCTCAGGCAGTTGGCAAATATCAGGGGCCTTAAACAGCCCAAGAATCCTACTTCTGCTGAACTCAGAGAGCTTTTACAAACTGATGAAGATCAGAAAGCTCTCAAGAAAGCCTCCCAGTTAGGACCCTTTGGGACAGGAACAGGAGGCCCCCCTTCTGAAGATGCTACTGAGGTACCCCTTTCCAATAGTCACCCCTTAGATGAGATTCATACTACAGAGGATGAAAGTGAGAAGGGTACTGATACAGAAGGTAGTGAGGATGAAGGGAGAACTAGCCCAGTGCCAAGTGTTATACGTGGCCCAGCTAACCTAAGGCTATTGGGGACTGACAATGGGATCATCCCATTGGATCTCCCCAGTGGACTTAACCAGGGGCTCGGGAGGCAGAAGAATCACTCAGGTGAATCTAATGCTTCTCATACCTCTAGAGGCTCTCAAGGTCACTCCAGGAGAAGGATGACCACCCCTCAGAGGAGGGAACATGAGGCCAGAATGCAGGAAGCCCAGCTGAGGATCAGGAAGCAGGAGCTAGAGGTAGCCCTGATGGAAGAAAAACTGAACAAGGCTAGGCAACCTAAAGAGAGTGGGTCTATACCCACTGGTGGCAGCATTGTCCCTAAGGACAAAGATAGGGTCTTTGACAATAGGAACCTGTCCAAGGTTGTGCCCCCCTACAAAAGTGGGGATGACATCCACAAATGGATGACTGCTCTTGAGAGAGCCTGCAAAGTGCAGCAGGTTCCTGAAGACCAGTGGGCAGCAATCTTATGGCTCTCCTTTGAAGGAAGAGGCAGAGATAGACTCCTCACAGTTAGGGAGGAGGATGTCAGAAATTACAGAGTCCTGAAGAGTGTCCTAGTTGATGGGTTAGGCTTAACCACTGAACAGTACAGGTTAATGTTCAGAGACACCCAGAAGACACAGACTCAGGACTGGTCTGAATACATTGAATGTGCCACTAAGGCTTTGGAGGGTTGGTTGCTGGGAAGTAAGGTATCTGATTATACAGGATTGTACAATTTGATGATGAGAGAACAGATTTTAAATAACTGTCAGAACCAGCAACTGCATCAACACTTGGTTGACTCAGATCTGACCTCTCCCCAAGAATTGGGAAAGAAGGCAGACAAATGGGTCAGAACCAGGGTTAAGCAAAAGAACCAGAACCAGGGCCAAGGGGGTGATCAGAAGAAAACAGACCAGAAGGGGGGAGATCAGAAATCTAAAGACCAGAAGTCTTCAACAGGGCCCCAAACTAGTACTAACGAGGGTGGGTCCCAGCCTAAAGGGAAGAAGAAAGAAGGTCCAAAGAAACCCTGGTGCAAACATTGCAAGAATACAACTCACTGGACTAGTGATTGTACGAAGGGTGGAGCCCCCAACACTGTTGCCCCTAAGGCACCTGCTCCCAGTACTACTGTTAGCAGTGTTGGTCCCCAGACAAAGGGTGTAGTGGGAATCACTATGGGAACTGAAGGAGATTCTGACTTAGACAGAACCCTGACACAGGCAGTCTTGATCTGTGATGGAGACATGGATTTGTCCCTGACTGTGAGCCCCAGTAACCTGGGCAAGTACAGACAGACTCCTTTAATTAATGAAAAAGTGGCTCAAGCCTACAGGGACTGTGAGAAGTTGGCCTGGTATATGATGTTCACTAGTTAAAGTGACCACCTTGTACCATGCCAAGCAACCCTTATGGTGTGGTTGTAAGTCAACCTTTTCGGACCAGCTGCCCTAGTGGTAGCGTAGGCTAAGCAGTCTTTGAGGCTAAACTCGTGAAACGTGTTAAGCAAGCTGTTTTACCAAATGCAACCCCCTTTTATACCAATGAAAGGACACCACACAGATATATATTCAAAATATATATGTATTTATTTCTCAAAGTAACCCCTAGTCTCTTTATGAGCACAGGAGCACAAATCGTCAAACAAGATTACAGTAGAATACACAGAAGTTGCACTTTATATGGATAGGCCCTGGTGGCCGCTCAAACCATATACTAAAATAGTGGTATAAGTACCACAAACAGAAAAGGGAAAAGGCCTAGGGCCTCTAGAATCGCTGGGCCTACAAGGAGCTAACTTCAGTTAGTGACCAGGAGGTCCACGGGTTGCGTGTGCAGAGCAAATAGTCACACGCGTGCTCCCATAGGTTTTCAATGGGTGCGTAAAAGTTACAAAGTTACTGCAAAAAGGATCTTCCGGATGGACTATGAACTCAAGATTGGAAACACAGACACTAGAGATGATTCTCTACACTTGGGCACCGGAGTGCCAGCTTTACCTCACCCACAGGAAGCGGGTGCATAGGCCTCGAAGTGCGTCGGGTTTCTTCTATCTGTTCAATGGAGCCTGTGGACAAAGATGCTGCAGGCGGTCGGTCCGGAAGGGATGCGGTGGATCCAAGAGTGGATCGGAGTTGTAGAAGACCTGTAAGCAGAGGGGGCAGTGTTCACAGTCACTAGCCAGTGACCAGCGTGGCACCAGGTGGGTACCAGGCGATGTCGGGTGCAAACAGGAAGAAAGGTGTAGCTTGTCTCTGCAGCCACGTGGTCCCTGAAGGTCGACGACGTCCAGGAGTCGGTTCACGAGCTGTCCCACGCAGGCTCTCGCTGTCGGTGCTGTCGGCGACTTGATCGAAGCAAACAAGCCTTGGCAAAAGCAATTGTTGTGGAAAACGAAATAAGCTGATGGTTCTGACCAGCAAGGTCAGAGGGATTGCTCCTTTGGAGGGGAGCAAGGGCCAGTCTGGAGCAACCAGACCAGTGGTGTAGTTCTTGAAGTTCATCGCCAAGATGGCCACTAGCCAGCGGGCCAACAACCGGTTAGGCGCGTCGAGTGGCAAAATGCAGAAGGGCCCCACGCAGATCGTGGAGATGCTGGAGGGCTCACCTTTGGTGCAGATGCTGCTCGAGGGTTGGGCTTCTCAGATCCCAAAGCACAACTTGGAGGGAGCCTCGGTTGTTGCACTTGCAGCTTGTCGTGGTCGTTTCAAGATGGCTGGCTCCACGTGTCTCGTTGCCTCCACGGGTCTCCTCTTTTCAGGGACTGTGGATCGGGCGGTGAGAGGTCTGGAGGTCCAGGTCTTGTCAGTCTCTGGGCTCGGGCTCCGGCGGGAGGCGGCGGCAAAGCAGACGTTGATTCGCTGGATGGTGCTTGCGTTAGCAAGGTGGTCACTCCCTGACCACAGGGGAGATTTCCTTCAGTCTTCTGTGCAGCAGAATGTCGAAGTTCCCGTCTTCTTCTTAGTTTCAAGTTGATTCCAGGATGTCTGAAGTCTTAGGACACAGCTCCTACCTTTAAGCGGATTCTAGGGGCCGGACTACCTGCTAGGTCCTTCCCTAAGGGTGGGACCCGGAAGGGGGGTGGTTACACCCCCAATCCTTTGTCCAGCTCGCCCCAGGCCCGGTACTGGTGTGCCCCAGGACCGGATTGAACTGGCATATGCACCGAGGCTCCTTGTGAGCCACAGGCATGTCTGGTTTCTTTCAAGCCCTACCTGACCAATACACAAAATCCTGTCTGGGGTGGTGCACGCACCTCCCCTGGCAGGAAACCCTTTGTCCACACCTCCCAAGCTGGAAGGACTCCCAGCAGCAGGAGGGCAGACTTGTGTCTGTGGTGGCAGCATCCATTTTGTGGAGCTGAGGCTATGTCTGATTTTACCCGGGTTTCAGGTACTGTACATGTCGTGTCCCTCTAGAAGGGTGGAATGCTAACCCCGTCGCCAGAATTGGCGAGGGGTTAGTATTCCAATTCGTATGACACCTTACTCGACATGTTTTGATAAAGCCAAACCAAAGATAGCATTTAACCGCGAGGTTCATAATGCACTTAAGAGTATATGGTATGACGATATCTGGAAACAGTAGAAGGAAGTGGTTCCGACCACTGCAGACAGGCTCAGCTCATGCCAGAGCACCATCTCACATGGAACCAAGCACTCTGCCTTCAGGATTGTTAAGGCCTGCCATAGGAGTGACTTATAGGTTACCAGGTGTCCCATTTAAGGTTAGGTATAGGTATACTACACCTAAGTAAGAGGTGGTTACACCAAATTACCCCAGCTGAGTGATCAGCCAGTTGTGTCAAATTTGTTAGGCCAGGCCAGGGGTGGCACAATACATGCTTCAGCCCCTGGTAGGCCTTAGATACACCAATGCCCTGGGTACCTAGTGTACACTGGTACAGGGGCTCACAGGGTGATCCACTTCCAATTGGTTATGCACCTAGGGTGCATAGTGTAAATTTAGTAGAGAGAACAGCAGGCTGGGGGTCTGATTGGCAGGCCCACAGCCTCAATATGTCAAAAACCAGTGAAGCAAAAAGCAAAAATTTGGGGTGACCATAGGATAGCAGACCCTACTCTCCTACACAACCCCCCCCAAACGCAGGGACATTAAACTAGCCTTGACCAGTCTCGTCTTCATGTCCTAAGTGGAAGTACCTGGAGAGACCATCTGCATTCCCATGGTCAGTACCTGGCCGGTGCTCCACTGTAAAGTCCATCCCCTGTAGGGAAATGGACCACCTAAGCAGTTTGGGGTTTTCACCCTTCATCTGATTTAGCCACAATATTTTTCCAGATATCGTCATACCATATACTCTTAAGTGCATTATGAACCTCGCGGTTAAATGCTATCTTTGGTTTGGCTTTATCAAAACATGTCGAGTAAGGTGTCATACGAATTGGAATACTAACCCCTCGCCAATTCTGGCGACGGGGTTAGCATTCCACCCTTCTAGAGGGACACGACATGTACAGTACCTGAAACCCGGGTAAAATCAGACATAGCCTCAGCTCCACAAAATGGATGCTGCCACCACCGACACAAGTCTGCCCTCCTGCTGCTGGGAGTCCTTCCAGCTTGGGAGACGTGGACAAAGGGTTTCCTGCCAGGGGAGGTGCGAGCACCACCCCAGACAGGATTTTGTGTATTGGTCAGGTAGGGCTTGAAAGAAACCAGACATGCCTGAGGCTCACAAGGAGCCTCGGTGCATATGCCAGTTCAATCCGGTCCTGGGGCACACCAGCCCTGGACCTGGGGCGAGCTGGACAAAGGATTGGGGGTGTAACCACCCCCCTTCCTGGTCCCACCCTTAGGGAGGGACCTAGCAGGTAGTCCGGCCCCTAGAATCCGCTTAAAGGTAGGAGCTGTGTCCTAAGACTTCAGACATCCTGGAATCAACTTAACCACAAGAAGAAGACGGGAACTTCGACGCTCTGCTGCACAGAGGACTGAAGGAAATCTCCCCTATGGTCAGGGAGTGACCATCTTGCTAACGCAAGCACCAACCAGCTATTGAACGTCTGCTTTGCCGCCGCCTCCAGCCGGAGCCTGAGCCCAGAGCCCGACAAGACCTGGACCTCCAGACCTCTCACCGCCCGATCCACAGTCCCTGCAAAGAAGGAACCCGTGGAGGCACCGAGACACGTGGAGCCAGCCATCTTGGAAGACCGACGACAAGCTGCAAGCGCAACAACAGAGGCTCCCTCCAAGTTGTGCTTTGGGTCCTGAGAAGCCCAACCATCGAGCAGCATCTGCACCAAAGGTGAGCCCTCCAGCATCTCCACGATCTGCGTGGGGCCCCTCTGCACTTTGCACCTCGACGCGCCTGCCCGGTCCCTGGCCCATTGGCTAGTGGCCATTTTGGCGACGAAACTTGAAACTAACGACGCTGGTCTGGTTGCTCCAGACTGGCCCTAGCTGCTCTCCAAAAGAGCAGCCCCTCTGACCTTGCTGGTCAGAACAATCAGCTTTCCTCTCTTTCCACGACTCCTGCCTTTGCCAAGGCTTGTTTGCTTCTTTCGAGTCGCCAACACCGCCGACAGCGAGAGCCTGCGTGGGACAGCTCGTGACTTGACTCCTGGACGTCGTCGACCTTCAGGGATCACGTGGCTGCGGAGACAAGCTACACCTAACCACCTGTTTGCACCCGACATCGCCTGGTACCTACCTGATGCCATGCCGGTCACTGGCTAGTGACTGTGAACACTGTCCCCTCTGCTTTCAGGTCTTCTACAACTCCGATCCACCCTTGGATCCAACGCAGCTCTTCTGGACCGACCGCCTGCAGCATCTTTGTCATCAGGCTCCATTGAATCGATAGAAGAAACCCGACGCACTTCGAGACCTATGCACCCGCTTCCTGTGGGTGAGGTAAAGCTGGCACTCCGGTGCCCAAGTGTAGAGAATCATCTCTAGTGTCTGTGTTTCGAATCTTGAGATCGTAGTCCAACCAGAAGACCCTTTCTGCAGTAACTTTTTAACTTTTACGCACCCGTTGAAAACCTATGGGAGCACGCGTGTGACTTTCCTCGCTGCACACGCAACCCGTGGACCTCCTGGTCACTAACTAAAGTTAGCTCCTTGTAGGCCCAGCGATTCTAGAGGCCCTAGGCCTTTTCCCTTTCCTGTTCGTGGTACTTATACCACTATTTTAGTATATGGTTTGAGTGGCCACCAGGGCCCATCCATATAAAGTGCAACTTCTGTGTATTATAACATTGTCTTGTTTAACGATTTGTGCTCCTGTGCTCATAAAGAGTCTAGGGGATACTTTGAGAAATAAATACATATATATTTTGAATATATATCTGTGTGGTGTCCTTTCATTGGTATAAAAGGGGGTTACATTTGGTAAAACAGCCTGCTTAACACGCTTTAACGAGTTTAGCCTCAAAGACTGCTTAGACTACGCTACCACTAGGGCAGCTAGTCCGAAAAGGTTGACTTACAACCACACCATAAGGGTTGCTTGGCATGGTACAAGGTGGTCACTTTAACTAGTGAACATCATATACCAGGCCAACTTCTCACAAGGAGAATCCGCCATCTGGTGGTTTGAGGCAAGAATTGCAGGTGGTACAGGCTGACATACAATCATTGGCAGCACACAAGCATGACATTTTCATATTTAATCTGAAAAGATTGGGTGGTTCAGGTGGGAGTACAAAGTTTTCAGGTGAACAAAGTTTATCACCTGTCTTTTCTAGCGCGGGGGGTGATTTATTGGCTTACCCAGTGCAGGGTTATGGCGCCCCGGACAAAGGTGAAGCTATGAAAGGGCATGTGAATGTAGGAAACTTGTTGGTATCTGAAAAGGCTGGGGTGGTAAGGGGAGGGGGGGGGGTTGCCAAGGTTGGTGCTGGGAACAGGGAGGGAGCTCAGGTGTATGATGATCCTGTCGATACAACAGAAGGCCGTTGGGTTTGGATGCCTAAAGAAATAAAGGACTCGGCGCGTCTTTCACGGGGGAGCGCCAGCAGCTGCGGGGTCGAGCGCCTTGCAGCCCTCCGGGGGCGAAACGCTGCCATGCACAAAAAAGGGCAGTGCGAGTACTACGACCAGGCTTTTGGCGTCCTGCAACGAACGAAGCGGAGAGGAGGGGGAATTTTTGGCGAAATTTCCCACGCCATTGGATCCCAAGAAGGCGGCTCGTTTTGCGCCACAGATAAAATGGACTGTGTATGATGGGGGTGTTGGGGACGGGGAGATGCCTGGTTGTAGTACAAGGGGTGGTAGAGTAGGTGAGGAAGGGGTTTTGAGGTGCAAGCAAGTAGAAATTGATACTGTTTCTTTGGAAGAGGGGGAACTTGGGGACGAAGATAACCCGACGCAGGATTTTTCCTTTTCTTTTGGGACGATGGGGGGGTCTACTAAAGACTTTTCCAGAAGTTATTTTTCACAGGAAAAAGAAAAGGTGGAGGCAATTAAAAGGGAGCAAGTCGCGACCAGAAACTACAGGGAGGAAGAGGAGAGTATTATCGGAAGACAGACAGGCCATACCAGCAGGTGAGGCACTTACGAAATCGCATTGCAAGATTTTATGTGTGGATAAGGGTGTGGGCACGGAGGGAGGGGAGGTCAAGTCAACACGGATAGCAGCCAGTCAGGTAACTGCGGATATTAGCAGTTCAGGCAAACAGCATCAGGAGCCTGCAGGTAAAGAAGAGGGGACAAAAACGGAGGTTAGCACAACACAGTCATCTGTTTTGAAGCGCTTACCGTATATGGGTTTCTCGATGCCATTGGGTGCTCATTTGTCCAAAACCACGAAAGAAAAGATTTGGAATGGGGACTTTGTTGATGTGTTTAAGCTATTGCACAGGGAGGTCCAGGCAAAAGAGGGTTCCAAAGAAGAGGCGTGGGAGTTGTCCAGAAGGCCTAGGGTACCCACTAATATTGATTCCTGGACCTCGGCGTTTCTTATCTTTGCAAGTATATATTGTGAACGTTTTCCAGATAGGTCAGTGGCAATTTTTAAATATATGGACACCATCAGGAAAGCAGCCATTGAGTTTGGTGGGTATGCATGGCTGCGGTATGATGAGGAATTCAGAGCACGGTTGGTTCTTATACACGAAAAACCATGGGGTGAGGTGGACAACGAGCTTTGGGTGCAATTGATGTATCCACAAAGGCCTCCGCCAGCCAATTATACAGCGAGTGGTTTAGCAGTACACAATCGGCCCTTTCAAAGCAAGCCCACCCTTGGGGGGGGTGGGCAGTTGGAACAAACAACAAATTGCCAGTTCCGGCGCTTGTTGGAACTTCAACAAAGGGTTTTGTAACAAATACCCATGTAAATACAAACCTGAATGTTCACGTTGTGGAGGGAAACATGCCGTTACTCAATGCTTCGGGGAGCAGTTGCAGTGGGGGGGGGAGCAGTTTGCCAGGCAGAGGTAGGGGCGGGGGCCCTCAACCTGGAGTCAAAGGCTTCTACACCAATTAACATCGAAAGGTTGACTGCATATTTGGCATATTACCCTGACACACACGAAGCATCTCTACTGGCATGGGGTTTTAAGGAAGGTTTCAAGCTAGGCTATCAAGGACCCAGGCTTCGCCGTTTTGCAAAAAATTTAAGGTCTGCAGAGGAGTTTCCACAGGTGGTGAGGAAGAAACTGTTGACAGAGGTAGCTGAGGGTAGGATGGCAGGCCCTTTCTGTACTTGGCCTTTGGGAGATCTTATTGAGTCTCCACTGGGGGTGGTACCCAAAAAGGCGGAAGGTGAGTTTCGTATGATCCAGCATCTTTCCTGGCCTCATGGGGAATCCATCAATGATTTCATCGCTAGGGAGGACTCCATGGTAAGGTTCGCTTCCGTGGACACGGCCTTAGGTTTGATAAGGCTTTCGGGGCAAGATTCAGAGCTGGCGAAATGCGATATCAAGTCGGCTTTTAGGCTATTGCCGGTTCACCCCTCAGATTTTTCCTTGCTAGGCATACATTTTGAGGGACAATTTTTTGTGGATAAGGCCCTTCCCATGGGTTGCGCAACGTCTTGCAGGCTCATCGAAGTTTTCAGCTCATTTTTGCAGTTGTGTTTTTCATGGGTATCAGGCCATATGGGAGTGACACACTATTTGGATGATTTCCTGTTTATGGGTGCGGCAGGTTCCCAGCAATGTGGTAAAGCATTGGCAGATTTTCAATCATTTACACAGGAGATGGGTGTTCCCTTAGCGCCAGAAAAAACTGAGGGGCCGAGCTGTTGTTTAACATACCTAGGTATCGAAGTGGACACCCATAGGATGGAGGCCAGATTACAGAAGAAAAAGGTGATTGAGATCACCGGAATTCTGGAATATGCCATAGGAGCTGACAAGTTGAAGTTGTGTGAGGTACAGTGTTTACTGGGCCATTTGAACTTTGCTTGTAGGGTGGTCCGGGCAGGGAGGTCATTCTGCAGAAGGTTGGGGTTTGCCATGTCGGGCATTCAGCTGCCCCATCACAGGATTAGAGTTACTGCCAATATACGGGCTGATTTGGTAGTATGGTTACACTTCTTGAAGGATTTCAACAGTGTCACAATCTGGTCGTTGGACGTGGATTTCAATTGGGAAATACAGTTGTATTCTGATGCATCTGGCGCAAATGGTTTTGGCATATTTTGGGAGGGGAAGTGGTGTTCAGATCGGTGGCCACAGGCATGGATTGCTGAAAAAAGGAGCATAGCTTATCTGGAATTTTTCCCGCTTATAGTGGCATTGGCTATCTGGGGTCCACAGTTAGTCAACAGAGCTGTGGTTTTTAATGTAGACAACAGAACTGTGGTAGATCTAGTCAATGGGCAGAAGGTCAGGGACACAAAGCTGCTAAAATTGTTGCAAAATGTTATGCTAAGATGCTTGCAATTTAATATGATTTTCAAAGCCAAACATATTGTGGGAGTGGCAAATAACATCGCAGATGCCCTCTCTCGTTTCCAGTGGACGAGATTCCGTGGTTTGGCGCCCAGAGCAGACTGTCAGAAGACACCGGTCCCTCGGGAGGTGTGGGATCTAGCGAATTGACCACTCATCATCTCATCGAGAGCTCCTTAGCTACCAGCACCAAGTTGGCTTACAGACGTGCTTGGCTGGAATTTTTAGAATCAGGAGCTAAGTATAGATCTCCTAATGGGGCAGGTTTCAGGCAGCGTAATGATGACATGATTAGATTTATAATGGATAACATCCGCAGGAGCATATCTTCCACTACGATAGCCGGGAAGTTGGCCGGGGTGTCTTTTTATGGAAAATTCTTTTGGGGTTTTGAACCTTCAGCGGGGGAGATGGGTCGGAGAGTATTGCAAGGTTGGGCGAAAATGAAAAAGAGGGGTCAGTATAAAAGAGAACCTATATCACTCAGATTGTTATACAACATCACATGTGTTCTCGGCGGGGTTTGTTTTTCCCAATTTGAATGTCAATTGTTGAAACTATGCATGATTTGGCTTTTCTTTGGGGCATTTCGTATTTCGGAATTGTTGGGTACAGCTCATATTGAAGGACTAAAATTACATAATGTGTTCATTTCTCACTCCTCCATTTCTATTTTCTTGGAACAGTCTAAAACAGACCAGGTCGGTAAAGGGTCAACTGTGGTCTTGCAAGCGATTAAGGGCCATCTATGCCCCTTGAGGGCATGGTCAGATTTCATATCAGCTGGTGGGGCAACATCAAGGTTCGTTTTCAGGCATCAGGATGGTTCCCGGCTAACGGCCTACCAAACATTGGCGATCCTGCGCAGAGCGTTGGAAAGGGTGGGGGAGGACCCCTGTCAATTTGGGACTCATTCCTTCCGTATAGGAGCGGCTTCAGAGGCCGCCAGGTGGGGTTTTTCTATCAGTGATGTAAAAAAGGTGGGTCGATGGACTTCTGATTGCTGCTTACGCTATATTCGACACTTAGAGAGTGATGTTCCTAAGTTATGATACTAATTGCCCTTTCTTTTCAGGTCCTTGCGCCAGTGACGCATTGTTCCAACGCCGGGTATGGATCATTGGACATTCTTTTATTAAGTGGGCCGCTAAGCAAGCAGAGAAAAGGCAGTTTGGGAGAAACTTAGGCTTCCGTTCTGAAGAGATCCTGTTGTCATGGTTTGGTAAGAGCGGCATGAGGTGGGGTCAGCTTTTGCCTCTTATCAGCGAACTGTCTTGTAGAAGTAAACCGGCGATGTTGCTGATTCACCTTGGGGAAAATGATATAATTCAATTGTCAGGTCTTGGGTTAATTATAGACATGAAAGCAGATCTCAAAATCCTCTTAAAGACATGGCCCGAAACACATTTGGTTTTAACAGCATTAATGCCACGAAGAGTTTGGAAAGGAGCAGAAAAGTTTACGGCAGTCGAAAGGGCAAGACGGAAAGCGAATAGAGACCTTCATCGCTTTTGTCACGAGGCTGAAATAGGTTGGTTGTCCCATGACTCCATTACAAAGGACGACTATCAATTTTTTAGGCACGATGGTATCCACTTATCCTTCATAGGTAATGAAATTTATTTGCTGAATATAAGGGAAAAGGTTTCAAAGAAGTTTCAGATTAACATATGGGTGCCAATTACGATCCTGTAAAAACCGGGTACGAACCGTCGGACGGAGCATATTCTCCGTCCGACGCGTACCCGGTCGTCAAAATTTACAAACATGGAATTACGATTCGCACGGGAACACCATTTCCGTACGAATCGCAAAAAACCCCGACCGAACAAAATAAACATACAAATGCGATCCGGGAAAGCGCCGACCTGACGTCGGGACGCTCGCAGCCTGCCATTCACGAACCAGGAATTACGATTCGCACCGACGTCATCCCGCACGGTGAATATTTTCCGGCTGCCAAAAACTGCCGGGAAATCAGGACGACACGAACAAGGACCACCAGTACGCGACGGACAGACAGGACGACGCGAACAAGGAGGACCAGTACGCGACAGGACGACGCGAACAAGGAGTACCAGTACGCGACGGACAGACTGGACGACGCGATCAAGGAGGACCAGTACGCGACGGACAGACAGGACGACGCGAACAAGGAGGACCCGTACGCGACGGACAGACATGGACCCGAACCTACGTGTCATCCCGGCCCTCATAGCAGTCGACCTCCTCTACAGGTTCGGACGCAGACGCCGCAGAAGGTCAGAACAACTAAGGGAGGGGGAAATTGGGGTGGGGTGGGGGTGGCAGGACCAGGGCAGGCCACAAACCCCCCACCAAAGTCACACAGCACACATGCCCAGGACATACCTGACTCCCATGCCCTGGTCACTACGAGGGGGTGGGGGCGTGTCCAGCTAAGCCAGCGACCGCCACAACGGAAGTCCGTCACAACGCGAACCGGCAACACAACCAGACCGGTACGTCCCGTACCCACGCCTGAAGAGCATGGGTACGAGTTGTACCACACCCACACCCACGTCACCCCAACAATGGCAGGATGGCTCGTACCCACGTGGCAAAGGCCTGGGTACGGCCCGCACAAACATCACATAGCATGGGGACGGATATGTACGGACCCTACCCCCACCCCGTATGCATGGAGCGTACCCCCACCCCAACAGTGTAAGTACGACCCGTACCCACACCCGCGTACATATGGAGCGTACCCCCACCCCAACAGTGTAAGTACGACCCGTACCCACACCCGCGTACGTATGGAGCGTACCCCCACCCCAACAGCGTAAGTACGACCCGTACCCACACCCGCGTACGTATGGAGCATACCCCCACCCCAACAGTGTAAGTACGACTCGTACCCCCACCCGCGTACGTATGGCGCGTACCCCCACCCCAACAGTGTAAGTATGACCCGTACCCCCACCCGCGTACGTATGGAGCGTACCCCCACCCCAACAGTGTAAGTACGATCCGTACCCACACCCGCGTACGTATGGAGCGTAACACCACCCCAACAGTGTAAGTACGACCCGTACCCACACCCGCGTACGTATGGAGCGTACCCCCACCCCAACAGTGTAAGTAAGAGACGTACCCTCACCTCGAATGCATGGAGCGTAGCCCCACCCCAACAGTGTAAGTACAACACGTACCCCCACCTTGAATGCATGGAGCGTACCCACATCCGTGTATGTCATGAGCGTACATATTGTGAAATTGGAGAGGTGGGTGCAGAGTCCTCCCAGCAGTGCCCTGAGACAGGAGGGGTGGGTGCAGAGTCCTCCCAGCAGTGCCCAGACACAGGAGGGGTGGGGGCCTATCACTCCCAGCAGTGCCCTGAGACAGGAGGGGTGGGTAACTATCACTCCCAGCAGTGCCCTGAGACAGGAGGTGTTGGAAAGGCGTTCGCCGGAGGGGGGTTCGATACACGTCTTGCCCACCCCTTTGACCCACCTCTCCCAAGTAGGCCGAACCAGGCGCGCACACCCTGAGCTTACACTACGAACAGAGTGACACCACACGTATTCTTTGTAGGACGATAGGTTCTTTTTTCGAAGGTTTCAAGGGATCTTTATGATCCAAGGGGTAAGTAGTACCTCAGCGGCACAAGAGACTACAGATCGGTGGTAGGGGAATGGGGGTAGCGGGACAGTCTTTGAAGGTAGTGTCTCTGCAAAGTACCCTGCGGATAGCTCACAATCCTCGAGCTGGAGGGTGTTGTTTCTCTGGGCGATTTCTTGTCAATTCGTCCTCGAGGGGAGAGCCGCGAGTCGCTCAGCAGGCACAGGTAGTCGGAGTTCGGGAGCCGCGATCTCGTCAGCAGGGCTCAGGTGGTTCGAGGGTCGGGGCCGCGAGTCACTCAGCAGGCCCCGGTGGTTCGGAGTTCGGGAGCCGCGATCTCGTCAGCAGGGCTCAGATGGTTCAATGGCTGGAGGCCGCGAGTCACTCAGCAGGCCCAGGTGGTTTGGTATTCGGGAGCCGCGACAGCGTCAGCAGGCTTCGATGGTTCCAGGTCTTCTCTGCCATTCGTTCCTCCGGCACCCCTTATTATACTCCCCCTGCCCTTTGAAGTCCGGAGTCCTCGCAGAGAGGGGCCTTGGGTGACTGAGCGGGTTCGGCGGGATTTCCTGCCGCTCGTTTCTTTGGTCTTTTCAGGTGGGTCTGGGAGGGACCCCAGACGCTCGGCAGGCGAGGCGCCTGCTCCCCAGGGGCCTGGTGGCCGATCGAGTCCTCCCGGGGGAAGGCGACCCGAGGTGTGACTGGGCTGGCGCCTCTTGGTCTGGCTCGGGGGTTCCCGCTCCCTCGGTCGGACATGCGTGGTAGGGTGTCGAGTCTGTCGGGGGCTCTGGCCGGCCCTCGGGTCTGGGTGGCTGGGGCGGCCGGAGTCGGAGATGCCGTGTCTTGGGGGTGGTTGCAGGTTGGCTGGATGATCGGGAGGGCATACGCCGTGAGGCCGGTCTCACACGCGTCCCCCCCAGCTGAAAGGCGTGGAGAACTACCCATCCACTGGGGGGTTCTCCTCGCCGAAGCGGAAGAACCGGGACAGGCCGTCGGCGTTGGCATGATCCGTCCCGGGGCGATGCTCGACAGTGAAGTCCATCCCTTGGAGGGAGATTGACCATCGTAATAGCTTGGGGTTCTCTCCCCGCATCTGCATCAGCCACCGCAAGGGCCGGTGGTCCGTCTGCACTCGGAAGTGGGTTCCGAACAAGTAGGGCCGTAGTTTCTTGAGGGCCCAGACTACGGCGAAGGTCTCTCGTTCTATGGTACTCCAACGCTGTTCTCGAGGCAGCAGCCTTCGGCTGATGAAGGCTATGGGCTGATCGATGCCCTTGTCGTTGAACTGCGAGAGGACGGCTCCGATGCCGTGTTCGGATGCGTCGGTCTGGACCACAAACTCTTGGGAGTAGTCGGGGGCATTAAGTACTGGGGCGGTGCATATGGCGGTTTTCAAGGTGTCGAACGCCTGCTGGCACGGGGGGGTCCACTGCACCTTCTTCGGGAGTTTTTTGGAGGTCAACTCCGTGAGAGGCCCTGCGAGGCTACCATAGTTTTTAATGAACCTCCGGTAGTATCCTGTGAGGCCCAGGAAGGCCCGGACTTCTGTCTGAGTGGTGGGGGGCTCCCAGGACTTGATGGCGTCGATCTTTGGTTGGAGGGGGGCGACCTGCCCGCTGCCCACCTGATGCCCCAGGTAGACCACGGAGCCTTGCCCGAGCTGGCATTTGCTGGCCTTCACTGTTAGGCCGGCTTGGCGCAGGGCCAGCAGTACTTGCCGGAGGTGCTGGAGATGCTCGTGCCATTGAGAGCTGAAAACGGCTATGTCGTCAAGGTACGCTGCGCTGAACTCCTCGAGTCCGGCCAGGACCTTGTTTACCAACCGCTGGAAGGTGGCCGGGGCATTTTTCATCCCGAACGGCATGACCCTGAAGCGGTAGTGTCCATCGGGTGTGGAGAAGGCGGAGCGTTCTTTTGCTCCCTCCGTGAGCGCAATCTGCCAGTAACCGCAGGTCAGGTCGAAGGTGCTGAGGAAACGAGCGGCCCCAAGGCGGTCGATGAGTTCGTCGGCGCGGGGGATAGGATAAGCGTCCGCTCGGGTGACCGCATTGAGCCCCCGGTAGTCCACACAGAATCTTAGTTCGGGGGCGACCCCAGGGGCGGCCGCTTTCGGGACCAGGACTACCGGGCTGGCCCAGGGGCTATCGGAGGGTTCGATCACTCCAAGGGTTAACATCTTCTGTACTTCGGTCTTGATGCAGGTGCGGACCCGGTCAGGCACCCGGTAGGCTTGGTGTTTCACAGGTGGGCTGTCGCCGGTGTCCACGTCGTGGACACACCAGTCGGTGACTCTTGGGATGAGGGAGAAGAGGTCTGCGAATTGTCTGAGCAGCTGGCGACAGTCGTCGGACTGTTGGGGAGTGAGGGTGGTCGACAGTTTCACTCCCTCCACGGAACCATCCAGTTCTTTAGCGCACAGGGGGTTGGGCAGGGTGTCAGTGTCTTTTTCCGCCCCATCATCGGTGGCCAGTAGCAAACTCAACTCCGTTCTCACAAAGTGGGGCTTGAGACGGTTCACGTGGAGAACCCGGAGGGGGTTCCGTGGGGACTGTACATCGATCAGGTACGTGACCTGACTCTTCCGCTCGATCACCTTGAAGGGGCCAGTCCATTTGTCCTGTAGGGCGCAGGGTTTCACCGGGGCCATGACCCAAACCTGCTGGCCCGGCTGGAACTCGACCAGAGTTGCGTTCTGGTCATACCAGCGCTTCATTTCTTCTTGGCTGGCCTCGAGGTTAGCCTCTGCGAGTTCTCTAAACTTCCGGGTCTGGTTGCGGAGCGCCAGGATGTAGCGGAACACATCAGGAGGGGTCCCCCGGGGGCTTGTCTCCCAGCCCTCTTTGACCAGGCTCAGGGGCCCCCGGACGGGGTGTCCGTATAGCAGTTCGAATGGGCTGAACCCCAGGGACTTTTGGGGAACTTCCCGGTACGCGAACAGGAGGCAAGGGAGGAGGACGTCCCAACTTCGGCACAGGGGCTCCTCGAGGCCCAGGATCATTCCCTTCAGGGTTCGGTTGAAGCGTTCCACCAGGCCGTTGCCCTGGGGGTGGTAGGGGGTCGTGAACTTATATGTTACTCCGCACTGCTGCCACAGGGACTTCATGTAGCGGGATATGAAGTTAGTGCCGCGATCACTCACAACCTCGCGAGGGAATCCGACACGGGAGAAGATCCCCATGAGAGCCCGGCCCACCACGGGAGCCGTCACGGTGCGGAGGGGAATGGCCTCGGGGTAGCGGGTGGCATGGTCCACCAGGACGAGGATGAATCTGTGGCCCTGGGCGGTCTTCGGATCCAGGGGTCCCACGATGTCGATGCCGACCCGCTCAAACGGGGTACTCACAACGGGAAAGGGTTGTAATGGAGCCTTGCGCTTTCCGCCACTTTTCCCACTGCCTTGGCACGTGAGGCAGGATTTACAGTGGACTTCTACATTTGCTCGCATCTTGGGCCAATAGAAGTGGGTAACTAATCGCTGATATGTTTTGTCTTGGCCTAAGTGTCCTGCCAAGGGTACATCGTGGGCCAGGCCCAAGAGGAGGCTTCGGAAGCGCAGGGGTACTACCAGCACTCGGGCTGCGCCTAGCTCGGCTGACTTTTGTTCACTGTATAGGAGGCCATTGTCCCAATAGACCCAGTGTGTTCCGGTCCGGTCACCGGCGGTTTGTGCTTCGGCTTGTTGTCGGAGTCCCCCAAGGGAAGGGCAGGTGGCCTGTTCCTGGCAGAACTCTTCACGGGAGGGACCTCCCTCACAGCGCCACTGGGCCATCTCGGGCAGTTCTCCGAGCTCAGTCAGTGCCTCAGGGGCGGAAGGTGCCGGCCCTTCTCCCGGGTTAGTGTCTTCTTCTCCTTCCGAAGGAGGGTTGTCCGTTTCTGGTAGGGTGTCCCGGTTCTCGGGGACAGTGTTCGGTGGGAGGGCCTCCCCGCCCTCGGAGAGGGGCGATCGCGCGGTCATGGAGCGCGTGGTGGCGCAGACCCATTCGGGTAGGCCCATCATCTCGAGATGGGCTCTTCGTTCCACTTGCCCCCACGGGGAACTCTCAAGGTCCTTGCCCAGGAGGCAGTCTACGGGCTGTGATGTTCGGACGGCTACCTTCAATTCTCCGGAGACTCCTCCCCACTCGAAAGGCACCAGAGCCATCTGGCAGAGGCTCTCGGAATTGTCGGAGGATATGACCGGACAGAGGGCCCCGGGTAGGATCTGGTCTTCAGAGATTAGGTTGCGGTGGACCTCGGTGACACTTGCCCCGGTATCGCGGAGGCCCTCGACTCGGTGGCCGTTGATGGTCACCTGCTGTCGGTACTTCTTCGTGTTGGCGGGCAAGGGGGTCCCGGGGACCATTTCTCGATCACCAAGGGAGACCAGGGCCATGGCAGCTGGTTCCCACTCTTCGGAGTCCTCTATCTCTTCCCCTAGGGCCACGGAGGCCATCTGCCGGGCCGGGGGGTTGGTCGTTGCGGTTCGTTGATACTGGGGACACTGGGGGTCATTGGCGTAGTGTCCGGGCTGTTGGCAGCGGAAGCCGGTGATCCTGGTTCGTGGCCCTAGCCGCCCCGGGGCTCTGGTGCTGGCTGGGGACGGGGCTGGACCTGCCGCTGGTGGGCTGCTGGGAGGGCTGTGCGGGGGCCCCCCTGGGAAGTCTCTCGTTCGGCCGTGGTTTCCTCCGCCCCTCTGGCGGGGGGGTCCTTGACTGTGGTGACCGTAGTCTCCCACGGGGCCTCGGGTGGCCCGGGTGTTCACCCAACGGTCAGCCTCGGCGGCCAGCTTTCGAGGGTCGGTGAGTTTACTGTCCAGGAGATGTTGGCGCAGTTCTACAAAGCAATTGGCCGCTAAATGTTCCCAGGCGATCAGATCAAACAGCTCTTCGAAGGTGGAGACCTTGCTGCCCTTGATCCACCCGTCCAAGGCCCGGCTGTAAAAGTTCACGTATTCTACCCATGTGGTGCCCGGTATCTTTTTGCAATCTCGGAACCGTTGCCGGTACATCTCGGGGGTAAGTCCATACCGGCCCACGAGGGCTTCTTTCATGTGGCTGTAGGAGTTCATGACCGTGGAGGGCAGATCCAGCAGGGTATCTCTTCCTTCGCTTAAGAACCGGCCCCATAGCCCAGCCCCCCAATCCTTCTGCGGGACTCGGTGAGAGGTCATGGCGACTTCGTAGGCCTTAAACCACTGCTGGATATCGTCGTTTTTGTAATACTCCTTTACCACATCCTTGGGGATGTGGACTTTGGCTTCCACGGTGGGAGCGGATGGTAGATTCCCGGAAGGTCGTGACTCTTCACTTCTAGCCCTCAACTCGATCTCTTTCAGGCTGCGTTCATGTTCCAGCTGGAGTTTCTTTTCGTCGTGCTCTCTTTGGCGTCTCTTTTCCTCGAGTTCCCCTTGTAGCCGTAACTGCTCGACGGCTAACTTTTTCTCGGCCAGTTTTATTTCTCCCTCGATTTTCAGCATGGCCAGTTCAAGTTCGTGGTTGCGGCCTCTCTCTCGGTCTGCTAGTTCCTCGGGGGACAGGTTCCCCTCTGGCCCGCTGTTTCTCACCGGGATGCTTTGTGGTTCATGGGCGGTGTCTCCTTCCGTTTGGGTCGGGGGCGCCCCCGTCTCGACCCAGGTCTTCAATACTTTCTGGAAGTCTTCCTTTGTGCTTAATCCGGTGGTAGCGATTCCAAGGTCTTTGCAAAATTGTTTTAATTCTCTATGCGTATAATAGTCCAATTGATCCTCTCGGAACATCGAGCTCATTTCGGTACCTGCGGCACCCAGGGAGGTTTCTCCTTCCATCTCTGTTTGGTAGTGCGTCAGTCGTTCACTGCACGCTCTCTTTCGGTGTCGGCTCGGATCCCACCGCTGCCACCAAATATTGGAAAGGCGTTCGCCGGAGGGGGGTTCGATACACGTCTTGCCCACCCCTTTGACCCACCTCTCCCAAGTAGGCCGAACCAGGCGCGCACACCCTGAGCTTACACTACGAACAGAGTGACACCACACGTATTCTTTGTAGGACGATAGGTTCTTTTATCGAAGGTTTCAAGGGATCTTTATGATCCAAGGGGTAAGTAGTACCTCAGCGGCACAAGAGACTACAGATCGGTGGTAGGGGAATGGGGGTAGCGGGACAGTCTTTGAAGGTAGTGTCTCTCCAAAGTACCCTGCGGATAGCTCACAATCCTCGAGCTGGAGGGTGTTGTTTCTCTGGGCGATTTCTTGTCAATTTGTCCTCGAGGGGAGAGCCGCGAGTCGCTCAGCAGGCACAGGTAGTCGGAGTTCGGGAGCCGCGATCTCGTCAGCAGGGCTCAGGTGGTTCGAGGGTCGGGGCCGCGAGTCACTCAGCAGGCCCCGGTGGTTCGGAGTTCGGGAGCCGCGATCTCGTCAGCAGGGCTCAGATGGTTCAATGGCTGGAGGCCGCGAGTCACTCAGCAGGCCCAGGTGGTTCGGTATTCGGGAGCCGCGACAGCGTCAGCAGGCTTCGATGGTTCCAGGTCTTCTCTGCCATTCGTTCCTCCGGCAACCCTTATTATACTCCCCCTGCCCTTTGAAGTCCGGAGTCCTCGCAGAGAGGGGCCTTGGGTGACTGAGGGGGTTCGGCGGGATTTCCTGCCGCTCGTTTCTTTGGTCTTTTCAGGTGGGTCTGGGAGGGACCCCAGACGCTCGGCAGGCGAGGCGCCTGCTCCCCAGGGGCCTGGTGGCCGATCGAGTCCTCCCGGGGGAAGGCGACCCGAGGTGTGACTGGGCTGGCGCCTCTTGGTCTGGCTCGGGGGTTCCCGCTCCCTCGGTCGGACATGCGTGGTAGGGTGTCGAGTCTGTCGGGGGCTCTGGCCGGCCCTCGGGTCTGGGTGGCTGGGGCGGCCGGAGTCGGAGATGCCGTGTCTTGGGGGTGGTTGCAGGTTGGCTGGATGATCGGGAGGGCATACGCCATGAGGCCGGTCTCACAGGAGGGGTGGGTGCAGAGTCCTCCAAGCAGTGCCCTGAGACAGGAGGGGTGGGTGCAGAGTCCTCCCAGCAGTGCCCAGACACAGGAGGGGTGTGTGCAGAGTCCTCCCAGCAGTGCCCTGAGACAGGAGGGGTGGGTGCAGAGTCCTCCCAGCAGTGCCCAGACGCAGGAGGGGTGTGTGCAGAGTCCTCCCAGCAGTGCCCTGAGACAGGAGGGGTGGGTGCAGAGTCCTCCCAGCAGTGCCCAGACACAGGAGGGGTGTGTGCAGAGTCCTCCCAGCAGTGCCCTGAGACAGGAGGGGTGGGTGCAGAGTCCTCCTAGCAGTGCCCAGACACAGGAGGGGTGTGTGCAGAGTCCTCCCAGCAGTGCCCTGAGACAGGAGGGGTGTGTGCAGAGTCGTCCCAGCAGTGCCCTGAGACAGGAGGGGTGTGTGAAGAGTCCTCCCAGCAGTGCCCTGAGACAGGAGGGGTGGGTGCAGAGTCCTCCCAGCAGTGCCCAGACACAGGAGGGGTGTGTGCAGAGTCCTCCCAGCAGTGCCCTGAGACAGGAGGGGTGGGTGCAGAGTCCTCCCAGCAGTGCCCAGACACAGGAGGGGTGTGTGCAGAGTCCTCCCAGCAGTGCCCTGAGACAGGAGGGGTGTGTGCAGAGTCCTCCCAGCAGTGCCCTGAGACAGGAGGGGTGGGTGCAGAGTCCTCCCAGCAGTGCCCAGACGCAGGAGGGGTGTGTGCAGAGTCCTCCTAGCAGTGCCCTGAGACAGGAGGGGTGGGTGCAGAGTCCTCCCAGCAGTGCCCAGACACAGGAGGGGTGTGTGCAGAGTCCTCCCAGCAGTGCCCTGAGACAGGAGGGGTGTGTGCAGAGTCCTCCCAGCAGTGCCCTGAGACAGGAGGGGTGGGTGCAGAGTCCTCCCAGCAGTGCCCAGACACAGGAGGGGTGTGTGCAGAGTCTTCCCAGCAGTGCCCTGAGACAGGAGGGGTGGGTGCAGAGTCCTCCCAGCAGTGCCCAGACACAGGAGGGGTGTGTGCAGAGTCCTCCCAGCAGTGCCCTGAGACAGGAGGGGTGTGTGCAGAGTCCTCCCAGCAGTGTCCTGAGACAGGAGGGGTGTGTGCAGAGTCCTCCCAGCAGTGCCCTGAGACAGGAGGGGTGTGTGCAGAGTCCTCCCAGCAGTGCCCTCAGACAGGAGGGGTGGGTGCAGAGTCCTCCCAGCAGTGCCCAGACACAGGAGGGGTGTGTGCAGAGTCCTCCCAGCAGTGCCCTGAGACAGGAGGGGTGGGTGCAGAGTCCTCCCAGCAGTGCCCAGACACAGGAGGGGTGTGTGCTTAGTCCTCCCAGCAGTACCCTGAGACAGGAGGGGTGTGTGCAGAGTCCTCCCAGCAGTGCCCTGAGACAGGAGGGGTGGGTGCAGAGTCCTCCCAGCAGTGCCCAGACGCAGGAGGGGTGTGTGAAGAGTCCTCCCAGCAGTGCCCTGAGACAGGAGGGGTGGGTGCAGAGTCCTCCCAGCAGTGCCCAGACACAGGAGGGGTGTGTGCAGAGTCCTCCCAGCAGTGCCCTGAGACAGGAGGGGTGTGTGCAGAGTCCTCCCAGCAGTGCCCTGAGACAGGAGGGGTGGGTGCAGAGTCCTCCCAGCAGTGCCCAGACACAGGAGGGGTGTGTGCAGAGTCCTCCCAGCAGTGCCCTGAGACAGGAGGGGTGGGTGCAGAGTCCTCCCAGCAGTGCCCTGAGACAGGAGGGGTGGGTGCAGAGTCCTCCCAGCAGTGCCCAGACACAGGAGGGGTGTGTGCAGAGTCCTCCCAGCAGTGCCCTGAGACAGGAGGGGTGGGTGCCCATCACTCCCAGCAGTGCCCATGGAACGCAAAGGGTGGAGTAGTCACAGATACCATGCCCACAAATGTCAGTCAGGTGCACAAAGACCCTGCAGTACATGTACCACATGTGTGCGAGGCTGGGAGTATATGCATGCATAGCGCAGAAAAGAAAACATGTACACATGAAGTCATGTCAATAGGCCACATACACAAGAACAATGACTACCAAGGATGCCACGAATGATGCAGGTGGAGACATCGCTCAGCATGCATGTGCAAAGGTGAAGGACTACGTCACACACCCAGCTAATGGACACACAGCTCTGTGCCAAAGTCAGGGGACACCCTGCAGGGAAGAAGTCAGGGTACACAGAGGAAGGAATACACCTTGGGACAATTGCAACATGCAGCAACTGCTCACATGAATGGAGAAAGGTAGCTAACACCGTGTGATGGCACACAGATCCCAGGGTCCCCCCTATGAGCAGCACACTACTACATTTCCCACACACCCAACACATGACCAACACCCACAACCATGTAGCAGCCCCACCAACAGCAATGCCAGTAATGCAGGAGTGTTCCAAGGGCAAAAAATAAATAGCTTTATTCAGCATGAGGAAAAAACTAGTATGACGTAAGTCCAATATTAACAAAGGCCATAGGGCAGTCCAGGAGTCCCAGCTGGATGGGGGACACAGTGGGATGCGTGTCCCCTAACTTGCCTGCACAGTTACAATCCGTTGTCTTCCACAGGGGTGAGGGCATCATGTGGGGGGGAAGAAACAGGCACCGCAGGGACAGGAGGGTGAAGGGTAGGTGTCGTGGGTGCAGGGATGGAGGACTCCACCACAGGGGGTGGGGCAGGGCCAAAGGCGGAGGCCAGGATCTCGCTGCACACCTTAGCAAGGTCCTCCAGGGACTCCCCTGCACCCGAAGGAAGCACAGGCCCCAAGGAGGGGGGGGGTCAGAGGGATGGGTCGCAGCGCCACTGGGGGAGGGTGTGGACAGGGGGGGGGACTCAAGCACCCTGACCGGGGACCTCCTTGACCGCTTGCGGGGTGGTGTCACTGTTGGGCGCAGGGACAGAGCGGCCATGAAGGAGTCTTTGGGGGAGATGTGGCCAGGAGAGCTGAGGGGAGGGGATTTGGAGGGAGTGGATAGGGTGGAATGCGGACTCCCACTCTGGCTGCGTGTCACACGTTTGCCCCCCGACCCAGTGGGTGTGCCTACTGCACCCTGTGTGTGCGTGTCAGGAGGTGTGCGGCGGACCTTCCCTGCTGGTGTGGTGCCTGTGTCTGTTGTGGTGGGTGCATGCTTACGTCTGGGTGTATGTGGGACAGGCATGGGAGTGGGAAGTGTGGAAGGAGCAGGGGTAGGGGGTGGGACGTAGCGCTGCAGGAGACCCACTGCTGCAGTCAGTGTGGAGTCTATGGACCTCAGCAAGTTGCGTTGGTCAACCTGCGATGAATGAATGCCCTCCAAGTATGCCTCCATGTTGTTGAGGACCTGGCTGTGGCCATGGAGGACATTAAGGATCGCAGTCTGACCAATCTGCAACTGCCGCTGGATGTCCACAGACTCAGCATTGGCGACAGCAGTGGAGACAGGGGCAGGGGGTGCGGTGCCTGGCAGGAAGGAGACATGTGGTGACCGGGCACGTTGGGAAGGGACACGAGCACGTGGGAGGCGGCTGATGGCAATGGAGGGGGCGGTGCCAGATGTAGGGCTGCTGTCAGATGGTGGTGCAGCCACCTCCCACTCGGAGAGATCATCCTCGGACCCGTCAGCTTCATACTCTGTTGTGCCAGTCGACAGGTCCCCGGGTTCACTCTCCTCCGCCTCAGTCCCACTCGAAGTGCCAGCCCCGATGTCACCGCTGGCACTGGTGCTCGGTCCCTCCGCGCCGTCTGTGTCCATGTCTCCCTCCGTGTCCCCCGACGATGCTGTGGGCAGGGTGAAGAGACAGAAAGTAATCATACACCTGTATACATATGTCACATGAGTACAATCTACGTAGGTTACAGTGCATAGCCTGAAACAAAGGATGAGTTACAACTACAAAACAAGGTACATACGTAGGCCCTGCAAGACACAGTTGTGTGACCCACCATGCCATGGAAAAACTATGGAGAGCATGACACAATAGCAAATGAGATGACATGATATTCTGACTGAGGAGCAAGGCCCTGGGGACAATACAGCACTGCATCTACACCACACAGCGTGGCAGGAAATTGGGATGAGCAGGGACCAAATCCAGGAACTAGAGGCACATGCAGCATAGGTAATACTGAGAACATGCCCACCCTGACTGGCACGCTGCACCTTGAGTGTATGTCCAGACAAACATCACACACTGGCCAGTCCGAGCAAGGAGATGACAGGTCTTGACATGTAGGCCATGGCCGCCCCACCCACCCCCTACATGAGACAAATCTGTGGAGACACAGGAAGCACTTACATCTCTTAGTCTGGGTGAAATACACATGGGATGCAATAATTCAAGATTGCACACCAAATACCCAAGGTGCGCCTGTCCAAAGAATCATGTACAAATGGGCATCATCAGATGATTGCTACAAGACACACAGGCAATGGCCACCGTGAGTATGTACTTGGAAATTCAGGTCAGGCTGGACAGTGGACACTTGTAATACATCTCACGTCAAGAAACATGGTGCCAGGGGACAATGGCACAGAGCACAACCTATGCTGTAGACACAGAGATTGTCGACATTCTCGGATCACACACATGATACCTAGGAAAAGATGCCCCTGGGGACAGTAGTGGCCACACAACTCCATGCTCCTGAATGGAAATGACTGCAACACACGCTAACATCCCTGCACTATGCGTAACGCACACTCATGCACATCATGTCACAGGCCACCACATGGGACATGCCTGCTGGAAGGCCTCGCACTCAAGAGATTAACTCCCATGTCTGAAATCAGCATTAGTGCCAACTGACATGGAACCCACAAGTCCAGAACTGGACAGGGCACAGGCAAGGTCACTAAACCTGTTACACACCACCCCCACACATGATGCTGCAGGCATTGTACACTTGGAGAAGGTGTCAGGCTACATAACTTTGTGATGGAGTGACTACACAGAGACCAGGGAACACATTGCAAGGTGGGGAAGGGAGGCAGGAGAGGCCTGCAACACTGTGGGTAACAGGATCTGCACAGCACCATAAACCCTGGAAGTGTATCCATGGAACAGTGCACTTACAAATGCTGGTGAAACACAACAAACACACACATGTACCTACCCCCTTCCGGCTGCTGCATGTCCTGTAGACGCCTGTCCAAGTCAGGAAAGACCACCGCCAGCACACGTTTCTGGATGTGGGAGAGACTGCGGCGCCCGCGGTTCTTGTGGCTCTCAGGTGAGTCCCCCAGCAGGAGCCGTGCGATCCTCCGCGTCCAGCACTGGATATCCTGCCAGCGTTTCCTCACCTGGGACAGGTGCCGCCTCCGACCATCCGCACTCCTCACGGCACTGACGGCGTCCAGCCATATCTGCTCCTTGGCAGAGGCGTCTACCTGTGAGGATGAACAAGTGACACTACATCAATACACCTTGCACATGTCACGGGGACACAGATTAGAACACATTTGCTGTTTACAACAAGGCATAGTATGCATCCAACGCATTGCACCTTTGTCATAGGGACATGATCCTGTGGGGGAAGGCCAAAAGCAGTACGTGCCATTGAAAGGACACAGGTGGAATGAGGGCAACTACACAATCAATGATCCAGGCTCACACTGTGCATCACACCCACCCCTCCTGTCTCAGGGCATTGCTGGGAGTGATAGGCCCCCACCCCTCCTGTCTCAGGGCATTGCTGGGAGTGATAGGCCCCCACCCCTCCTGTCTCAGGGCACTGCTGGGAGGACTCTGCACACACCCCTCCTGTCTCAGGGCACTGCTGGGAGTGATAGGCACCCACCCCTCCTGTCTCAGGGCACTGCTGGGAGTGATAGGCACCCACCCCTCCTGTCTCAGGGCACTGCTGGGAGGACTCTGCACACACCCCTCCTGTCTCAGGGCATTGCTGGGAGTGATAGGCCCCCACCCCTCCTGTCTCAGGGCACTGCTGGGAGGACTCTGCACACACCCCTCCTGTCTCAGGGCACTGCTGGGAGTGATAGGCACCCACCCCTCCTGTCTCAGGGCACTGCTGGGAGTGATAGGCACCCACCCCTCCTGTCTCAGGGCATTGCTGGGAGTGATAGGCCCCCACCCCTCCTGTCTCAGGGCACTGCTGGGAGGACTCTGCACACACCCCTCCTGTCTCAGGGCACTGCTGGGAGTGATAGGCACCCACCCCTCCTGTCTCAGGGCACTGCTGGGAGTGATAGGCACCCACCCCTCCTGTCTCAGGGCACTGCTGGGAGTGATAGGCCCCCACCCCTCCTGTCTCAGGGCACTGCTGGGAGACATCAGGCATTCCCCCCCCTGGGACCCCCCCTACAGTACATAGCATGTGTGTCACACCTGGACACAATGGCAGAAGTCACAGTCACTAAAAAGGGACACAGTCTGTGCCAGTGGACACTGAACTCACCTGATAACCTGGTCGCCCATACAGCATGGGGTACCGTGGGAGGATCACATCCACCAAAGCCATGTTCTCCTCCAGGGTGAATGGCTGTGACCTCTCCACAGCCCTTGACATGGTTCCAGGGAATCAGTAGCAGCAGCTGGGTCGTGGAATACAAAGATGTGCAGGCAAGTGCTCCCTCATGGGACCTGGCTGCCTTATATCTGCCTTGCTGGCCCATCTCATGCACAGGAGTACAGAGTGATTGGTCACTCACATTTGCATCCTATGTTTCCTCCAATCCCTTCAAACCTAGCAGTCTGTGTGTTCTCTATCGGTTTCATTCTCCTGCATGATGTCAGCCCCACAAACACATTCCAACAAAGTAGATTAATTCCAACTGACTTCTGCTGTGCACCTTCCAGAACAAATTCAAAATTTGAACTTGGTCTCCATGACAACCAGCATGCATGTAGGCCTTAATACTTGTCCCTCATGTGTCCCCTATGTAATTTGGAGCTTCACACACAGGTACGGTGCGTTCCGGGGCCCTAGGGCACCCCAAATGCATTGCAACGGCCCGTACACGCATGCCTACGTTCACTATCACTATGGGTGTCCTCGCGTATGCGTACTCGTAGTGGTACGGGCCGTACACACGCCTGTACGCTCCCTATCACTATGGGTGGCCTCGCGTATGCGTACTCGTAGTGGTACGGGCCGTACACACGCCTGTACGCTCCCTATCACTATGGGTGGCCTCGCGTATGCGTACTCGTAGTGGTACGCGCCGTACACACGCCTGTACGCTCCCTATCACTATGGGTGGCCTCGCGTATGCGTACTCGTAGTGGTACGGGCCATACACACGCCTGTACGCTCCCTATCACTATGGGTGGCCTTGCGTATGCGTACTCGTAGTGGTACGGGCCGTACACACGCCTGTACGCTCCCTATCACTATGGGTGGCCTCGCGTATGCGTACTCGTAGTGGTACGGGCCGTACACATGCCTGTACGCTCACTATCACTATGGGTGGCCTCGCGTATGTGTACACGTTGTGATAGTGAGCGTACAGGCGTGTGTACAGCCCGTACCACTACGAGTACGCATACGCGAGGCCACCCATAGTGATAGGGAGCGTACAGGCGTGTGTACGGCCCGTACCACTACGAGTACGCATACGTGAGGCCACCCATAGTGATAGTGAGCGTACAGGCGTGTGTACGGCCCGTACCACTACGAGTACGCATACGCGAGGCCACCCATAGTGATAGGGAGCGTACAGGCGTGTGTACGGCCCGTACCACTACGAGTACGCATACGCGAGGTCACCCATAGTGATAGGGAGCGTACAGGCGTGCGTACGGCCCTACCACTATGGGTGTTCTTGCGTATGCGTACTCGTAGTGGTACGGGCCATACACATGCCTGTACGCTCGCCATCACGATGGGTACACATACGGCAGCACTCCCATAGTGATATGGGAACGTACACAGGCCCTCTTCACAGCAGTACAGCGGTTTTCACACATCACAGTGGTGACAGGCGGCACACAGGTAGGGATAGGGCGGACATACTTGTCCATGGATGGACATACTTGTCCATGGATGGACATACTTGTCCATGAATGGACATACTTGTCCATTAATTGACATCAAGGCATCGTCTGTGCATTACTACATGTGTGGGGCACAGGTGTGACGGCCTGTGATGTGGAACATTACTCCTGAGTCGAGAAGGCACCAGATGTATGATGAGATGTCTACAGATGTACTGTGTGATGGTGCAATGTGTGCCAGGCATGCCCTTGACTCCTTTGACATGTGTGCATGTCGTACTGCACACTTGGGGTGAGCGTCACTGGCATGGCACGGACACCAACACACGGAAGTGTCCCCTGATGCCCGGTACAGGGGTTACCACACCTGACTTGTCACTACCCACGGTGCACAATGTGACTATGTCATGTATGTGTGGGGGCTTCCCATCAGGTTGATGTTGGAGCACCCTCAAAAGCTGCAGCCGTTGCAGCAACCAACATGTGTCTGTGTGTAGATTGACATTGCACACTGTTCCGCACACCATGCCACATGTGGTATCGGATGTGAGGTGCACATGTATGCATGGGACACGGAGTAGCGTGACAAGGACATGTGTGCATCCTCACAATGAATGTGTGGTGAGTCATGACATGTGCACCTTCATGGCAAGGTGTGTGGGCTGTCCTAGTGTAATGTCATGTGACCTGTGGCTCTAGTGTTCCGCTACCAGTCTCTGCAATCGGCATCCTACTTCTGCTGATGTGTGGGCGTATGTCCCTCCTGTCTTGCGTCTGGCTGTTCACTTGCACTGGGACACAGCTAATCCCATGCCATGGCATGTGGAGGTTCTCAATCTCCGTGTGTAGCTGGGTCTTGGTAGGAGTGTCACCTTGCATCCATACGTGTCCTGGGCATGTAGCACATACCTGACTCCCTATGTAGCATATGTGTATTGACAGATTAACATGTGCTCAGTACATATGAATTGTTGTCGTAGTGCACTCACTCTTCCTTGTCACTTCCAAATTACTGCAGAGCGCCGCCTCTTGCCCGAGCAATTCCGGACTTGGCTGACATGCGGGAGAATGACAGCATCCGGCTCTACCGCTTCCCCCAACCGTTGATTCTGGAGTTGACGGCGAGACTGGCACCACACCTGCAACCGCAGCACAGGTATCCTACGGCACTGACACCCCAGCTGAAGGTAATGGCTGCCCTACATTTTCTTGCCACGGGTACCTTTCAATATACCATAGCTCATGTTGGTGGCATGTCCCAGAGCATGTTCTGCCGAGTGCTGCATGATTTCTTAGAGGCCATGTTGATTCACCTGGATGACTTCATCAAGTTCCCAACCCCTGAACAGTTGACTGCGGTCAAGCGTGGATTCTATGCCCTGGGAGGGATGCCCCATGTCATTGGGTCCATAGATGGGACACATGTAGCTTTGGTACCACCACACGCACGGGAGGTGGCGTACCGCAATCGGAAGCACTACCACTCCATCAATGCCCTTGTGGTGTGTCAGTCCAACATGGTGATTTCACATGTCTGTGCTCGTTTTCCAGGATCAGCACACGATGCCTACATCATGAGGCGTAGCAGGATGCCTGAAATGATGATGCAGCTGCGCAACGAAAGAGCATGTGTTGTTGGTGGGTACAGTTTGTCTGTCCTGTATTTTGCATAGCCTACCAGCACGACCGCTTCACCACTTCTAACAATGTCCATGTGCTTCCCATGTAGGGGACGCTGGCTATCCCAACATGCCATGGCTGCTCACACCTCTCCGCAACCCCATCACGCCGGCCCAGCTCCGCTACAACACCGCCCATGGCCGGACAAGGCGAGTGATAGAGAGGACGTTTGGCCTGCTGAAGAGCCGATTTCGGTGCCTCCACAAGACCGGCGGCGCGCTCCCATATGCCCCTGCGAAGGTCTGCAAAATCTTCATGGTCTGCTGCATGCTGCACAACATGGCAGTTGAGAGAGCTGTGCCACTCATCCTGGATCAACATGATGAGGACCATCCACCCGTGGAGGACGAAGGGCTTGGCAATGGGGCTAGTGATGTGGAGGATGTGGAGCCGCAAGAGGACATCCGGACTCGGCTCATACGCGACTTCTTTGCTTAGTGGTGAGTACCAGTGTCTGAGTGTGCACGCATTGGTCCCCGTGTGGCATGTGTTGTGATGTGTGTCTCCACCTGCATGTATGGCACGTGAGTCAGAGGTGTGTGTGGGTGTGTCACTGGAGTGATGGTGGCAGTGATGGTTGTATTTCCCCAGTCATAATTGTGACCTAGCATGTTGTCATCCATACATGTGTCGAGTAAATGCACATGCAAGTGGCTGTGCTTTTTGTGGCTGACTTCTTGTGTGTCTCTCTTCCCCAGGTACTTGCGCATGCCGTCTGCTGCTTGCATTGTTGTGGCACTGCTATTCCTCATGGACACGTCATCGTGGGCTGACTCAGCGTTACACGCACGGACAAGTTTGGAAGTCTCCATAGGGTAAGGGATGCATCAGGGGTGTATTGGGTGTGGCAGTTGTTCACGATGTATGCACACTGCCCCTGTCGATGTTTGGTTCCTCTGCAGCCATGTAGCATCACCATGGGACACGACATGCAGCTGTGTACACCTGACTAGATGGTCTGCCTGGTTGACAGTCATCAGTGATGGGATAGTGGATTGTGATGATGGCATCAATGTGTGTGACACTGCCCCCGGACACATACGGTTAGCATTGGCTTGACATGGTGTGGGACTTCCACATCAGCGGATCAATGGTGTATGGCAGTCTCTCCGTGAGCAGCTGTGGGTGTTTAGCTGTTAGCCGACAATTATGTGCCAGTTCCATGGCTAACACGCATTTGTGCTGCAGAAGGGGGGTGCCAGTGTTGGACCCACATGTTTACTCCACAAGATGTGTTCATGTGTACTTCAAGTTGCCTCTGCAATCCCGAAAACATGACTAATAAAGGTGTCCCTATGCCTCCAAGGTGCCTCTTCTCCGTCAATGCTGGTGTGTTGCCACGGTGCATCCAGCATGTCTGGCATGGTTTTACCTGATAGTGGCTATGTGTCGATGTGTCGAGTAGCAAGATGCAAGCTGTGTGTGTGGGCTGAGACTGTGTATTGGGCATGATGTCCATGACTGTGTGGGTATTGTGACATGTGCCATCCCCATGCATCCAACGTTGGCCAGGCCCACATTCTCTGCATCCACCGGACTCAAGCTTGCAGGACATGGTTCTGCCACCTGTCTACACATACCTGGGTGCCCCCCAGGACCCTGGACATGATCCCTGACCTCTGCGCATGACTGTTGCTGTACTTAATGTGTCTGTCAGCACGGTTGTGCGGCCACCCCCTCAGCTGGTTGGGCCCATCACGGGTGTGTATGGTGCTCCATGTCTGTCTTGACTAATACACTGTGACCCGTGTGTCCTGTGCCAGACTCAGGCCCCAGGGTGTGGATGGTTGGAGTCAAAAGAGAGCTCAGGCATGTTTAGACTTTACAACACACATGTAAGGTAATAATGCAACCAGCAGCCATCTTCTCTTCATGGTGTGAATTTTTATTTGGGGGGGGGGGATAAAGTGAGGGGCTTTCCGGGAGTTTGGAATCCAAAGTTCAGTAGGGGAGTTGGTGTCCTTGCCATTTGAAATCCTCAGAGTCCATGCCACAGTCTTTGTCAACATTGGTCAGACAGTGACCAGCAGGGCCATGTGGCAGAGAATGTCTCTTGATGCTGTGATGCTGTTGCTCCAGTGGGCCAGGTGCCAGGCCAGGTGTCCTGGGAGATGGTGATGTTGCGCCAACCCTCACGGTCTTTTCCGTGGACGACCCGCCCTCCTGCGGGGACCCTCAGAAGCAGGCCGTGACGACGTCTGGGATGCTCCATCGGATGTTTCCTCCTCCTCCTCCTGCTCCCTCCCTGTGGGTGGTGATGTTCTCCGCCTTCTGGCACAGGGAGGGTCGGCCATGTTGTCGGCCATCCGACGGAGTGTATCGTGAATTCCCGTGTACGCCGTCACAAGCTCAGCCTGTCCGTCCTCCATCCTCCGTTGGTGTTGCAGTAGACAGGCATGTAGCTCCGCATGTTGCTGGGCCTGCTGGGTCTTGATCCCCTCGAGGACAGACACAACCTGGGCCAGGCCCGTGGTGTCCTGCCGGTATGTGTCCAGGATGTTACGGACATGGGAAAATACCGGTTCCCCAGCCAACTGGTCAGGCTCGCGCCTCCGCCGTCCTCCACTCCCACCACCCCTGCCCACTTGCACCTGGCCTGCCCTTGTGGGTACATCGGGTCTCCGGGACTCCTGAGGGGTGGCATTGGCGTTGTCGCCTGCCTCCTCCTGGGTGCCCGGGACACCGTGTCCCTCCTGGCCAGCCTGGCTGCATTGTGGTGGTGGGGCAGGGATCCTGGGTGTCTCCTGGGATGTGGCAGGAGTGGGGGTGGTGGTTGGCACAGTTGTACCTGACGCAGGTGCTGCAGGTGATTGGACACCAGAGGTGCCAGGTCGGTCGGGGTCGTCCACAGAGTGGTGGGAGTCGTCGCTGCCGGTGGGATCGGGCTCCCGCAGATCCGGGTCCTGTGAGTCTTCCCCCCCAGTGTTGGGGGTGAACCACAACGTTGACCTGTGTGTGAGAGAGACAATGTTAATTTTGGTCCATGCAACATCCATGTTTCATCAGTTTCAAAGTCGGCACTTTTCCTCTTGGAATTAGGATCTGTCTTGCATTCCACTCACAGTGCACTTGTGCATGGGTGTGTCCCTTGGACACCACTTTGGCCCCTTTAAATATGTGTGGCACAGTCTTACTTGCTGCGTCAAGTGTGACTGCAGTCAGCAGTGGAGTGGGCAGGTGTGGCGAGCCATGCATTGGCGCCTTCCGTGTAGCACTGTACATGTGCACATGGAGTGGATCCACACACTTATATAATGCAGGTAGCTGTCGTTGTGCTCGTGAACAGGTTGTGACATGGGCCTGTGTTTTGCCATGGGGAAGAGGGGGGGTTCTGGCACTGGCCACCCTTGGCTACATGCACGCAGTCTACCTGCTGATGAGCAGACATTCCCACACACCACACGGCTGATTTGCTCTCCCTGTGTCTCCCTCCCTCTCTGTCCCCCTCTCCCTCCCTCTGTGTGTCAGCCTCCTCCCTCTGTCCGTGTTCCTGTGTCTCCCTCCCTCTCTGTCCTCCTCTCCCTCCCTCTCTGTCCCCCTCTCCCTCCCTCTCTGTCCCCCTCTCCCTCCCACCGTGTGTCTGCCTCCTCCCTCTGTCCGTGTCCCTGTGTCTCCCTCCCTCTCTGTCCCCCTCTCCCTCCCTCCGTGTGTCAACCTCCTCCCTCTGTCCGTGTCCCTGTGTCTCCCTCCCTCTCTGTCCCCCTCTCCCTCCCTCTCTGTCCCCCTCTCCCTCCCTCTGTGTGTCACCCTCTGTCACCTCAGCCCAGCTTCCTAGACACACACTTTTTCCAGTCCTTTGAATGGCCCTTGGCTTGTTGCTGTGAGTTTGTTTCTGATCTCCAGGCACCCATTGGGTGTAGTGTCTGTGTGTGCGCTGCTGCTGTGGTTGTGTGTGCTGCCACTCTTTCACAGTGTTGGCTGTTCATTAGCTGCTGTCATGTGCAAAACAGTGCCTTCACCCCCATGTGTTGATGCAAGGCGTCCGCCATTTGCTGGCGAGTCTTTCCTGTGTGGGGACACACTGTTTGTCTGGCTGTGACCTGGGCCATATGGGCAGTGGGCATTGTTGTCTGCTTCTGAGTTGCACTATGTGATTTTTGGGGCCCACCCTCCCGCCATCCGGGTTACCGTGTCATGTGTTGGTGTCTTCTGTGGCCTGTGACTTGACATTGTCCAGCTGGGTGCATGGGGCATGGTGGCGGCAGTGGCATGTGCGTGTTCATGGAGTGTGGGTGAGTCATGCGATAGCTTGGGGTGGTTGCGTGCCTGTTTATGAGTTTGGTTGTAGATGACGTTCCCCCCATGTGAGGTGCGTTGTTTGTGTACTCACCCGGGTCTCGGAGTCCTCCGACTGCCTCCACCGGCTGTATGGCCATCACCCTCTCCTCCCAGGGCTGGTAGTGTACGGGTCTGCGGGAGGGCCCTCCTCCAGTGGCGTTGGCCTGGTTGTGTTCCTCCAGCATCTTGGCTCGGACCCTCCTCCGCAGATCGTACCACCTGGCTTGGCATTCCTGCCTGGTCCTTCTGGTGTCCGCAACAGCATTCACAGCATCGACGATGGTCTGCCACATGGCTGTTTTTGCTGCAATGCTGGTCTGTCTGACCAATGTTCCAAAGAGCTGTGGCTCGACTCTGAGGATTTCATCAACAAGGACCTCCAACTCTCGGTTACTGAACTTTGGATTCTTGTTAGTGGGCATGGTGAGGGGTGTGGGTGTGGATGGTGGGGGGTGTGTGTGGATGGTTGTGGGTGTGTGGGTGTGGTTGTGCAGGTGTGTGTGTGTGAATGTGATGAGGGGGTGTTTGTGGATGTGGTTGTGTGAAGGTGTGCAAGTGTAAGGTGTGGTGAGGCTTGTAGTATGGTTCTGTGGTGTCTGGCAGCAGTGAGTCTGTTGCAAAGGCTCATGGTTTGTGTGTGTGGGCCCTTTTTATTGGTCCATTGGTGGGTGTGGCTGTGTTTGAAGTTTGGGTGGGTGTGTTATAAGGAGTGGTGGTGTTTTGGGCCTCTGTTTGTTTTTGGCAGTTGCAGGTCAGTGAAGGTGTTTTTGTAGTGTTTGTTGGCCATGTTTAGTGGCTTTGTGCCATTCGTATAGTGTATTCTTGTGTTGTTTTGTTTTTTCCTGGTTGTGTACGTGCGTTTTGAGCGTGTGTACGGTGTGTACATGGGCCATTTGGTTGTACGGTGCTGTCCTTGTGTGTGGCTTGGTATGACTCGTACATGCGGTTGTGATGTTGGGGCCTGGGGTGCGCTCCGTACTTAGGAGGTTGTGTTGGGGGTGCGACGGGAACGTACTGGGGTGTACATAGACGGTGGTACGACACGTACAGGGGTGGGGGTACGACTCGAACGTACTGGGGTGTACATTGACGGTGGTACGACACGTACAGGGGTGGGGGTTCGACTCCAACGTACTGGGGTGTACATTGACAGTGGTACGACACGTACAGGGGTGGGGGTACGACTCGAACGTACTGGGGTGTACATAGACGGTGGTACGACACGTACAGGGGTGGGGGTACGACTCGAACGTACTGGGGTGTACATAGACGGTGGTACGACACGTACAGGGGTGGGGGTTCGACTCGAACGTACTGGGGTGTACATTGACGGTGGTACGACACGTACAGGGGTGGGGCTTCGACTCGAACGTACTGGGGTGTACATTGACGGTGGTACGACACGTACAGGGGTGGGGGTTCGACTCGAACGTACTGGGGTGTACATTGACGGTGGTACGACACGTACAGGGGTGGGGGTACGACTCGAACGTACTGGGGTGTACATAGACGGTGGTACGACACGTACAGGGGTGGGGGTTCGACTCGAACGTACTGGGGTGTACATACATGGGGGTCGGACACGTACAGGGGTGGGGGTTCGACTCCAACGTACTGGGGTGTACATTGACGGTGGTACGACACGTACAGGGGTGGGGGTACGACTCGAACGTACTGGGGTGTACATAGACGGTGGTACGACACGTACAGGGGTGGGGGTACGACTCGAACGTACTGGGGTGTACATAGACGGTGGTACGACACGTACAGGGGTGGGGGTACGACTCGAACGTACTGGGGTGTACATAGACGGTGGTACGACACGTACAGGGGTGGGGGTTTGACTCGAACGTACTGGGGTGTACATAGACGGTGGTACGACACGTACAGGGGTGGGGGTACGACTCGAACGTACTGGGGTGTACATACATGGGGGTCGGACACGTACAGGGGTGGGGGTTTGACTCGATCGTACTGGGGTGTACATAGACGGTGGTACGACACGTACAGGGGTGGGGGTTCGACTCGAACGTACTGGGGTGTACATACATGGGGGTCGGACACGTACAGGGGTGGGGGTTCGACTCCAACGTACTGGGGTGTACATTGACGGTGGTACGACACGTACAGGGGTGGGGGTACGACTCGAACGTACTGGGGTGTACATAGACGGTGGTACGACACGTACAGGGGTGGGGGTACGACTCGAACATACTGGGGTGTACATAGACGGTGGTACGACACGTACAGGGCTGGGGCTTCGACTCGAACGTACTGGGGTGTACATTGATGGTGGTACGACACGTACAGGGGTGGGGGTTCGACTCGAACGTACTGGGGTGTACATAGACGGTGGTACGACACGTACAGGGGTGGGGGTTCGACTCGAACGTACTGGGGTGTACATAGACGGTGGTACGACACGTACAGGGGTGGGGGTACGACTCGAACGTACTGGGGTGTACATACATGGGGGTCGGACACGTACAGGGGTGGGGGTTCGACTCGAACGTACTGGGGTGTACATAGACGGTGGTACGACACGTACAGGGGTGGGGGTTCGACTCGAATGTACTGGGGTGTACATACATGGGGGTCGGACACGTACAGGGGTGGGGGTTCGACTCCAACGTACTGGGGTGTACATTGACGGTGGTACGACACGTACAGGGGTGGGGGTACGACTCGAACGTACTGGGGTGTACATAGACGGTGGTACGACACGTACAGGGGTGGGGGTACGACTCGAACGTACTGGGGTGTACATAGATGGTGGTACGACACGTACAGGGGTGGGGCTTCGACTGGAACGTACTGGGGTGTACATTGACGGTGGTACGACACGTACAGGGGTGGGGGTTCGACTCGAACGTACTGGGGTGTACATAGACGGTGGTATGACACGTACAGGGGTGGGGGTTCGACTCGAACGTACTGGGGTGTACATAGACGGTGGTACGACACGTACAGGGGTGGGGGTTCGACTCGAACGTACTGGGGTGTACATACACGGGTGGGGGTGTACATACATGGGGGTACGTCTCGGACGTACGGGGGTGGGGGGGAGTGTTGGGCGCGTATGCGGGCACATGTCTCCATGGTTGCTATGGGAGTTCGGTGCGGACGGTGTTTTTTCCATACGGTTGTAACATCGGACGCACGGGATGGATCGTGATTCCTCGGTCGGACTTCACCTTTCACATTTGTACGGTAAATCGTCCGTGGACGTGTCGGACACATTTTCCGACCCGAGGACGTGTGGGAAATCATTCCCGATGCGGTTCGTATGGACTTTTTACCATGCGAATCGTGATTGCCAGTTCGTACGGCACTTGTACGATTCGTACGGTAAAAAGACCGGATACGAGTCGCACGGGGAATTTTTTTACCGGATCGTAATCGGCACTATGGTGTTAGTTACGATGTTGGGCGACATTCGTTTCACTGCATAAAATGAATTGTGTTGTGGCGGAAGTTTTTGGTTAAGACATGTGCATTTTCTTTAATGTATGGTTACGCAGCATTTTAACGATCCAAAATTGTTTCTCTTCCCCTCTCTTGTCCTTCCCGCCCCCCCCCCCCTCCTCCCCCAGTTGCATAGAAGCTTTCAATTTGCTTTTCAAGATATGGAGGGAATGACTTTCTTGCTTGAAATATTGCGGGGTTTTGGGGGGATTAAGAATTTGGCAAATCTGAGATTTATGGATTGTTATGTATGAATAAAGTTTCACCTGTTGGGCGACAGTGGTGGCATGTGTTACATTAACTGATGACAAGCGTCCAGTCAAGGGGAGTGGAGTGTTTTTTGCCGGGGGGGGGCGGGGAAAAACTCCTGTGTTGGGGTTTTTCCCGGTGGCAGAGTTGGAGGAGAGCAAGACAGGCAGTAAGGGTTGGGGGCATCAGGAAGAGTTTCGGACAGAGGGAAGCAAGGGAGCGAGGTTGGAGGCAAGGGGTAGGCAGAAGAGGTAGATAGGGGTTTGGGGAGGAGGATTAGGCATGACAACGTTAGGGGAAGCCGGTTGTTGGGGAAATTTGGTAGGGGTGGGGGGTGATAGTTAGGAATATGTATTTGTGATATTGTTGTATTATTTGCCACCTGTCCAATAAAGCGGCCTTTTACCCCACTTACTGGCCCAGGGTCATTATTATTGCCCGATGGAGGCTCCTGTGGGTAGCAATCGCAGATTGTCCACCCCCGGGTTGCTTCGGGCAATGGTATGCCCAGACAGGTGGCGCGTGCTGCGCGCTCGGATTCAGGTCAGCGCGAGCGAGTGGTGACGTAATAACCGTCACGCACAGCCACTGAGGGGCGCTGAGGCAGGCGGTGGCGTTACATGAGTGATACTATAAAAAATAAAAACTATAAATCAATTAATTAAGTTCAGTGTCTAGCACTTATGTTAATTTAATATAGACTGGAGTGGGAATAGTAAATTAATTAAGTTCAGTGTCCAGCACCTACCCTAATTAAATATATTTTGGAGTGGGAATAGTAAATTAATTAACTTCAGTGTCCAGCAGTTTTTCAAATTAAATATAGACTGGAGTGAAAATAGTAAATTAATTAAGTTAAGTGTGTAGTGGGAGTAGTAAATTAATTATGTTTGTTAAACAGTAGTTATTATCATTAAATATAGAGTTGAGTAGGAACAGTTAAATTAGATTATTTTAATTTACAATAATTCTGTAGATTTTAGTTTTTATTGGATAAAATATAGAAGTCACATCAGCATGTAAATTGAATTTTTTTGTGTTAAATAGTGCAAAGGAAAATATGATTTTTTTTATAGTTGTTGGAAGGTATATTCATTACAGAGAATATATTGTTTATTATTAGGCATATTTTAACAATTAAATCATTTAAATAAACATGTAATAAAATAATTAGTATTTAACATTTGTATTATTGTAAGAAATATATTATAATGGATATCCATTTTTGTAATATATATTTTGGACATTAATATATTAAAATAAAATATAAATAAAAAAACATTTTTTTTATTTTTACAGCTGTTTAACATTTTGTAATTTATATTGTATACTGCAAATATTTGTACACTTTTTTGAAATATATGATTAATATATTTTAATTATTAATATTAATATTAGATAATTAATATTGATAATTTTTACATGTTATAACAGTTGTTCATTTTATTTTTAGTTCTGGTATGTTCTAGATACAATATATTAATGATGTCATGTTCATAATTTTTTTTAATATATACATTTTTATTATTATATTAGTAAATATAATTAATTTATTATATTTATTATTATAAGTTAAATAATTTTAAAGAATGTTCACGTATATAAAATAAATAGGTATTCTTTTTTAGTATTTTATTCAAATGTTTTACTAATTTTTAAAGTAATGTGTAATGTTAAATAAATAGTTTGGATATTTATTTGGTGTTTTTTTAGTTGTTATGTTTGTTTGGGTCTTTTATTTAGTAACCGCTCGCTGTTGTTTTGGGTTATTTTGGTAGAATCCAGGTCGCGGTTGGGAGCTGTTTCGCGTTTGAGAAGGTAAGAGTTATTTTCTTTATTATTAAATAGTTTTAAGTGTTTTCTGGAAGTAGTAATGTTGTAATAAGTGTGTATGGAATGATGTTTTAGAAGTTAGGGTGTTAGTAATAGTTTGTATACGGTTTTATAATTTACGTTGTGTTCCGTGTTTGCGGCTTTGTTAGTGTTTTGTTATTTAGGTGTGTTAAAGTTTTATAGTGTTTGAATAATGTTTGTAGTGATGTTTTTAGGTGCATTATGTGTGTTTGTGTGTGGGTGGGAATGTTTGTTTCTCTTTTGTAGGTTTTACGGAGAAGATATTTTCGTCTCTTTCAAAAACCGTTTTTTTTTTTAAAGGCAGTGTGTATTAGTTGTGTTTACTAATATTTATTTTACACTTCCTTTATTGTTCGGGTTTCCAGGAGCGGTTATTTATCTTTTTAATATTTTTCGGGATTTTTATGGTTATTGGATTGCCGTTTTTTGGCCTAGACAAATTTTTCCAAAAACAGTTGTATTTTTCCATTTTATTTGGGTTTATTTTTGATATCTATGGATTTTGAACTACCAGGTTTTATTTGGAAGAAATGTCATTATTGTATTAGAGCAACTAGACAGGTAAGTTGATTTAAATATTTTAATTGTGGGTGGGAAAATATTGTATTTTTATGATTAATGTTGTGTACTTGTTTTGTTTAATTATGTTGTCTAAATATATGTATATATAAATTATTTATATATTTTAGACAAAATAATTAATTATTTGATATAATAAAGTGGTTTCTTTATGTTGTGATAGTTGTTTTAGTAGAATTGTGGGTTAATTTGTAGAAATGGTTTAGAAGAGAGTTTGAGCTATTATATTTAAGTACTCAAGTCCTCTTGAGGATGGGTATAGCTGTACCTGTTGTTGTAGGTAATTATACATTTGAGTAGTTTGTCTAGATTGTTTTGGTTTTAATTGTAGGACAGATTGTTGCATTCTTAATTCTTGGAAACTTTGTTCCTTTTGTATGGAAATTAGTAGTTTTTCTAGTGTTGGAGTTGTTCTTCCAGTAGAAGTTAGGAATGCATTATGCCAGCCCTCGACTGCGTTGTTAGTTTTGGATTGTTGGTTGAGTGTACTTAGATATACATTCCACCAAGGTATTTGGAACTTTGGCAGACGTCGATGGCCTGATCTGTGTAGTCTCCCCACCCAGGTATCCTCAAAATAATCTAAGAGGGGAGATAACTTTAGTTCATTTTGCTTGTAGAATTGACTTTCTAATAAAAGATTGTAATGTTCTGCAACATCTGTGGTTGGTACATAAGCTAGGGCTGTTAGAAGTTTTATTTGATGTGCAAAAGTTATGTTTGTGGCATATTCTACACATAGGTGTCGATTCCGATCCGGTAAAAAAAAATACCGTACGACTCGCATCCGTATTTTTTTACGTACAAGTCGCACAAGTACCGTACAAACTGGCAAGTACGAATGGGACGTGAAAAATAACTACGAATAGTGTTGGGAAAAGTCTACGAGCGTGCGTCGGAAAGTGACCACGTCCGAATATCGTCTGGAAAAGTGTACAAAAGTGATCCGGACAGTTCCACGTACAAATCGTAAAACACAAGTCCGAGCGCTCAAGTACGATCCCGACAGCCCGTCCGAAAACTCAATCGCACGGAAAAAGGCCCGTACGGAGCCAACGCTGAAGCACACAAGTACACGGGTAAATTCATGCCCGTGTACGAGCCGCACAGCCCCCCCCCAATACGTCTGCACCGTACACCACCCTGTCTGCACTGTACCCCCAGCCCCCCCACCGCATTAACTTGCCGTACACCAACACCGAACCCCAGCACCCTCACACACCATCGCGAATGTACGGCGCCTACCTACGCGAAAATCACACATACAGAACCAGGACAGTGGAAAACAGCACAAGGAGGTCCAAAGCGACTCGCACAAACACACAAAACACGTTCACACTAAAAAACACAACTCAATGACTGACCTGCCACATCCAAACTGGCCAACAGAGACCCCAAACACAACCACCTCTTATAACACACCCACCAAAATTCAAACACAGCCACACCCAACAATGGACCAATAAAAAGGGCCCACACACACAAACCATGAGCCCTTGCAACAGACCCACTGCGGACAGAGCTCACACACAAACCACCCCACAGAACTCATACCTTTGCTACCCCGCCACTCACACACCTTCACACAACCTCCCCCACAAACATCCCCCTCTTCACAGTCACACACACACACATTCACACCCACACAGCCACAACCGCCCACACCCCACACCATGCCTACAGACAAGAATCCAAAGTTCACTACGGCGGAGCTGGAGCTCCTCGTCGACGAACTCATCAGAGTCGAGCCACAGCTGTTTGGAACAATGGTCAGACAGACCAGCATATCTGAAAAATCTGCCATGTGGCAGAGGATCGTCGACAAGGTGAATGCGGTTGCGCCCGTTCGAAGGACCAGGCATGAATGCCAAGCCAGGTGGTACGATCTGCGCAGGGCGGTCAAGAGGAAGATGAATGAAGAACATGCCCAGGCCAACATCACTGGAGGTGGGCCGCCCCGCAGACGCGTACAGTACCATCCCTGGGAGGAGAAGGTGATGGCCATGCTACCGACGGTGGGAGTACACGGAGTGGACGGAGTCGCAGAGCCTGGTGAGTACACAAACAACTCATGTAACTTGGGGGAATGGCATCCACACCCCAACCACCAGAGGGGCAACTATAGCAAAATTTCGGGGGAGGCTAAGAAAAATTGCCGTGGGGGGATGAATCTTGTAAGCCATAGGCAGAGTGGAGCTGCAGGGGCTGTCAAAAGGGTGAAACAACCGCGAGGCCTCATTAACACGCAAATGGCCTCTGAAAGACCTGTGAAGTGTTCGGGTGCGCTGTGAGTGCACCGGGAAGCTGTCTCGTCCCGAGCTGCCACACACGACGGGGGTGTGGCTGAAGCCCTGTGAGTCCAATGGGTGTTGCGCGCCTGCCAACCACAACAAATGCACGCACCCACCCCCAAGCACTCACCGCACACAACCACACTCAATAACCATGGCCATGCCACGAACGTCACCATTCACCCTTCACAAATCAAGGCAAGGCCATGTCCAAGGCCACAACAACCACAAACACAAGACAGGATGTCCGGGAGGCTGGGAGGGTGGGCCCCACACAACACATCGTGAAAATGAGACGCAGACACTAATGTCCCAGCCCATATGGCAAAGGGACATACCCATGCACAATGCACAGGGACTGGCAAACTACTAACAAGGTCGCTGACACTGGGCCCTGCTGTATGCAGCACAAGGCCCTCCTGGGACCACTGTACACTCAAACACCAAATCCACAAGCACAGGCATCCAGCACAGGAACACACACACACTGTCATGCCAGCACACACCATGAGGGGACACACACATCACCTTGGAGACCCAATGACGACTCACACAACACACCACAGCACGCCAGGTCACCCCCCCCCCCCACAAGCACACACCCCCGGGGCAGGCAACGGATACACCCACTCGCACAATGGACATGTGACACAACAAGACCAATCCGGAGCCAAGTAAGCATCAGAGCCAGGCGGGCAACTACAGCCAACTTCCAGGGGGGGCAGTAAAAGATTGGGGGGGGGCAAATCAACCAGCCCTAGGCAGAGTGGCTGTAAGAATGGGAGAAAACACAACAAAAGCCGAATGTTCGAGTAAATGATCTACCATACACCTGTGAAGTTCTCGGGTCCGGATGCAAGTAGACGGAGGCCAGCCCGTGAGGCTGTCTCAGCCGGGCTGACACACATGACGGGGGGGGGGCACAAGCCCGGTTAGCCCAATGGGTGTTGCGCGCCTGATCAGAGCCAACTATCTACAGGCCACACACTCAGGGGAACATCCCAATCTGTCCCCCGCAATATACCCATCCCCAAGTGGACACTGAGAGGAATGCCAGGGACATCCAAATACCTGGGGGAACTGTGTCAACTTGAATATGTATGAAACATGGATGTGGCATGAAACACCATTAACATTGTCCCTCTCTCACACACAGGGCGACGTCGACAATCTCCCCCCAACACTGGGGGGGAAGATTCACAGTCCCAGGCACCGCGTGACGACGATCCCACCGGCAGCGATGACTCTCACCACTCCGTGGATGACCCCGACCAACCTGGCCCCTCTGGTGTACAAGCTCCTGAAGCACCTGCGTCAGGTACATCTGTGCCAACCCCCACCCCCAGTCCCACCACATCCCAGGACACACCCAGGATCCCTGCTCGCACTGAACAACACAGCCAGTCTGACCGGGAGGGACAACGTTCTGCGGGCACCCAGGATGAGGCAGACAACCCTGCCGATGCCATCCTTCAGGGGTCCCGTAGACCCGATGTGCCCACAACGGCAGGCCAGGCACGTGTGGGCAGGGGTGGTGGGAGTGGAGGTATTCGGAGGCGCGAACCTGACCAGCCAGCTCAGGACCCCGGTATGGCCCACCTACGCAACATCCTGGACTCATACCGGCGTGACACCAGAGGCATCGACCAGGTCGTGGTCATACTTTCCGGGATGCAGGGGACCCTTGATGAGATCAAGGACCTGCAGGTCGAGCATCATGCCAGTCACCAACAACAACAAGGACGGATGAAGGCAAGACTGGCTGAGCTCCTGGCGGTGCACAGGGACGTGAGCCAATCACTCCGTCAGATCGCCCAAAGTCTGGCAAACCCTCCCTGTGCCACCAGGCGTAGACCAGCATCAGACACAGGGAGGGAGGAGGAGGAGGATTCATCTGACGGAGCGTCCCTAGCATCGTCAAGGCCTGCATCTGAGGGTCCCCGGAGGAAAGTGGGTCGTCCACGTAAGAGACCGTGAGAGTCAGCGGACCATCCCCATCTCCCAGGTCACCTGGCCTGGCACCTGGCCCTCGGGCGCAACAGCAGCACCTCACCCAATGACATTCTCTGCCACATGGACTTGCTGGTCCCAGTCTGACCAATGATGTCCAACACTGTGGTCTGGACTCTGATGACTTCCAATGCCAAGGATGCCATCTCCCCCAGTGAACTTTGGATTCTATTCCCCCGGTAGTGCACCTTAGCACATCTACCAAAAGACGCACCCCACCAAAAATAAAGTCACATTGTTCTGCACATGAGATGTTGCTGTCATTTTGCATTATTCTACGACATATGTGTGTGGAAATGTCTAACTATGCGTGACTGTTGAACCAACTCCAGCCATCCATCCCCTGGGAACAGAGTCTGGTACAGGACACACATGGGTCACAAGTATCAGTCAATGTAGACATGGAGCACAACACTCACCTGTGATGGCCCCTGGCTGCTGAGGGGGGGCTTGCTAAACTGTGCGGACAGACCTATTTGGGAGATCATCATCAAGGCGTAGAGGTCATGGCCCATGTGGAGGTACCCGGGGAGGGAGTCCCAGGGATTTGTGGCCAGGTGGGAGAACTATGTCCTGTATGCTGGAGTACGGTGGATGAGAAGAACGGGGGCCAGGGAAAGGTTGGATGCACGGAGATGGACCAACGGGATATAGGATGACAGACGTACAAGGTTGGTGTGGGGTTGGGTTTGTGGACTGCCTCCTGAGTGTGGGTGGGGAGTGCGGAGGACATCCTGCAGCAGACAGTGATCCATTGCAGCCAGCTATGGTGGACGGTGAGGTGGCTGGGGCGCAGGGCGTAGAAGCTGAGGTGTGCAGATGCCCCCTGGAAGTGGACCAGTGTCCTTGGAGTGTGGATGTACTTGCTCCGTAGAGGGCAGGGCAGTATATGAGATGGATGTCGTCATGGACCTGGGGGATGGCCTGTCGTAACTTGGAGTGGATCTATCTGTGGATCATGTGCATGATGCAGAGTGCGTTGCAGCATGGGGTACAGATGCTGTGGACTAGCATGGCAAATGTGAGCGACCAAAACATGATGCACAACATCTTGTGAGTGTGGCCACTGTGTGCCTGTGCAGGGCCTACAGCAGCAGGCGCCATCCCCCTGCCAAATGGCCCATCTTGCACACAAACACTAGGATGTCAGAAGGGCAACTGCAACAGGCGCGTGTGTAAAGTGAGGAGTGTCCAGTGTCACATGGCACACCCAGAGACAATGCATGCCCAATCCCCAAAGAACCATTACACAGGATCAGGAAACTGAAGGTCGACCTGCACACTGGAGACACACCCTCAGCAACTGGTGATGGCCCATTGTGTGGTTGACCTCGCTAAAAAACATACACAACCATGTACTACATGCCCAATAGGGAGCCAAATCCATGAGCAACTGCATGCATGTCGCTAAACTACACAAGGACTCCTATGCATTATCTACAGCAAGTATGCCAGAGATGCCGCATGCCAAGTGGCAAGAGACCAGCATTGACAGAGACGAGGCACCTTGGAGTATGACGAACACCTTTATTACTCAGCCTCACACTAATGGAGTTGCATCCATTGGAACAGAATCACAGGTCATTCGGCTGAACATGTGTGACCCACACTGGACACCCCCTGCAACGCACAGATGTGGTAAATCCTACTGAGCTGGCACACAAGTGAAGGGGTTGACCTCACACCCCTTGCTGCACACGGCGAGTCTACAATTCCACATTGAGCCTCATATGGGGATGTCCCACACCATGTCCAGCATGACCATCCCGTATGTTCCTGAGGGACGTTAGACACACATTGATGCCTTCATCAGAATCCACAATCCATGACAGATGACTGTCAGGAAGGTTGACTATCAATTAATGGGGGCCATGCAACACGTCACGTGGCCCATGGTGAGTCGACATGTATGCATGGTAACACAACATGCACAGGAGCAGTACCCACATATCACAAAGTCGTACCACCCACAAAAGGCCTTGCTGCACTCCTTACCAAAAAAGACTTCTCACCATCTCTGTGCATGTAACTCTGATCCAGCACACGTTGGAAAAATCATGAGGAATAGCAGGAGTGCAATGATGACATGAGCGACGACAGCCGCAGGAACCTGGGGAGGACAGACACACAACAAGTCAGCGAGGAGCTAGTAATCCGCACACATGTACATGCACCCCACAGGATTGATGTTGTCACCATGGAAATAATGATTTTTGTGTACCTGCACAAATATGGGGAATGACATTTGCACTTGTATGACACATCAGAACACACCTCCAAGTAACTTGGCACACAGTCAGCTCGACACACACATTGCAACACATGCCACACAAGGCACTAGGCGTGCACACTCAGACACCGGAACTCACCATTAAGAGAAGAAGTTGCGGATCAGCTGACTCCGGATGTCCTCATCCTCATCCTCATCCTCACTTGCCCCGTGCCCAAGCCCTTCATCCTCCACGGGTGGATGATCTTGCTCATCAGGATCCAGGATGAGTGGCACGGCCTTCTCCACTGCCATGTTGTGCAGCATGCAGCACACAAGGAAGATTTTGCAGACCTTCACCGGGGCATATGGGAGGGCGCCGCCGGTCTTGTGGAGGCACCTGAATCTGCTCTTCAGGAGTCCAAACGTCCTCTCAATCACGCGCCTCGTCTGCCCATGGGTGTCGTTGTACCGGTGTTCTGCGGCTGTTCTGGGCTGGCGGAGAGGCGTCATCAGCCATGGCATGTTGGGATAGCCAGCGTCCCCTACATGGAAACATCATGGACAGAAGTGGGTCAGGAGAAGCAGTAAGAAATGAAGAAACGGCTAAATACAGGACTAACAGATCATACCCACCAACAAGACATGCACGTTCGTTGCGCAGCTGCAGCATCATTTCGGGCACCCTGCTACGCCTCATGATGTAGGCATCATGTGCTGATCCTGGAAAACGTGAACAGACATGGGCTATCATCATGTTGGCAAGACATACCACAAGGGCATTGATGGAGTGGTAATGCTTGCGGTTACGGAAGGCTACCTCCTGTGCGTGTGGTGGCACCAAAGCCACATGTGTCCCATCATTGGCCCCAATGACATGGGGCATCCCTCCCAGGGCATAGAACTCACCCTTGACACCTGTCAACTGCTCACGAGTTGGAAAGGCAATGAATTCATCAAGGTGTACCAACATGGCCTCTAACACATCATGCAGGACACGGCTGAACATGGACTGGGACATGCCACCTACATCAGCTATGGTCAATTGAAACGTACCGGTGGGAAAGAAATATAGGGCTGCCACCACCTTCATCTTGGGTGTCAGTGCAGTAGGATAGCTGTGTAGCGGTTGGAGGTGTTGCTCGAGCCTTGTGATCAAGTCGTCAATCAACGGTTGGGTGAAGCGGTAGCGGCGTATACAGTCACGTTCCCTCATGGCAGCCAAGTCTGGCATTGGTCGGGGGAGAGGCGGTGCCCTGCAGAAATTTGGAAGGAATAACGAAGATTGAGTACAGCAATACACCACTGTCAATGAACTGAGCACATGTTCAACAGCTAATACACATATGCTACATACAGAGTCTGTACTGTGCAATGCATCCAGGACACGTATGCCAGCCAGGTAACACCCCTAACAACAGTCAGCTACACACGTGGGTGCGCAAGGTCAACATGACATGACATGGAACTAGCTGTGGGCCAGTGTAAGTGAAGAGGCTGACGCATAACAGGAGTGACAGACATCTACATATGTGCATTAGAAGGATGTATTATCACACAGACCGGTTGCGGGACACTAGAGGCACAGGTCGCATGTCCTTGAAACAGGACAGTCCACACACCTTGGCAGGAAGGGGGACATGTCAGGTATGATAACACATACATTGAGACTACGCAGAATAGTCCTTGTCTCGCAAGTGCATGTGCGATGCACACATACACCCGTTACGTCTGATTCCACATGTGGCCTGGTGTGCGTAATAGTGTGCCATGCCCATCGACACGCACACACATGTTGGATGCAGCAAATGCAGATGCATGTCACGGAACTCATACCGCTAGCTCATGGGATCACATGACACTCACATGACATAGTCACAACGTGCAACACCGGTAGTAACATTTGAGGTGTCATTAACTGTGTCCCTGGCATTGGTGGACAGTTGCGGGTGTAGGTGACAGTGCCATGCCAGTGATGCAGTGCTCGACTGTCCCCAGTGAGTAGCTCCTCTGTATCAATTTAGGACAAGTAAATTTCTGTTGTGTCATGCTCCCCATTGTTTCCCAGCGGCATGGTGGGTAAACCAACTGTGTGGTGCAGGGCCTACTTATATTTGTAGTTTTGTAGATGTCACCCATGTTGGCGTTAATGCTATGCGCTGTGTCCTATGTAGATTGGACTCATGTGTCATGTGTATACAGGTGTCTGGTCATTTCCTGTCTCTTCACCTTGGCCACAGCATCATCGGGGGAAACAGAGGGAGACACTGGCACGGACGTGGGGGAGGTAGCCAGCACCGGGGCCACCAATGCTGGGGAGTCTGGCGCAGCATGTGGCACGGAGGCCGAGGTGAGTCAGGCGGAAGACCCGTCCAGTCCCAACAACGACTATGACGCTGACCGGTCCGAGGCTGAGCCCCCAGAGGGGGCGGAGGCTGCCCCCAGTGCTGAAGGCAGCACTCCATCCCTCGGCGCACCCTCCATTCTCATCACCGCCCCCCCCAGTTGCTCGGGTCCCTTGTGTCCGTGCTAGGCGACAACAGGTGCGTGAGAGACGGCAAGGAGGTGTATTCAAGGGGTGAAGGGTGCACTTCCACTCCGGATCATTCTGTGGTGTGTAGGCACATTCAAGTGCATGGTGCTTGTTACATGCATGCTCATGACGTGGCTTGTATACTGAAGTGGATTTGTGTGCCAGTCATGACCCTATCTTGTGCGCTGCTTGCTAACGGCAATTATGTGCTATTCAATGCAGAAGCTTGCTGTGGGATGCTTCCGGCAATTCCTGAGATCGTGACTGTATCACTACGAGTGGTTTTCTGTCATTTCGGCTTTTCCCACCCCCGCATGTCCGGCTGGATGTCTCCATCTGGCCTCCCATTGCAACCTTGAAAGCGGAGTTCAACAAGATGAGCAGTATAAGGGCTCCATTGTCTCAAACACAAGTCATGTTGACTTCTTCCCGTGAAACATTTGGCCTTCACGAAGATCTCACGCCCACAGAGGTGAAAGAGGCTTATTAACACTGATCTCCCACTACATATTTGGAACTCGGATTCAGACTATCTTTCATGCCTCGTCAACAGGTGGCCTGGCTGTTTTTTTTTACATTGTGGTCTCCGGCCTCGTGACCTCCTTTCAAACTCTGTTTGGTGTGCTCCTCGCATTTCATCATTCGCTTTTGTCTACCATCTTCGGAGGTGTCCCTTTGCTTGTCGCCCTCGTAGCTGGGGTGCCATAATAGATCAGCGTACTACGCTGTGGCTTCACCTCTTGCGTTACAAGACAGCATGCACCGGCTGCTCCATCTTCGGAACATGATGCTTGAATTATACGGCACTCTGCCGCTGGCGACCTTAAGCAGTGCCTATGGATTGTCCTTCCGGTTTCCCTTCTTTCCCTGCGTGCAACCTGTCTTTCATTGCCTAGTCTGTCCATTCGAATGGGCTCTGGATGTGTGCCTATGTAACTCGGTGCCTCCTGACCCGGATTTGGATGGACTGATGTGCCCCTTCGTGGCTCATGAGTTGGACTATTCTGGCGTCAGTGTCATGGCCTGTGCTGCTGCACATGGAGTCCTGGGGAATTGGGACATCCGAACAGCAGCAAATGAGTTCTTAACCAGGAGTTATCTTGATGACCCCACCTGTTGTCCACAAGTTGTGCTGGATGGCCCGATTGTTGAGCAACACGTGTGTTCTTTCCCCCTGCTTAACTGGATGGCAGACAATTTTTCGGAACTTGCAGATGATTTCCTCTTGGAAGCTGTTGCAACTTATAGTGCCTATGCCTTGATGGATGAACTTTAGCCCTGCTCATTTCATGGTGCATCCGTCGATGTGATATTTTCCTCCCCTTTTACATGGTTGATTTCCCTGCAACATCGTTCAGGTTTGCATTTCTTTCATGACTTTTTCGCTTCCCTTCTATGGACTTCCAGTTCATGCCCTTGGTTCCGTTCTATCAAACTTGAACTCTGCGTTCTCGAATTAGCGCCCCTAATGGATGGAGGACTTTTGCAGGAGATGGGACTAGATGATCCTGTGATGTGATACCACTGAGCTGATCTGTACGGTGGGGGGTCCCCCGTTCTAGCTTAGGGACCTGCTATTAGTCGAATGATACTACTATTAGTTTACTGCCGACAGGAAGATTGCTGTTTCCACTGTCAGTTTCTTAAGATTGCTCCTTTCAATGTCTATGATATTGCAACAATGCTGATGTTTCTGGCCTTGACCATTTGTCTGCTTATGTTGGCCACAGTCCTGCATCTTAGGAAGCGAGGTTCATTGTTTGTACTCATTAAACTTTACCTTGTCTGTGTCTATTCTGTTGTGGACTGATCTGTGAATCATGACGCACAGCTATGTATGATTCACACCATTCATGGGGATGTTGTAAGTCGCTAGTTCGGGCTTGTCTATACATTGGGACTGCCGGGCCCAACCTCGGATATCGAATGGGACACTTAGCTAGTCGGATGTGGGGTTCTGGGTTCTGAGGGGAGTTTGTGGTACGCCAAACATGTCTCCTTCGTGCCAGGCACCGCACCCCCTGTGATGGGGTCGTCCATCCCTGCAGCCACGACACCTACCCGTGCCCCTCCGGTCCCTGCGGTGCCTGGTTCTTCCCCCCACATGATGCCCCCACTTCTCTGGATAATATGGTACAGTGTATTGTGCAGGCGAGCCTGGGGAGACGCGTCCCTACGTGGCCCCCCCCCCCCCCGGTGCTTCGCATCTGGTGTGGCCTATGGGCTTGTAGAATGGTGTACTGTGGCTACTTTCCTTCGAGATGCTGTATGTGGTTGTTATTTTCTCGTTTGCACACTATTTCTATTCTGCTGTTGCTGCTGGTGCTGCTGCTGCTGCTTCCTGGGTTGGGGTGGTGATGATTGTAGGAGAGTAGCGTCTGCTATCCTATGGTCACCCCAAATTTTTGCTTTTTGCTTCACTGGTTTTTGACGTATTGAGGCTGTGGGCCTGCTAATCAGACCCCCAGCCTGCTGTTCTCTCTGCTAAATTGACACTATGCCCTTTAGGTGCATGACCCATTGGAACTGGATCAGCCTGTGAGCCCCTGTACTAGTGTACCCTAGGTACTCAGGGCATTGGTGTATCTGAGGCCTACCAGGAGCTGAAGCATGTATTGTGCCACCCCTGGCCTGGCCTAGCAATTTGACACAACTGGCTGATCACTCAGCTGGGGTAAGTTGGTGTATCCACCTCTTACTTAGGTGTAGTATGCCTATACCTAACCTTAAATGGGACACATGCTAACCTATAAGTCACTCCTATGGCAGGCCTTAACAATCCTGAAGGCAGAGTGCTTGGTTTCATGTGAGATGGTGCTCTGGCATGAGCTGAGCCTGTCTGCAGTAGTCGGAACAACTTCCTTCTACCGTTTCCAGATATCGCCATACCATATACTCTTAAGTGCATTATGAACCTTGCGGTTAAATGCTATCTTTGGTTTGGCTTTATCAAAGGTGTCATACGAATTGGAATACTAACCCCTCGCCAATTCTGGCGACGGGGTTAGCATTCCACCCTCCTAGGGGGACACGACATGTACAGAACCTGAAACCCGGGTAAAATCAGACATAGCCTCAGCTCCACAAAATGGACGCTGCCACCACCGACACAAGTCTGCCCTCCTGCTGCTGGGAGTCCTTCCAGCTTGGGAGACGTGGACAAAGGGTTTCCTGCCAGGGGAGGTGCGAGCACCACCCCAGACAGGATTTTGTGTATTGGTCAGGTAGGGCTTGAAAGGAAACAGACATGCCTGAGGCTCACAAGGAGCCTCGGTGCATATGCCAGTTCAATCCGGTCCTGGGGCACACCAGCCCCAGACCTGGGGCGAGCTGGACAAAGGATTGGGGGTGTAACCACCCCCCTTCCTGGTCCCACCCTTAGGGAGGGACCTAGCAGGTAGTCCGGCCCCTAGAATCCGCTTAAAGGTAGGAGCTGTGTCCAAAGACTTCAGACATCCTGGAATCAACTTGAAACTAAGAAGAAGACGGGAACTTCGACGTTCTGCTGTACAGAAGACTGAAGGAAATCTCCCCTATGGTCAGGGATTGACCATCTTGCTAACGCAAGCACCATCCAGCGAATCGACGTCTGCTTTGCCGCCGCCTCCCGCTGGAGCCCGAGCCCAGAGACCAACAAGGACTGGACCTCCAGACCTCTCACTGCCCGATCCACAGTCCCTGAAAAGAAGGAACCCGTGGAGGCACCGAGACCCGTGGAGCCAGCCATCTTGAAAGACACTCGACTAGCTGAAAGCGTGACAACAGAGGCTCCCTCCAAGTTGTGCTTTGGGTCCTGAGAAGCCCAACATCCGAGCAGCATCTGCACCAAAGGTGAGCCCTCCAGCATCTCCACGATCTGCGTGGGGCCCCTCTGCACTTCGCGACTCGACGCGCCTAACCGGTTACTGGTCCGTTGACTAGAGGCCATCTTGGCAACCATCTTGAAAAACTACGACACTGGTCTGGTTGCTCCAGACTGGCCCCTGCTTCCCTCCAAAGGAGCAGCCCCTCTGACCTTGCTGGTCAGAGCTAACAGCTTTCTTCACTTCCTGCGACTCCTGCTTTTGCCAAGGATTGTTTGCTTCTTCTGAGTCGCCGACACCGCTGACAGTGAGAGCCTGCGTGGGAAAGCTCGAGAACCGACTCCTGGACATCGTCGACCTTCAGGGACCACGTGGCTGCAGAGACAAGCTACACCTCTTCACCTGTTTGCACCCAACATCGCCTGGTACCTACCTGGTGCCACGCCGGTCACTGGCTAGTGACTGTGAACACTGTCCCCTCTGCTTACAGGTCTTCTACACTTCCGATTCAACCTTGGATCCACCGCATCTCTTCTGGACCGACCGCCTGCAGCATCTTTGTCGTCAGGCTCCATTGAACAGATAGACGAAACCCGACGCACTGCGAGCCCTATGCACCCGCTTCCTGTGGGTGAGGTAAAGCTGGCACTCCGGTGCACAAGTGTAGAGTAACATCTCTAATGTCTAGGTTTGAAGTCTTGAATTCCTAGTCCAACCAGAAGACCCTTCTAGCAGTAACTCTTGAACAATTACGCACCCATTGAAAACCTATGGGCGCCCGCGTGTAACTTTCCTCACTGCACACGCGACCCGTGGACCTCCTGGTCACTAACTAAAGTTAGGCCCAGTGATTCTAGAGGCCCTAGGCTTTCTCCCTTTCCTGTTCGTGGTACTTATATATGGTTTGAGCGGCCACCAGGGCCTATCCATATAAAGTGCAACTTTCGTATATTGTAACACTTTCTTGTTTAACGATTTGTGCTCCTGTGCTCATAAAGAGTCTAGGGGATACTTTGAGTAATAAATACATATATATTTTGAATATATATCTGTGTGGTGTCCTTTCATTGGTATAAAGGGGGGTTACATATGGTAAAACAGCTTGCTTAACACGGCTAAACGAGTTTAGCCTCAAAGACTGCTTAGCCTACGCTACCACTAGGGCAGCTGGTCCGAAAAGGTTGACTTACAACCACACCATAAGGGTTGCTTGGCATGGTACAAGGTGGTCACTTTAATTAGTGAACATCATATACCAGGCCAACTTCTCACATTGGTGAGCAGCGGTTGGGATTTGAGCTTGCAGTTGTTTTACCTCTGTAATCTCTTTGTTACCAATTGAAAGATCATACAGGTACCTTTAGGTACATATAAAACAAGTTAGTTATATACTTAAGTTCTACTGAACTTAGTTGTTGTAGAGAAAAGGGAGTAGCACACCCTGACTACAACTACTAGATAGGTTTAGTAGGAAAACCCAAGTGTAGGTAGTTGCAACACTTCCACCCACACTTAAGAGCAATGGCTGGGGCAGAGGGGTCCAAGGTACCCATCTCTGTCGAGAGTGACCCCCAGAGGGCACCATCCATCTTTGCTACCCTAAACCAGAACGAGCTCAGGCAGTTGGCTAATTCTAGGGGCCTTAAACAGCCCAAGAACCCTACCTCTGCTGAACTCAGAGAACTCTTGCAAACTGATGAAGATCAGAGAGCTCTCAAGAAAGCCTCCCAGTTAGGCCCCTCAGGGACTGGAACAGGAGGCCCTCCTTCTGAAGATGCTACTGAAGCACCCCTTCCTAACAGTCACCCCTTAGGTGAGAATCAGACTACAGAGGATGAGGATCAGCATAGGGACGAGAATGACAAGGGGGATGAGTCTGATAATAGTAGTGATTCTGATGGGCGAAATAGCCCAGTGCCAGGTATTATACTTGGCCCAGCTAACTTAAGACTATTTGGGTATGACAATGGGTTCCCCCCATCGAGTTTCCCCAGTGGACTTAACCAGGGGTTTGGGAGACAGAGGAATCACTCAGGTGACTCTAATGCCTCTCATGCCTCTAGAGGCTGTCAGGGTCAGTCCAGAAGAAGGATGACCAGCCCTCAGAGGAGGGAGCATGAGGCCAGAATGCAGGAAGCTCAGCTGAGGATCAGGAAACAGGAGCTAGAAGTAGCCCTGGTGGAAGAGAAACTGAACAAGGCTAGGCAAACTAGAGAGAGTGGGTCTATACCCACTGGTGGCAGCATTGTCCCGAGGGACAAAGATAGGGTCTTTGATAATAGGAACCTGTCCAAGGTTGTGCCCCCCTACAAAAGTGGGGATGATATCCACAAATGGATGACTACTCTTGAGAGAGCCTGCAACGTACAGCAGATTCCTGAGGACCAGTGGGCAGCAATCTTATGGCTCTCCTTTGAAGGTAGAGGCAGAGATAGACTCCTCACTGTTAGAGAGGAGGATATCAGAAACTACAGAGCCCTGAAGAGTATCCTGGTTGATGGGTTAGGCTTAACCACTGAGCAGTACAGGTTAATGTTCAGAGATACCCAGAAGGCACAGACTCAGGACTGGTCTGAATATGTTGAATGTGCCACTAAGGCTCTGGAGGGTTGGTTGCTGGGAAGTAAGGTTTCAGATTATACAGGATTGTACAATTTGATGATGAGAGAACAGATTTTAAATAACTGTCAAAACCAGCAACTGCATCAACACTTGGTTGACTCGGATCTGACCTCTCCCCAAGAATTGGGAAAGAAGGCAGACAAATGGGTCAGAACCAGGGTTAAGCAAAAGAACCAGAACCAGGGCCAAGGGGGTGATCAGAAGAAAACAGACCAAAAGGGTAATGACCAGAAATCCAAAGACCAGAAGTCTTCAACAGGGCCCCAAACTAGTACTAATGAGGGTGGGTCCCAACAATCTAAAGGAAAGAAGAAAGAAGGTCCAAAGAAACCCTGGTGCAAATCTTGCAAGAATACAACTCACTGGACTAGTGATTGTAAGAAGGGTGGAGCCCCCAACACTGTTGCCCCTAAGGCACCTGCTCCCAGTAGTACTGTTAGCAGTGTTGGTCCCCAGACAAAGGGTGTAGTGGGAATCACTATGGGAACTGAAGGAGATTCTGACCTAGACAGAACCCTTACACAGGCAGTCTTGATCTGTGATGGGGACATGGATTTGTCCCTGACTGTGAGCCCCAGTAATCTGGGCAAGTACAGACAGACTCCATTGATTAATACAAAAGTGGCTCAAGCCTACAGGGACACATGTGCCAGTGTCACTATGGTGACACCAGGCTTTGTGGATCCTGGACAGTACATACCAGGTGAGAATTACCTGGTGACCAATGCCAGCAATACCACTACTTCCCATAGTGTGGCTATTGTTAACTTCTCGTGGGGAGGGGTTGTGGTTAGTGCAGACCTCCCAGTAGAATGTTTGTTGGGTAATGACCTAGAGAGTTCTCTATGGTCAGAAGTGGAGTACAGGACACATGCAGAGATGTTAGGTATATCACCACATGTCCTTGCTGTGACCAGGTCACAGGCCAAAAAGTGCCTTACTGAACCTCAGGTCTTGGATCCTGGAACAATGGACCAAGCACCTTCCAAGAAGAAGAACAGGAGGGTTAAGGCTGTGCCTTCCCCCCTGCCTCCAAGAGATGATCAGTCTTCCCAGGAGGATGATCTCAAGAACCTTGAAGGAACTGTCCCTGAAGTGCTTGAACCTGACCAGGTTGAGTTTCTGGGGACAGGGGGACCTTCTAGGGCTGACTTGGGACAGGCTCAGTTATCCTGTCCATCTCTTGAACCCCTCAGACAGCTGGCTGCTGCTGAGGCTGCTGGGAATGCTCAAGGTACCCATAAAGTATATTGGGATGATGGGCTCCTTTATTCAGAGGCTAGAGACCCAAAACCTGGTGCAACCTGGAGGTTGGTTATACCTCTGCAATTTAGGGGCTTCCTTCTTACCTTGGCCAATGATATTCCTCTAGCAGGACACTTAGGCCAGAACAAGACTTGGGACAGGCTTGTCCCTCACTTTCACTGGCCTCACACGAATGAAGATACCAAGGAGTTTTGTCGCTCCTGTGTGACCTGCCAAGCCAGTGGCAAATCAGGTGGCACAACAAAGGCCCCCCTAATACCACTACCTGTGGTGGGGGTTCCCTTTGAGAGAGTGGGGATTGATATTGTGGGTCCCATGGATCCCCCCACTGCATCTGGGCACAGATTTATACTGGTGGTAGTGGATCATGCCACCAGGTATCCAGAGGCAATTCCCCTTAGGACCACAACAGCTCCTGTTGTGGCCAGGGCCTTACTGGGAGTCTTCTCCAGAGTGGGGTTTCCTAAGGAGGTAGTTTCTGACAGAGGTGCCAACTTCATGTCAGGATACTTGACAGCTATGTGGAAGGAATGTGGTGTCAACTACAAGTTCACCACTCCTTATCACCCACAATGCAATGGGCTTGTTGAGAAATTCAACAAGACCCTAAAGGGTATGATCAAAGGATTACCTGAAAAGCTCAGGCGAAGATGGGACATCCTTCTACCCTGCCTTCTGTTTGCTTACAGAGAGGTCCCACAAAAAGGAGTTGGCTACAGCCCCTTTGAATTGTTATTTGGGCACCCTGTAAGAGGACCCCTATGTCTGGTGAGGGAAGGATGGGAGTTACCTCTCAAAAAGCCTAAGCAAGACATAGTGGACTATGTACTTGGTCTCTGCTCCAGGATGGCTGAGTACATGGAGAAGGCATCCAAAAACCTTGAGGCAAGCCAGGCCTTACAGAAAGCTTGGCATGTCCAAAAGGCTGTCTTGGTTGAGTTTCAGCCAGGACAGAAGGTATGGGTGTTGGAGCCAGTGGCCCCAGCAGCACTCCAGGACAAATGGTCTGGACCCCATACAATCCTGGAAAAGAAGGGAGAGGTTACCTACTTGGTGGACCTAGGCACTCCCAGGAGTCCCCACAGGGTACTCCATGTTAAACAGGTTAAAAGCATATGTTGACAGGGCAGACATGGGCTTGCTCATGGCTACAGATGAGGGACAGGAGGAGGAGAGTGACCCTCTCCCAGGCCTGTTGTCTCAGAACCCTGAAGATGGCTCAGTTGACGAGTGACCCTGGGAGGCAACCTCACTGAGCATCAGCAAATTGAATGTAGACAAATTCTACAATCATTTCAGCATATGTTCTCACTGATACCTAGTCAAACTGACTGGTGTACCCATGTGGTGGACACCGGTGACAGTCTTCCTGTGAAGAACAAACTTTACAGGCAACCTGACCATGTCAGGGACTGTATAAAGACTGAGGTACACAAGATGCTGGAGTTGGGTGTCATTGAGCCCTCAGAGAGCCCCTGGGCTAGCCCAGTGGTTCTGGTCCCCAAACCTCACACCAAAGATGGCAAGAGAGAGATGAGGTTCTGTGTGGATTACAGAGGACTCAATGCTGTCACTAGGACAGACGCACATCCTATTCCAAGGGCAGATGAGCTCATAGATAAACTAGCTTCAGCTAAGTTTTTGAGCACATTTGATTTGACAGCTGGCTATTGGCAAATCAGGTTAGCTGAGGAGTCTAAGGCCAAAACAGCATTTTCAACCCCAGGAGGGCACTACCAATTTGTGGTGATGCCCTTTGGGCTGAAAAATGCACCTGCCACCTTCCAAAGGTTGGTGAATCAAGTCCTTACTGGGTTGGATGACTTTTGTGCAGCATATCTAGATGACATTGCTGTCTTTAGCTCCACCTGGGAGGATCACCCGATCCACCTGAAGAAGGTACTTGAGGCTCTGCAAAAGGCAGGCCTCACTATCAAGGCTACTAAGTGCCAGATAGGGCAGAGTAAGGTTGTGTACTTGGGCCATCTTGTAGGTGGAGGCCAAGTTCAACCACTGGAGAGTAAGATACAATCCATCAAGGACTGGTCTCCTCCCACCACCCAGACTCAGGTCCGAGCTTTCTTGGGCTTGACTGGGTACTACAGGAAGTTTGTTAAGAGCTATGGGTCCATTGTGACTCCTCTTAATGATCTGACATCCAAAAAGATGCCCAAAAAGGTTCAGTGGACAGTAAGCTGTCAAAAGGCATTTGATGACCTGAAGGAGGCCATGTGCTCTGCACCTATCCTGAAAAGTCCTGACTACTCCAAAGAGTTTATTGTCCAAACAGATGCTTCTGAGTTGGGTGTGGGAGCTGTGCTGTCACAACTTAATGTAGATGGTCAAGACCAACCCATTGCTTTTATCAGCAGAAGGTTGACCCCCAGAGAGAAGAATTGGTCAGCTATTGAGAGGGAGGCCTTTGCTGTGGTGTGGGCCCTGAAGAAGCTGAGGCCATACTTGTTTGGCACTCACTTCAAGATTCAGACCGACTATAAGCCCCTCTTGTGGCTAAATCAGATGAAGGGTGAAAACCCCAAACTGCTTAGGTGGTCCATTTCCCTACAGGGGATGGACTTTACAGTGGAGCACCGGCCAGGTACAGACCATGGGAATGCAGATGGTCTCTCCAGGTACTTCCACTTAGGACATGAAGACACGACTGGTCCAGGCTAGTTTAATGTCCCTGCGTTTGGGGGGGGGGGGTTGTGTAGGAGAGTAGGGTCTGCTATCCTATGGTCACCCCAAATTTTTGCTTTTTGCTTCACTGGTTTTTGACGTATTGAGGCTGTGGGCCTGCTAATCAGACCCCCAGCCTGCTGTTCTCTCTGCTAAATTGACACTATGCCCTTTAGGTGCATGACCCATTGGAACTGGATCACCCTGTGAGCGAGCCCCTGTACTAGTGTACCCTAGGTACTCAGGGCATTGGTGTATCTGAGGCCTACCAGGGGCTGAAGCATGTATTGTGCCACCCCTGGCCTGGCCTAGCAATTTGACACAACTGGCTGATCACTCAGCTGGGGTAAGTTGGTGTATCCACCTCTTACTTAGGTGTAGTATGCCTATACCTAACCTTAAATGGGACACATGTTAACCTATAAGTCACTCCTATGGCAGGCCTTAACAATCCTGAAGGCAGAGTGCTTGGTTTCATGTGAGATGGTTGTAGGAGAGTAGGGTCTGCTATCCTATGGTCACCCCAAATTTTTGCTTTTTGCTTCACTGGTTTTTGACATATTGAGGCTGTGGGCCTGCTAATCAGACCCCCAGCCTGCTGTTCTCTCTAACTAAATTGACACTATGCACCCTAGGTGCATAACCAATTGGAAGTGGATCACCCTGTGAGCCCCTGTACCAGTGTACACTAGGTACCCAGGGCATTGGTGTATCTAAGGCCTACCAGGGGCTGAAGCATGTATTATGCCACCCCTGGCCTGGCCTAACAAATTTGACACAACTGGCTGATCACTCAGCTGGGGTAAGTTGGTGTAACCACCTCTTACTTAGGTGTAGTATACCTATACCTAACCTTAAATGGGACACCTGGTAACCTATAAGTCACTCCTATGGCAGGCCTTGACAATCCTGAAGGCAGAGTGCTTGGTTCCATGTGAGATAGAGCTCTGGCATGAGCTGAGCCTGTCTGCAGTGGTCGGAACCACTTCCTTCTACTGTTTCCAGATATCGTCATACCATATACTCTTAAGTGCATTATGAACTTCGCGGTTAAATGCTAGCTTTGGTTTGGCTTTATCAAAACATGTCGAGTAAGGTGTCATACGAATTGGAATACTAACCCCTCGCCAAATCTGGCGACGGGGTTAGCATTCCACCCTTCTAGAGGGACACGACATGTACAGTACCTGAAACCCGGGTAAAATCAGACATAGCCTCAGCTCCACAAAATGGATGCTGCCACCACCGACACAAGTCTGCCCTCCTGCTGCTGGGAGTCCTTCCAGCTTGGGAGACGTGGACAAAGGGTTTCCTGCCAGGGGAGGTGCGAGCACCACCCCAGACAGGATTTTGTGTATTGGTCAGGGAGGGCTTGAAAGAAACCAGACATGCCTGAGGCTCACAAGGAGCCTCGGTGCATATGCCAGTTCAATCCGGTCCTGGGGCACACCAGCCCTGGACCTGGGGCGAGCTGGACAAAGGATTGGGGGTGTAACCACCCCCCTTCCCGGTCCCACCCTTAGGGAGGGACCTAGCAGGTAGTCCGGCCCCTAAAATCCGCTTAAAGGTAGGAGCTGTGTCCTAAGACTTCAGACATCCTGGAATCAACTTAACCACAAAAAGAAGACGGGAACTTCGACGCTCTGCTGCACAGAGGACTGAAGGAAATCTCCCCTGTGGTCAGGGAGTGACCATCTTGCTAACGCAAGCACCAACCAGCTATTGAACGTCTGCTTTGCCGCCGCCTCCTGCTGGAGCCCGAGCCCAGAGCCCGACAAGACCTGGACCTCCAGACCTCTCACTGCCCAATCCACAGTCCCTGCAAAGAAGGAACCCGTGGAGGCACCAAGACCCGTGGAGCCAGCCATCTTGAAAGACACTCGACTAGCTGAAAGCGCAACAACAGAGGCTCCCTCCAAGTTGTGCTTTGGGTCCTGAGAAGCCCAACATCCGAGCAGCATCTGCACCAAAGGTGAGCCCTCCAGCATCTCCACGATCTGCGTGGGGCCCCTCTGCACTTCGCGACTCGACGCGCCTAACCGGTTACTGGTCGGTTGACTAGTGGCCATCTTGGAGACTATCTTGAAAAACTACGATGCTGATCTGGTTGCTCCAGACCGGCCCCTGCTTCCCTCCAAAGGAGCAGCCCCTCTGACCTTGCTGGTCAGAGCTAACAGCTTTCTTCACTTCCTACGACTCCTGCTTTTGCCAAGGCTTGTTTGCTTCTTCTGAGTTGCCGACACCGCCGACAACGAGAGCCTGCGTGGGACAGCTCGTGAACCAACTCCTGGACATCGTCGACCTTCAGGGACCACGTGGCTGCAGAGACAAGCTACACCTCTTCACCTGTTTGCACCCGACATCGCCTGGTACCTACCTGGTGCCACGCCGGTCACTGGCTAGTGACTGTGAACACTGTCCCCTCTGCTTACAGGTCTTCTACACTTCCGATCCATCCTTGGATCCACCGCATCTCTTCTGGACCGACCGCCTGCAGCATCTTTGTCGTCAGGCTCCATTGAACAGATAGACGAAACCCGACGCACTTCGAGCCCTATGCACCCGCTTCCTGTGGGTGAGGTAAAGCTGGCACTCTGGTGCACAAGTGTAGAGTAACATCTCTAATGTCTAGGTTTGAAGTCTTGAATTCGTAGACCCTTCTAGCAGTAACTCTTGAACAATTACGCACCCATTGAAAACCTATGGGCGCCCACGTGTAACTTTCCTCACTGCACACGCGACCCGTTGACCTCCTGGTCACTAACTAAAGTTAGCTCCTTGTAGGCCCAGCGATTCTAGAGGCCCTAGGCCTTCTCCCTTTCCTGTTCGTGGTACTTATACCACTATTTTAGTATATGGTTTGAGCGGCCACCAGGGCCTATCCATATAAAGTGCAACTTTCGTATATTGTAACACTTTCTTGTTTAACGATTTGTGCTCCTGTGCTCATAAAGAGTCTAGGGGATACTTTGAGTAATAAATACATATATATTTTGAATATATATCTGTGTGGTGTCCTTTCATTGGTATAAAGGGGGGTTACATATGGTAAAACAGCTTGCTTAACACGCCTAAACGAGTTTAGCCTCAAAGACTGCTTAGCCTACGCTACCACTAGGGCAGCTGGTCCGAAAAGGTTGACTTACAACCACACCATAAGGGTTGCTTGGCATGGTACAAGGTGGTCACTTTAATTAGTGAACATCATATACCAGGCCAACTTCTCACAATGATGTGTTGGGTGTCTGGTAAATGTTGTTGTGTCCTGCTCATGGGGTGGACCCTGGTATCTGCATGCCGTCACATGGTGTCTGCATATATTCGTGGGTCATGTTGGCTCTTACTGCATGGTGACATTGTCCCAAGGTGTGTTCCCTCCTCTGTGGCACCTGTCATCTTCCCTGCATGGTGTTTCCCAATTGTTGTGCTGAGCTGTGTCAACATTGCCTCAGTGTGTGACACATCCCTTCGACTTTGGCCATGCATGCTCTGCAATGTCTCCACCTGCATCGTTTGTGGCATCCTTGCTGGTCACTGTACTTGTGTATGGCGTATATTGACATGACTTCATGTGGACATTTTCCGTTTTCCGCACTTTGCATGTGTGTACTCCCTGCCTCACACACATGTGTTGCGTGTTCTGCAGAGTATTTCGGCACCTGCCTGACAATTGTGGGCATTGTATCTGTGTGTACTCCACCCTTTCACTTCCATGGGGGGCATCTGCTTGTTGGCTGCTCCGGCACCTGTGCATTCCTGTCATTCGTGGACTGTGCGTGACTGTGTGTTCCCTTTGGCTCGCATTGTTTAGTGGTGTTTGACATGAGGGTGCAGTCTTGTGGCAAAATCTCAGTGTGTGTATTGTGCTGCCTCCGCCAGGGGTGGGTATGCATGTGTAATTTGTCCTCACACCCACATGTGGTGTGTCATGCAGTGGGGGTAGGCCGACCATCCTCCTGGGAGTGGGACACTGCTGTCAGTGATGTGTTGTTATGGCGCTATCGTCATTGTCCTGAGTTAGGGATACGTACATTCGCCCATGGAGCTGTGGTCATCTGATAATGATGTTGGCCCCCCCATGTCTCTGTCCACTGCTGGGGGTCCTCGGCACCCACCCCTCATATGTCTGGGCACTGCTGGGAGTGATAGGCACACACCCCTATGTATCTGTCCACTGTCGTGGTATGTGCCGTAACCACGTGCTGATGGCCTGGGTGGGGCCCGTGCCCGTGCCCCTGGGGCGCCCCAACTTTGGGGGTGCGGCCCGTACACATGCCTTTCGGACGTGGGTGCGGCCGTACCGGCGTAGTTCGTGTGACGTAGGGGTGGGCGTGGTATGTGCCGTAACCACACGCTGATGGCCTGGGTGGGGCCCGTGCCCCTAGGGCGCCCCAACTTTGGGGGTGTGGCCCGTTCACATGCCTTTGGGACGTGGGTGCGGCCGTACCGGCGTAGTTCGTGTGACGTAGGGGTGGGCGTGGTATGTGCCGTAACCACGCGCTGATGGCCTGGGTGGGGCCCGTGCCCCTAGGGCGCCCCAACTTTGGGGGTGCGGCCCGTTCACATGCCTTTGGGACGTGGGTGCGGCCGTACCGGCGTAGTTCGTGTGACGTAGGGGTGGGCGTGGTATGTGCCGTGCCACAATTGTGGTGGTGACGGGTACGCGTCCACGTCCACTTCCGTTGTGGCGGGACGTGGGATTGGTGGACACGCCCCCCGAAGTGACAAGTCCATGGTGGCAATTGCTGTGCATGCTGTTGTAGTTATTTGTGGGGTGTGGGTTATGATTCCTGGCCCTTGAACACACACACACACCTCTTTGCCCCTGGGGGTTGTTCTGACCTTCTGCGGCGTCTGCGTCGGTTTCTGTATATGAGGTGGTAGGCTATGAGGGCCGGGACGACGCGTAGGTTGGGGTCCATCGCTGTCCCTGGCGTGCCGGAGCTCCTTGTTCGCGGCGTCCTCACTTTCCCGGCAGTTTTTGGCTCCCGTAAAAACTGCAGCGTGCGAAGTGACGTCGGCACGAATCGTACTTGCTGGTCCGTGAAACGCTGCTTGACTCCGTCCGGACGTCGCATGTGCGCCGTCCCGACAGTGATTCGTATGTACAAATTTTGCCGGTCGGTGTTTTTTCCGACTCGGGCGGTACTGGTGTTTCTGTGCAAATCGTACCTGCGAGTTTGTAAGGTGTTTTTCCCGGGTACCATTCGGACGGCAAAAACGCTCCGTCCGACCATTCGAACCCGGGTTTTAAAAGATTGGAATCGACACCATAGTGAAGATTTTTGTAAATGTCTCCATAGACATTGGTTTAGATGGAAGTAACATCCTTGGATAGATGTATGGGGGTACAGTTTTAGAATGGAATTTATCATGGCTTGCTCAAAGTCTATGATAATTCTTTGAAGGGAAAAATCGTTTGATACTTGTTTTACTTTTCCTAGCATTTCATTATATGTTGTGTTTTGTTTGTTAGGTAATAGTGCATAGATTAAAGGTATGCAAGTGTTGTGATATTGACCGTGTATTGTGTAAAGCTGGTAGAATGGTTTTGGGCATATTGTAAAGGTGCCATCCATCATCCATGTTTGGCATTGTTGGAGTTTAGTTATATTGTTTGCAGTAGCAAACATTATGATTCTTTTTTCTGTACTTTTGTTATAAAAAAAAATAAAAGGTTCATTATTGTGGGTGATAGTTAATTCTGGTGGAATGATGATATCTTGAAAAGTTTTAGGTGATGGTATTGTTGTTGTGGTTGATTTTTTGGTCCTAGCAATTGTTCTTTTTATAGAAGCAATTGATGGTAATTGGCCTCTTGCTTCTTTGGGCACTCTAGGTAATAGTTCTTTTAGGATAACACTTGTAGCAGTTTGTGAACCAGTGCTTAATTCTTTTATATTTTCAAGGGTTGATCTTACTTCTATTTCAGAGATATTGGGTGGATGATTATGCTCTCTAGTATATAGTACAGTTGTTTCTCTTGTTGTTGCTCGTCCATAGCATTTGTTTGAATAATATTTTGAACACTTCGAGTTCACTTTTCGTTCAGTCTGCTTTTCTTGGGTGTATGTGTAACCCATGTAACACAATAGGAATTTTCCTTTCTGCGATGATATAAATTGGGCTTCTTCTGTTATTGTGATGTTTTAGAAATCTGGAAAAAATGTATATGAAAATATATGCAATAGTACTTTATATATTTAAATGAAAATAGCAAAAAATATTTTTTTTCATATATACTTTCCAAGTGTTTTTTGTTGTATTTGAATGAAGATGTTCTTTGTAGAGAAAATGGTGTTTAGTTGATGTAGTCTCTGAAAGTTAAAGAAAAAATATTGTTTTGGTTGTTTTATTTTTTTAAGTGGGGTGGTATTGCTGTTTGGTATAGACTATAGGTTTTAATTTATACAGGTTATTAAAAACTTAAAAAAGAGAACATGGAATTGTTTTGGGGTTTAGGATGTTTTGGTGTTTGAGTAGGATTTAATTAATTTTTTAGAAAGTATTTTGATAGTATACTTACTTTTTTGTGAGTCTTTTCTGGCAATGTTCAATCTTTTCTTTAGCTGTTTCGAGTAATATCTGTAGTGGAAACATAAAGAGATGAAATATATAAGTTAGTTAGTTTTTTGAGTAAAGAGAAATTAGTGTTTTAGTTTAATTTGGCGGTTTAGTTAGAAAAGGTAATTTACTTACGTTTTTAGAAGTGTAGTAGGATTTAGGTTTCTTCTGTTTAGCAGAGTTTCTTCTTCTTTCAATGCTTTGGTTTAAGGCACTGTAGAAGACTTGTTTTAATTGGTTTATATAGTGGATTTTAAATTGTTTCTTGAAGGTTATTGGTTGCTTTGTGTATGTGGCCTTTCTATTGGATGTTTTTTTTTTTTTATTTAATTGGTTTCCTTTTATGGAAAATGCTAACTAAGAGTATATTTTGTTTTAAAGGAGGAGAGTTTTAAAAAATTATATAGAAAATCATTGTTTATAATGTGTATTAATTTTTTAGAATGTGTTCGAAATGCCTATTTGATAATTATTTCTGTGTTTTTTTATTATGTTGTTAAATATTTATATTGTTATATATTTTATGTTTATGTTTAAGTTGAATATAATTGGAAAATGTATGTTTTAGGAAAATATTGCATTTATGTTGTTTAAAGTATAGTCGATATAGGTAAAAAAACGATATTATTGATGTCTATATTTTGGTTATCGATATTTCTTACATGTGTTATATTTATTTATTTATGTCAATATTTAGTATTGCGATATTGATGTGTGCGATTTTTGTGTGATCGATATAGTTGTATTACGATATTGTTGTGTCGATATTAGTGTAGTTTTTTAATTAAGTATACAATATCGATAATTTTGATGTCGATATTTTTGTTGCGAAATTTTTGTAGTGCGATAATGTGTCTTTCGATAATATGTCAGAGATCCATGCTAGGCAGCTCATGCAGAAGAGAGTGAAAAGAGTGTGCAGAAGATGGAGGAGATGAGGCGTGAGATAAGCATATGGAGGATTTTAGAAAGATGTGGAGAGAGAAAGAGCACAAGTGACTAACAGAGACTGCAGAGAAATGTTTTGGGAAGGAAAGAAAATGGGTGATTGAAGGCTTCAACCCCTTCCGTTGACTATAGCAATATTTATTTCACAGTCCCACAATTTCAGAATTGAAACGTTTTCAATATTAATTAATAACAACAACATCATTGTTGTTACTTATTTCTCTTTCACAGTCCTGGCTGGTTTTAGATGTGTTTCAGCAGTGTTATGTTCCTGGATGCAGTAAAAGAAAGCTCAGAAAGGCACCAAAGTACGGGTTGAGTGGTCCTCTGTGGGAAGCACAGAATTTTAGTTTACATGTTTAAACCAAACAACCTTAATTACATAGACCACACCCCTTTTAGGGACACCCACTTTTTTCATCACACTTAAATCTCTGCCTGTAGTATGCTGTCTTCCAACTAACCTGCTGTTGCTCTGGCCTAGAGGCATAGTTTTGCACTAGTGGCGGGAGCGGTGCTCCACACTAGCACCCATCCCCCCTCAAAGCGCTCGCGGGGCCGGTGGAGCAGCAATCTGCCAGGGCTGGTTGCTGTTTCCAGTCCGGCTGTGTGAGTGTAGCTCGCCTCTGGCTGGCTGGCCTTGGGCCTTTAAGTACAGTACATGTTATAATAGGCGCTTGTGGGATCCGTGCTTACAAATATTGTTGGGCCCATGCCTGGCCAAAAGTCCGTGTGGAGCAGGGGCATAACACAGGCCCCTGCAACCCCTGCGGTGCGGGGGGCCCCCACGCTCCAGGGGCCCCATCACTCTCAGCGGAGGGAGACGGCTGCAAACAAGCCTCTTCAGTCTTCGCAAATGAAATGGTGCTCCTGCGCGCACGGCCTCCCCAAGTCCCCATAAATTAAATGGTGCACGCACGCCACGGTGACGGCCTCTAAGCCCCTCTTCATTAATTATGGTGCCGTGCGCACACCCTGCCGGCCTGCCTGAGCCTTTTAATCAATTAATTAAATAGTTGGTGCGCAGTACGCCTGGGCCGGCTCTTCATAATTAAATGATGCGTGGGCGTGGCGGTGCGCAGTTGTTGTCTACGCGTCTACGCGGTGCCGTGGTCTTCAGGGTGGGGACGGGGCTGGTGACTAATGCCTGAGATTGTTATGCGCATTGTAATTAAAAGTGCGCGTGACTTGTACTTGTACTGACTGAGAAGAAGGGTGCGGCCGCCGTGCCAGATTAATTTAATTATACTAGAGTACTAGCCCCTGCCTGGTGGCAATCCTCGCCCAGTCGCCCTGTCTTCTGCTTCCCTCTCGCCTCCGAAGCTGCAGGCCAGGCCTAAAGGTGAGTGAGTATGTCCGAGGAAGCAACCCGCATTGTGTTGTACAAAAGTGGCTCTATAAAATAACCTGCGAATGGGGTGTACAAACATACAATCTGCCCTGTGGTCTGCAACAATCGTATTACTAAACCGTTCATCCTGTGTACAAACACAACATTATACAGCCTCAAAAACAAGATGTGCACAGATGGAACCTGGTGAGGAACTTCGATTTCTGATCACGATCGAATCGACCCGCCATTTTGTGCTCCACCGCCATTTTGTGTTGCCATCACTCAGGCAGCACGGCGAACAAAGTCTATTCTGCTTTTTCTGCAGCTTGGTGTCGAAATACGCTTTCTGCCTCTATTTGCAAAGCTGATGTTAGGACTAGCCGAGTACACTAATCCCTGTCTGGTTTTTCTAATCCCCGTCTCAACTATCTGTTGGTTCACACTATTCTTTCCTGACTTTATCTTATCGTCTGGCCTTCACTGTCTTCTGCTTGCATTCTCTCGTTTCACAACTGTCCTCCAAAACACACAAACGTATCTCGCCACCTGCAAGTTAGTTACGAATCCGTTAATAAATTCGCTTGAGGGAGGGGTGACAAACATAGTTGGAGGAGAGGTTTCTTCGAGTCATCTGACACTTTTGTTTTCCAATCTCTCCTATTGGTTCTGTCCTGTTCTCCAACTTTCCTTATTGGCTCTTTCTTGTATGTTCTGGGAGTGTGTTTTGGTTAATGTACATGTTACCTATATAGTATATAAACCTGTGCGCCACAGAGTGAAGTGGCAGTCTCCTGAGAACCTACCTTGTGTACTTCTGGGATAACTGTACTAGCTGCAGCTAATAAATCTGATCTTCTAACGCCGACAGAGTGTCCCGTGTCTCTGTGTAGCTGAGCAGGAGAACTCAGGAGACTAGGGCGTTCCCTGTGCCGCCAGGCCCAAAAGGTTCTGGTTCTTCAACGGCGCTGCAAACAGCGCACATGCGACTACAGTACAAAACGGCATTATAAAGCAGCGAAACGCCGGAGGCAAACTCCTGGTACTAATATGCATTAGAGACAACTATGGGCTTTTACCAATGGGTCTCTTAGAGAATGACATCTCAGGTCCATACACGGGGCTAAACACAGCACGCTTCTGGGTTCTCCGCACAACGTGTTTGCTATTTGATGCCAGACTTCTGCAGCTTGTGTTGAGGAAATTAAACATCCCCTTGTACTTGTATAAAACATAGTTGCCAAGTGGCATTGGCACCATGTCGTGTCCATTCGTAACTTTTATCCAACAACACTTTGCATGCTGGAATGTTTAACCCCTTACTTAGATGGTCACAGCACAACTCCCAGAATGCAAGGCGCTGTTGGCTTAAAATCCAGGCCTGGCTGGCGGTGTCACACGTGACGATAAAGCCATTTATAGGCAATGGTGAATCTGTAATTTAGCAGGCGTGTCTATACTCTTAGTAAATTGTAAATACCTCCAGTGTTGACACACTGATGTCTGAGGCCTCTGTTTGTTATGAAGTAAGGCCTAGTCTGGTGGTTCAGGTCAGTCCGTATGAGGGAAGCTGCAGGAGTGATGACAGGTACGTTCTTTGTAATTGTAATTGCCTTTGTACAGTGCTTAATACCCCTGATGAGGCGTCAAGGCGCTTTTTGGCAAGTAGCACACTTCTCCAGAACCCATAGAGGATTAGTGGTGAATTAGTATCAGGGATACTAAATTAATTTGAGCGGTGGACATGTTGTCATTTCATAGAGGCCCTGTTTTGTCTGGGCTATGTGAAGGGAGCACCTCTCCCCTAGTCCGGGACCTAGAGAGAGCTGGTGCTCAGGTTTACCAAACCAGCAGGCTTCCCTGCTCCCCCAGCAGTCTTCCAGGCGCTACCCAAGAGTTGCTGATCCTCCCCCGGCAGTCTGTCGGGCAATGCATGAGGTCTCCCTGAATCAGACACTTTCTTCCTACAGCCACCCTAGGCGTTGCTCGGCCAGAAACAATCTACCGGAAAGTGCCCTGATCTCGGTGCCCATGTTGTATCTTAGCACCATCCCAATTTCAATCCGTGCCAACAAAAATCTCCCAGACAATGTTCTCAGGTGTTTTTGTAGGCAGACCCATCAATATCCTCCCAGAGAGTGGTCCCGACTCCCAGGTCTCCCTGAAGCAGCATAAATCTCCTATGCAGTGCTCCTAGTTGTTCCTCACCCAGCAGAGATATCGCAGACAGTGGTCCCAGGTCTCCCTGTCTCAGCAACAGCAGTAGCATCCAACACTGGTCCAGTAGCACCCTAGACAGTGCATCAGGACTTTCTGATCCAGCAGCAGTCTCACAGCAATGGCACCGGATCTGCCTGGACCAGCGGCAGTCCCAGCAGCAGTATCCAAGTAGTATACTAGATAGTGAGACCAGGCCCAAGTCCAGCAGCAGATCCCACAAAGTGCCCCAGGTCTCCCTGCTCGGCCAACAGACTCACAGAAAGTGTCACCCTGGTCTTCCTGAGCCAGCAGCAGTCTCCAAGAGTTAATTACTCCCATTTCCCCAATAGTCCAGCAGTCTGGGAGACAATGCTTCCATGACTCCCTGACCCAGAACACCGTCACCGAACCGAACAGTATCTGCACAGGTTTCCTTCACTCTTCTCATCATTGGAGGAGATGAGGCCTAACGGCCAGAGCTGCTGAGTTTGGATCTGAGGAACGATGTTCGAGTCACAGCGTCGGCTTAGCATTTTGTGATTCCAGGCAAATCACTTGATCCCCCTGGACCTAAAAAATGAATCTGGCCTTCTGAATTGTAATCTGCTGCTCACAGAAACCATTCTAAAGCCATTGGGCCAACTTTGCTTTACTTAAAAGCCAATAGGCCTCATCTATGCAAGAGCTATTGGCTTGGCCAATATTTTTTTGCCATGTTGTACACTGGCGTGGCTTCTGTTCAGCATGGATAAAAATTTGTAGGGTAAAGGAGAGTGGCATGTAGTATCATAGAGTGATGTAAAGTGGAGTAGAGTGGAGTGGTCTGGATTGGTGTAGAGTGGAGTGAAGTCGAGTGGTGTAGAGTGTTTTAGAGTGTTGTGTAGGGAGTAGGTTGTCATAGAGTGGAAGGGTGCAGAGTGGACTAGAGTTGAATGGATTAGAGTGTTGTAGAGTGGCATAGAGCACAGTAGATTGACATACAGTAGAGTGGCATAGAGTGGAATATTGTCAGAGAGTGGAATTGCACAGATTGGAGTAGAGTGTTGTAGGGTCGAGTGGCATGGAGAGGCGTGGCATAGAGTGTAATAGAGTGGCATAGAGTGGAGTGGCGTAGAAAAGAGTAGAGTTTAGTGTGTCGTAGAATAGAGTGAAGTGCCATGAAATGGCATGAAGGGAGTTGTGTTGAGTGTTGTAGAGTTGAGTAGTGTTATAGAGGGTTGTAGAGTGAAGTGACAAAGTGGAGTAGAGTTTAATAGATTATAGTGTCATAGAGTGTAAAATGTAGTGTCGTAGAGTGGCCTAGAATGAGGTGGCGGGAAAGTACACTGGTACAGATTTGATGGATGTAGAGCTCAGTGGCATAGAGTAGAGTGGTGCAGAGTAGAGTGCAGTGGTGTAGAGTGCATTGGCATACAGTAGATTGTTTCAGAGTAGAGTGAACTGGCATGGAGTGGAGTGGTGCAGGGTAGTGTGCAGTGGCATAGAATAAAATGGTGTGAAGTGCAGTGCTGTGGTGCAGACTAGATTAGAGTGGCATGGAGTGATGCAGAGTGTAGTGGCTTAGAGTGGAGAGGTGTAGAGTGCATTGGCATGGAGTTGGTGGTGCAGAGTAGGATGCAGTGGCATAGCATTCAATGGCGTAGAGTGCAGTCTTGCAGAGTAGAGTGTCATAGAGTGTAGTGTTGTAGACTGCAATGGCATAGAGTGCAGGGTTCTAGAGTTCTGGTATGTAGAGTAGAGTGGTGCAGAGAGCATTAGCGTAGAGTACAGTGGTGAAGAGTAGAAAAGAGTATCGTAGAATGCTGTGACAGAGCACTATGGTGTAGAGTGGTGTAGCATTTAGTGGGGTAGTGTGCAGTGGCATTGAGTGTTCTAGAGTAGGGTTTAGTGGCATAGAGTGCAGTCCTGCAGCGTAGTTGGCGCAGAGTGCAGTGCCGTACACTGCATTTGTTTTGATTAATGTGATGTTGAGTGTATTGGCGTAGAGTGCCATGGTTTAGAGTACAGTGGCATTGAGTAGAGTGGTGCAGAGTAGAGTAGAGTGGCGCAGCATAGAGTGCAGGGGCATTGAGTGCAGTGGCGTAGAGTGGAGTGGCACAGAGTAGAGTGGAGTAGAGTACAATGGCATACAGTGCAGTGGTGTAGAGTAGAAGAATAGAGTGAAGTGGTGTGGAGTGGTGCAGGGTAGAGTGCAGTAGAGTAGAGGCTTAGAGCAGAGTGGCATAAAGTAGAGTGGTGCAGAGTGGAGTAGAGTGGTGAAGCGTTGCAGTGGCATAGAGTAGATTGTTTCAGAGGAGTGAAGTGGCGTGGGGTATTGCAGCGTAGAGTAAAGTGGTATAGAGAGGAGTATCATTGAGTGGAGTGGTGCAGAGTAGAGTGGAGTGGCCCATACTGGGGTGGTGTAGAGTGCAGTTGTGCATAGTAGAGTGGGGTAGAGTGCACTGGCATAGAGTAGAGTGGTTCAGAGTAGAGTAGAGAGACGTAGAGCAACATGGAGTGAAGTGGGGTAGAGTGCAGTGTCATAGAGTGCAGTGGGGCACAGTAGATTAGAGTGGCGTAGAGTGTAAAGGTATAGATTGCATTAGCGTAGCGTGCATTAATGTGGCGTAGAGTAGAGTGGTGAATAGTAGAGTGTAGTGGCATAGAGTGCAGTGGCACAGAGTAGACTGATCCAGAGTAGAGTGGTGGAGAATTTAGTGGAGGAGAGTGCAGTGGTGTAGAGTAAACTGACTTAGAGTGCAATGGTGTAGTGTAGAGTGCCATAGAGTGCAGTGGCAAAAAGTAAAGTGTTGCAGAGTAGAATATAGTGGAGTACTGTGCAGTGGTGCAGAGTAGATTTGCTTTGAATGCAGTGGCGTAGAGTGTATTGGTTTTGAGTAAACTGGTGCACAGTGCACTGGCATTGAGTGTAGTGGTGTAGAGTGCAGTAGTATAGAGTGGAGTGGTGCAGGGTAGATTGTAGTGGCATAGTGTGGAGTGGTGTAGAGTGGAATGTCGCAGAGTGGAATAGAATGGCATAGAGAGTAGAGTTCAGTGATGTAGAGTGCAGTGTCATAGAGTGCAGTGTTGTAGAAGTGCAGAGTAGATTAAGTGGTTTAGAGTGGATTGGGGCAGAGTGCAGTGGCGTAGGGTGGAGCGATGTAGAGTAGCGTTGTGTAGACAGTAGTGGCTTTCAGTGCAGCAGAGTGGCATAGAGTAGAGTGGTGCTGAGTAGAATACAGTGGCATAGAGTGCAGTGCTAGATTTCTGGGTGGTAGGGCAAAGTGGTAGATGGTGGGCCACGCCGCTGGGGGAGGCGGGGCCCCCTCCATGTGCTTTGCAGGGGGGCCCCCTTAAGTTTCGTTACGCCACTGGACCTTGCCTGTCGCGGGTACTTGGCCCTCCCACACAAGTGAGGCACCATTTTTATCGGGAGACCTGAGGGAACGTTGGGTGGTGGGAAATTTGTGTGAGCTCGGTGATGCCACAACTTTCCCACACAAAAATGTTTTCAGCTAAAATTGGGGATTGCAGGGGATTCTGGGTAAGGAAACGTCGGGGGATCCACGCAAACCATACCTCCCTGGAAGCCCCCGGGTGTCTAGTTTTCAGAAATGTGTGGGTTTGGTAGGTTTCCCTAGGTGCCGGCAGAGCTAGGGTTCACAAACTACAGCTAGGCACTTTGCCAAAAAAAAGTCATTTTGGCTTCCTAAACGGAGGCCAGCCATTGGAGGAGAGGGGCGCCTGTCCATTTCAGCCCCGTCTTTTTCGGATTCGGGGCGTGTTTTTTAGTTTCTTTCTCTCCTCTGGAATGTAAACATTTCAGCCAATGGGAAGAGGAGAGAAAGAAAAACACACCCCGAATCCGAAAATGACGCTGCGTTTCTCCGAGGCATTTCTGCTTGACCTCGGAGAAAGATGGTAGTGTTCATGGCGTCATCCCCGTCCACGGCCCGGCTGGTGCTCGTCCCCTCCCCCTGCTCTCGGCTCCCGCGGTGCTCCTGTGTCCGGCTGCTGCTCTGGTCTCCTCCCCCTGTCCTCTCCGGCTGGCGCTGTTCGCTCTCCTCCCCCTGGCGCTCGCTCCCTCTCCTCGGGCTAAAGATGGTGGTGTTCATGGCGGGCCGAAGCTACCCCGTGGCGTGACGCGCAGCTCTGACGGATGGGCCTGCTCCGGGAGAATCTGCGGCCTGCCTCTTGGGTGATTTGTCCCCTCGCCCTCTCTCGCCTCAGCGCTGCTGCATACTCTCCCTTCTCATGGGCTCTCTGCACTTTTAAATTATTAGCCACAAAATGTATACTACTATTCCCTAGCCACGTCCCTCTCGCCAATTCTCCGCCTCTAGATGCTGTTTGCCTCTCGCCCCTGGCCTCTAATACCTGCCCTCTACGCTATCTATATGCGGCCTTTACTGCTACCTTCAATGATGTGGAGTTATAGCCAGATCTGCCAACTTTGGCACTGAGAAACAAGCTCCAGTCCCGGCGCCGGCTCACCATCTTGTGAATCTGGGCCAATCACTTAACCTTTCTGTGCTAAAACAAAATTAATCTTACTTACCTTGTGTAATGTAACTAGTGCTCATGTAATGCGTTCCAATGTGCTACATAGAACTGTAAAACTAAAGAAAATAACTCTTGGTTTTATTCCCAGACTCTGTGGGCCACCCCTAACATTTGCCTCTACCCTGGAAAAGGGACTAACAGCCAGTAAGGGGGGTGGAATTGGGCTGCCGTGCACAAACGCGGTTCTCTAAACTCACGTGTAAAGGAAGTAGGCGGCAAACATGTGATGCAGATTGGGGTGTACAAAATCTCCCTACTTCCACGGATAGAGTAATTTCACAGTTACACGCACATACACTCACCATACACTAGGGCCCATTTCACTAACATACACTCAAATACTCTACCAGCATTGAACCTGTGGAAAGAAAACTCCTAAAACTCCTAAACCCCACATCTACACCGAGGTCGATAAGACCTAGCTATTGCAATTGTCATAATCTAAACAATCTATACATCAATAATCAAATAGAGTACTCAATAATTGACAAGAAATAATCACCAACACCGTATTTAAAATTATGATTCTTTATCTAAAATTAGTCAAAAGAAATTAATCAGAATAAATCATTTTCTCATAATTACCTATTCTAGCTAAATGTCAGAATGGGTCATCAGGACAAGTCTCTCAGTAGAAATCTCCCAAGTCACCGTCCTCACAGCATCGATCCTCACCAACGCAGGTTTGGGAAGAAAATGGCAAAGTGGCAAAAACCCTCTCTAGGCTAACAATTTTTATAGTATTTTAAACAAAAGAAAGCAACAAAAAGTATTCATCGCGTCCGCTGAACCTCTGAGCAAAGCGAGAAGGAAAGGATGTAGCATCGCTACATTTGGAAAATCTCCGCTCAGGAAAATCACAAATATAAAAAGACAGAACAGGAACCAAAAATAAAAAAGTATCTCTTTACAGTCCACATTTCCTCAGCGATGACACAATGCTCAGAGTTCTTTCTTAACAGTTCCTTTGTCCTCCAAGGCTATCCAATACATCTGGAAACCTGCCCAGAACTGCTGCTGTCCTCACGGAAAGTTTTAACCAGGCAAGGACTGTGATCAAATGTGTTCAGCAAGGCCTTCTCATCACAAATTCTCACTCGAGGCCAGGCTGCAAACGGCGGACATGTTTGGTTAGGCCAAAATGGACCATCTTAATTAAGAGAGACAAAAACAACGTTACCACAGCATAGTGATTAAACAGTGTTAACCCCACTAATGCCCTTATGTGTATGTAATTATCTAGCTTTAGCAACACAGAAAAGCATTAATTCAAAAGCGTTTCGTGCTTAAAATAAACAGCACTCAGCAACGTTTATTTAATAAAACATGCACATTGTTAATATGCAACACATACGCGTTCCCACGTGTAGTTCTCTCTTGTTAAAACATACATGTTGATAAGTAAAAACACTTACACAAAACAAATAATTAGTAATTAATAATTAATAATGTTAGCTTATGACAAATAGACAAACCAGAGCTTCAAAACCCTATAGATTTTCATTAGAAAATCCTGCTCCAGCAATCCCCCCTTTGGTGATTTTATCACCAAATAACCCAAAAAAAATTTAGTGAAATTTTGTCCCATTTTAGGAGAAATTGGAAATGTCTTTTTCCTCCTTACACAACACTACACACCAGACACTCTTTCATCATCCCTCTTTGTTTCTAAGTAGACACTCTCCCTTAATTCTTCTAATTCAATTTCTTGTGGTTCTCTTTTCAACCTTTTATTTCTCTTTTCATTATTTCTTTTAATTAATTTCTTTTTCCCTCCCCTGTTTTTACAACACAAACACACCAATCTCAATATCAATAAAGCAACAATTATACAAGTTAAAGGAAACAATCTCTTACCTATAATAGTACTACCTATTTTTGCAATAAAACTCTTAACAGCTATCACCTTATTAGCTATTTTAGTCCAGATACTTTCAGCTTCAAGTGGTACTAATTCTTCATGCAAATCAGTAATATTTTTGATATAGACCTTCAGGTCTTTGCTTTCGTCTGGAATGTAAGTACAACAATGTTGAACTTTCAGCATTCCACAAACTCCACCCTCCTTAGCCAATAGAATATCAAGAGCAAGTCTATTTTGCATAGACATGGCACGTACGGCAATTAATTCCGTATTCACCAAAAAAAACCCTCCAGCGGTATTTGTCGATAAGCGATCCACCACTGTTGACAGTTTCCGAATCCCATTAGCATTTAAAGAAATTCCCACTGCTGGAATTAAAGCTCCAAAAATGTCACCCACAATTTCAGACCAAGTTTCCCTCTTGAAGCGCATTAGTAAATTAATATGTTCTACATCTTCTATTCTATCTATATGAAAAATCTTTGGAAAAACCAGGCCCACATAACACGTGCCATACCAATGGTCAGGCAACTTGTAATAAGCCTTGTTCCCACAAACATAATATACTCCTGGAAAAATTGTATCTTCTCCACCTCTGAAACCCCATCCTGTTGCAATGAAGTATGTATCATGACATTCACTAGTCCCAACAAAATATGTATCATATTGGGATTTCCCTCTTGTAATGCACAGCTTACCCTTCTGTGGTGCATCTAAAGCTAAAGTTGGACTAGCTCCATTTCTCAATTCTTTTCCCATCTCAATGTCCCAAATTGTCTCACTCACTTTATATTTCCCTGCCTTTTCATGCATGCTCAATCTCCTTTCCTCCACCATGTTCAGGAAATCTTTCTCCTCTTCTTCCAAACTACAAGTTAAATTATTCTTAAAAATGTAATCTAATGTTAATTCTTCTTTCTCAATAAAAATCTCACCAAAAATATTAGCTTCTTTAGCTGGATTCAGCTCTTTGTTCATTGGCAAGTGCCCAAAAATACTATCTTTGTTAGACATCTTATAATCTATTTTCCCTAACAAATAAAAAACACTACTTAATATACTACAAGAAATTCCATACGTAGCTGGTAAATGATGATAAGTAACACCCTCTGAAACGGATGCAGGTAATTGCATACAAACGTAGCAATCCCTTACTTCCATTGTTTTCACATATTCGTATAACAACTTTGAAAAAACATTGCTAGAAAAATCATTAATTGACCTATCTTTATGCATGTAAGTATTACTAATTCTAGTTGGAACTACTTTTTGCGAATTCTTTTCTACATTTGTCTCATTCTTAGTATGTATCTCAAATGTACCTATTGAAACTCTAAATGTAACTAATAAAGCTAAAATACCCCATAGTAGCATTAATAATCCAGTACAGCAGCAGCACATTCTACACCATCTTCTTAAGAAGGCACATCTACTTTGATTATTCTCTATGTTAGCCATCTTACTACTTTGACCTTGTCTTTTGACTTAGCCTCTACTACTCCACTACTGTAATTTCTCAAATTTTGGATTACTTCAGACAGCTGAATTTCAGACTTTCTCCTTTTCACTTTCTCCAAGTGATTTCTTCAGTTCACTCAATTTGGATATTCATCACTTTTCACTCCTCCTTCTTCAGCAACATCAAATTGTATCAGATCATCAACAACATCTTGTGCATCTGACTCTTCTCCAATGTCAGTCAGGATAACTTTTAATATTCCAACAGATTCTTCCTTTTCCTCAACCACTTTTCTCAAGATCCCCTCCGGATTATCTCGAGTCACTGTTTCTTCTTCTCCTTCTTCAGACAGTGCCACATAAGACCATTCCGGTGATCTGTACTTTTGGTTGGGTCTTCTAATTCTCTTTATTTCCTCAGGTTCTCTTGACTCCTTTTGTTCCTTTCTTTTTACTTCGTTTTGACTCGACATTTCATTCACTTGTTCAGCTTTCGATGTATTCCCTCTTATCAGTCTGTATCTCAGCCTCTTTACTCTGTTGTTAGGCCAAAAATCTCCTCTTACGACCTTTTTCGGTCTTGTTTCTGTATTATTTCTTTCTCCAATCCAAGTTCTCTTTCTCAGAACTCGACCCTCTGATTTTCCATTCTCACTTTCATCCGATTCTGTTTCAAATGCCTCTTGTTCTTCAGCAGTTTTCTTTCGCTCTTGTTCTTCAGCAGTTTTCTTTCGCTCCACAGTCTTTTTCACCACTATTTGAGACTTCCCTACTTCTTTCCCTCCTCGGGTCTCCAACACGCAATCTTCTTGCTGTCTACTTGTCCCTTCACCTAGCTTATTAGAAGTGTTCCCTACACCTCCTCGGGGGTCTTCCGCAATCTGTCCCTCTCTATCTTCTTCTGACCCGACTTCTTCAGATATAATCTCAAGTGGTTCTTCAATCTCCTCCTATTCTGATTCAGGAGTAATTTCTGTAGAACTGCTCTTTTCCTTTCTTTTTCCTCCACTGCTTTTTGGAACTTCAGGCTCTCTTTCAGAATCAGATCTCCTTTCCGAGATTCTCAATGTTTCTCTTGAACTTGAAGCCTTTTCTGCTTCTTTTCCTGAACTTTGATTCTTTCTCACTGGTTCTGGGTCTTCATCATAACTGGAATCTGACTCTTCAAAATACTCTCTACCAGTCCCATCCTTTGGGTTTGGAACTCTCAGAGTATGACTCGCATGCACCCAGTTTTTCACACCAGCACACTTCACTGCAGTCGTCGTAGTTAGAATGACTTGTCTTGGTCTTCCCCACCTTGGAACCAAGCAATTTCTTCTTCTGTGAACTTTAATCCTCACCCAGTCTCCTGGACTCAGATCATGAGCTTGCTTCTTCTCAAGTGTAGTAGCTTCTTCTCCAATCTGGTGAAACACAGAATGAACTGCGTCAGCCAGGCCTTTACACTAATCCAAAATCATGTCATCAGTTATTGTCATCAACTTATTGACAGGTACATATGCATGTCGCATTGCACGTCCCATTATTATTTTGTGCGGACTTAAACCAGTAGTTCTATCTGGAGTAGATCTAATAGTCATTAGCACTAGAGGCAAGACATCCGGCCATTTCATGCCAGTGGCTAAGCACATCTTACCAATCCTGTTCTTGATTGTGCCATTTATCTGCTCAACCACACCAGAAGCCTCTGGTCTGTATGCACAATGTAGCTTCTGCTGTATGCTTAATGCTTCACAAATCAAACTCATGAGTTCATTATAGAAGTGTCCACCTCTATCAGACTCAATCGTTACCGGAAATCCGTACCTAGGAATCAACTCTCTAAACAGTAACTTTGCCACTGTTACTCCATCATTTCTCCTAGTCGGATAGGCCTCAACCCATCTTGAAAACAAACAGACTACCACTAGTACATACCTCAGTCTGTTCACTTGGGGCATTTCAATGAAATCAATCTGCATTCTTGTAAAAGGACCTCCTTCTCTGCCTATTGTTCCCAGACTCACCACTGTCTTTTTCCCAGTTTTAAATTGCTGGCAAATCAAACATCTTTGACAGATACTTTCTGCAATTGTCCTGAACTTTGCATTGTACCAGGTTTGCTTAAAAGACCTAATCATTGAATCCCTTCCCAAATGTCCCTGGCCATGATACATCCTTGCCATTGCTGACAGCATGGAATTCGGCATTACTGGTCTGCCATCTCTATAGACCCAAACATGGTCTGTCTCTCTCGGGGCACAACCTGCCTTAATCCAATCTTTCTTTTCTTCCTCCTCTGCCTCATCCTGCAACTGTTTCACTTCATCCCATGTCTCTAAGACATTAGTAAACATCACAGAACAAAAAGACATTTCACCTTCTCGTTCCCGATTAATGGACTGATTTTTTTTGGCACAATATTGAGCAATGTCATTTGCATAACGATTGCCCACTGTCACAAAATCATCTCCTTGTCCATGAGCAGCACATTTTACAACTGCTAATTGTTTAGGCAGCTGTATCGCCTCAAGTAATTTCCCAATCACTTCAGCATTCTTTATTGGAGTCCCACTCGACGTCAAGAAACCTCTTTGTAGCCAAAGTTGGCCAAAGTCATGCACAACTCCAAATCCATACTGACTATCAGTCATCACAGTCGTTCTCAAATCTTTCCCAATTTCACAAGCTTTTGTCAATGCAACTAATTCAGCAACTTGCGCAGATTTCACTCCTTTCAATGATGATGCTTCCATTACTTCTGAAACCTTACACACTGCATATGCTGCACATAGCACACCCTCATCATTCCTCAGGCATGATCCATCCACAAACAACACATGATCACTCTCATGCAAGGGAAGATCTCTTATGTCTGGTCTCGGTTTTGTACAGTAATCAAGCACATCCAAACAATTGTGATCATCTTCTGTTTTCACACCCACATTTTCAATATCTGGCAACAATGTCACTGGATTCACATTCACACATCTCTCAAGAGTCACATTTGATGCTCCCAGAATGACTTTCTCATATTTAGTCAACCGACTATGTGACATGTACTGAGTTCTGCTTCTCGTCAAAAGAATTGCCACATTATGAGGTACGAATACCCTTACAGGATATCCCATTATGATTCCCTCACTCTGTTCTAGGCTTCTGCATGTTGCAGCCACAGATTTCAGACAACCTGGTAAACCCACAGCTACAGGGTCAAGTGTCGATGAGAAGTACGCAATAGGCCTTCTCAGTAATCCATGCTTCTGAATTAACACTGAAAGTGCACATCCATTTCTCTCACTGCAGTACAATTCAAATTCTTTTTCATAATCTGGCATACCCAAAGCAGGGGCTTCACACATTCTGCTTTTTAACTCTTCAAATGCTGCCATTTGTTCCCCATCTAGTTCCAATGGGTCTGTCATCTCACTTTTAGTCAGCTTAATCAGTGGCTTTGCTATCAGCGAAAAATTAATTATCCACTGACGACAATAACCCACCATTCCCAGGAACATTCTCACTTCCCTCTGGGTCTTTGGGGCCTTCATTTCCCTGATAATTTTGATCCTGTCATCAGTCACTTTTCTCAGACCTTTCTCAATATTGTGTCCAAGATAATGCACCTCTTTCTTGCAGAATTGCAATTTGGCTGGAGATACTTTTAACCCTCCATCTGCCAGATGATTCAGTAAAGCTATAGTATCTACTTCACAAGCTTCACGTGTCTTTGATGCCACAAGTAGGTCATCAATATACTGCACTAATACTGAGTTTTCAGGCATGATCAAACTCTCCAATGACTTTTTCAATAATTGATTGAATATTGAAGGACTCTCTGTATACCCCTGTGGGATACGACACCATGCTAAAATACGCTGGCCAAATCTAAATGCAAAAATCGGCTGGCTGTCATGATGCAATGGAATTGAAAAGAAAGCATGACACAAATCAATCACTGTATACCACTCAGCATCATGTGGAATCTGATACAAAATCACTGATGGATTTGGCACAATAGGACAACATGCCACCACAATTTGATTAACTTTTCTCAAATCCTGTACAATCCTGAACTTCCCATTAGGTTTCTTTAGCCCCATTATCGGTGAATTACATGGACTACTCAGTAGTTCTCTCAGAACTCCCTGCTGAATCATTTTCTCAATTATAGGAGTTATTCCCTCAATTATTTCTGGTGTCATTTTGTACTGAGGAATGTTAGGGTAAGTAATTCCCTCTTTCACTGAAATTTTCACAGGATCTACATTATTCATCAATCCCACATCCTCTCCAGTAAAATCCCAAACTGTCCTTTTCACTGTGTCTCTCAACTCTTGAGGCAAATCCTCTGGATCAAACACAGCATATGCACCAATTAACTCACTCTCTCTATTTTCTAGAGTCATTCGGTACAAAACATCCTCATCTGGTGTTTCAAAAGCTATTCCATCTGGTGTACAAAAAATTGTACAGTTCATTTACACAACAAATCCCTACCTAACAAGTTCACTGGACTTGTGTCACAGACGATAAATCTGTGCATGTCTGAAAATTTCCCTATTTGTACTCTTACTGGTTCAGTAAGACGTGTTCTGATTTGTGTATTGGCTACACCAACTACTTGGATTGCTTCATCCGAGAGAGGAAGATTTCTAATATCTGTTGACCTGACAGTTGATCTTGTCGCACCTGTGTCTACTAAAAAAGTAACACCTTCTTCATTTATTTTTCCATCCACAAATGGTCCTGCCTGGTCTATTTCTAGAGTTGCACCAAGTATGCACTCTTCCTCCTCTCTTCGGCACCGTCAATAATCACCCTCAGACTCACTCCCTTCATTCTTTAACAAGTACTGTTGTACCTGGTTAGAACGCCTTGGTTTGTTTACCTGCTCATCATTGTAGAATCCCGAATCCGGATTATAATTTTGTGCTCCTCTATTCTGCGGCAAGGGCGGTTTTGGCTCTTGACTCTGCTGTCTCAAAACTTTCTGCTGTTGCTGCTGTTGAAAATTCCCCTCGTTCTGCACCTGTTGATTTAAGGATTTTCCCTCATTATTCACTAATGGTGGATTGGTACACTCAGATCTCCAATGTCCCAGTTGGCCACAGTTGTGACATGGGAACTTCTTTTTAGCTTCCTCAAGGTTCCCCTTTCCTTTCCCTGCATACCTAGGTCTATTCCCTGCATTATTTCCTGCACTATTCGCCTGTTCCACCAACTGTGCTTCCTGTCTTTCCGCAACTTTCACTTGTGCCCACATTGCTTTCTCTTTCAGCTTTCTCTGTTTTGCTTCAATCTCATCACTGAAGTATTTTGCATGTTCCAGAATCTCATCTATTTTCTTACTCTGCCAATCCACAGTATGCTCACGAATTCTTTCACTAATCTCAGGTCTCAGGCCATATACAAATCTGTATACAAAATGACTCAAATCCTTGTCACCCAGGTGTTCATCTCCACTGAATTGTTTAAATGCCAGTATCAGCCTCTCGTAAAAAGCATGAACTGATTCTTTTGCTTCCTGATGTGTTCGATCTATTTTAACCCAGTCTGTTTCTTTTGGAGGTACTTTATTTTTCAGGTATACGATCACCTGCTCATACTTTCTCATTACTTCTGGATCTGGTGCTCCTGTTCTCTGATCTCTTGGATATTCCTCAGTAGGCCAACTCACAACTATTTTACACTCAGCCCACAAGTCTGCTGGAACAATTATATCAAACAGACTATTCAGGTCAATCCACAGCACTTTTGACAATTTCACAAACCTGTCTACCTGCCTATACCACTCGACGGGCTTTTCTCTCAATCGAGGAAAATCATTCGTAAATGATAAAATATCCTGTCTGGTCCATGGAACATGTACATATCCTCCTCCAGGTATTTCTCTCATAGGATAAGTATCCACTGGTTTTTCCTTTTCTCTCACAGGAAATGCTGAATAAGTCCTATCCCCTGATTCTTCTCTCTTTTTGTACCATCTATCCTTCCACTTCTCAACATCACCCCATTTTCGCAATAAAGCGATCATCTCTTTAATCTGTCCTGTTCTACCAGTACCATTCAAATTTTCAATATCCTTATCTGTGAAATCCATCCTGTAAGACTTCTGCAAAACTTTCACTTTATCAATGTCAACTCCATAGTCATTTGCTATTGCTCTTAATCTGTCATGTGTATTTCTCGCTCTCCAGGTGATATTCTTGCACATAAACAATAATTCACCATCATGATGATTTTTTAGAATTTCTGTTGGAACTGTCCCTGCAACAAGCTCTTCTAATTCTACACGTAACCTAGCAACATCAATTGCTTGTGAATCTTTATCCCTCTTTTGAAGAACTTTCATCCATTCATTCAAATCTTCAGCTGTTATTTCAGTAGATTTTCTCACTGGAACCACTTTCTTCTGCGGTTCTAAAATCGGCATCCCTGAACAACTAGCTTCACCAGCATCCAGTCCTGAATTAGACTCCTCTAATCCTTCATTACATGTGTCATGTCTGAATTTTCCTGCCCTTTTTCCTGAATCTCCTGAAGGACCAGCCAAACTTGTCAATCTATTCCCAACATATGGAATAACCAAACCATTCTCACCCGTCCTCTGCTTATCAAAAACAGGCATAACCGGACCTATGGTTACGGGTACCGTAACAGCGTCTAGATTCTTTGTCAGTTCTTTGATCTTTTCAGTCAACTCCGATGTAGTTCTGGCTAATTCTCTCGTATTTTCGCCACTGCTTCTATTCTCTCTTTCCCTGAAAGGATTACCACTTCTTAACTCAGGTGTCACATTTTCTGTCTCAATGATACGCACTGTATCTCTTATCGGAGAAACAACTGGTGTACTCTCTTCTGGTTCCGGTCTATATGGAGGTGGTCTTTTGTAAATCATGTCATTCAAAACCTCATCCTCATATTCATTAACTCCATATCTTCTCACTTCTGCCTCAGGAACCCTTTCTGCTCCCTCTTCAACTGTTCTCACAGGATATAATCCCTCTGACATACTAGCATCTCGCCATCTCGTCATTCGATCATGATGAGTTTCACGACCATGTCTCCTCCCGAACATGTACCTATAGTTGCCTCCAGACCTCTGTTTCTCTCGCTCATGCACTTCCTCTTCCCATTCCACTAAAGCCTCGAACTGTGTCGGCCTTGGTCTTGGGTCAAGACATAACATCTTTTCCCGTAAATTTTTCAACACGGCCAGATTAAATGAACCATGTTCTGGAAATGCTAAAACTCCATCTTCTTTAGTATACCTAACCCAATTCTCCAACCATATACAGGTATGATACCCATATCTCGCAGCCATGAAGGATGCAGGCGTTTTCGATGGAGGTAACAATTCACCCTCTCTCGGTTTAACATCTTTATCCTTGTCGAACCAATTTTTAATCTTTCTGAACAAAGATTTTTTCTTTTTCTCTTCTTGGTAATACATTTTAACGTTTACCAAAACTTTCTAATCCCTTCCGTAATACAACTGCACAATATGATTTTTCAACCAATAACAGCGCGACTCACACTAACGCACCAATCCTGGAACGTTACGTCACTAGAATAGCTCCACCAATCCTTGCGCGGCTCACACCAACGCACCAATCTCAGCGCGAGCACTATTCTGATCCAATATCCAATCAGAGCGCGGTCTGTTTGACGTCAGCAGTCGCTGCAGTCGCTTCTGTCTCCTGTCTCTTGTCACTCGTCTACCCCTCCTTTACAAAATTTCTCAGTAGACTCCGTGTCAAATTTCTACAAAATCTATTAGTTACAACATATAAACATCTCCATTGTCTGCTTCACTAACCACAGAATAGTAAAGAAAATCTATTTCACAAGAATCAACGAGATTCTTTCATACATTCCTTAACTGTTTCCTCTAGGACTTGTCCAAAGAGTCTTACAATCAACTAAATATATGAACATTCACGCACATTCATACAAGAAAATATAGTACATACACACAGAATCCTGCTTTTCCCGAGAACAGCGAACAATCTGCTCCACTACAGAATTATAACACACATTAACCAAGCAGCTTACTTCTACCCAGTTTCTCAAACAAGCTCAGAGAATACCTATTACTTCTCCCGCGATAAGCTTTAACGGCGAACCTTACGGATCCCTGGGACTTAAAACCAGAGTTTCACAGATAACCTTCACTACCATACGCACTCCTTATATACCAGAAATATTTCTAATAGTAACATACAACAATGTCACTGATTCCGAATCCAGACAATGTGAATTTTCCTGCATACGTACAGGACCAACAATCCCGTCTTTCCCGAGAGCAGCATATACTTCCCTCTGCCCTACTACGGAACTGCTACTAGCTCCCAAGTTCCAGAAGCACTACATATAACTCAACATGACGACTCCAACATATAGTATTAGTACATATACCAACATCAATCAATAATCAATAATCAATAAGCTAATGTACAAGCAATCTAATCAGATCAAGACAATCATCAATAACCATCCTCACTCTGCTACCAGGAACTTGATGCAGATTGGGGTGTACAAAATCTCCCTACTTCCACGGATAGAGTAATTTCACAGTTACACGCACATACACTCACCATACACTAGGGCCCATATCACTAACATACACTCAAATACTCTACCAGCATTGAACCTGTGGAAAGAAAACTCCTAAAACTCCTAAACCCCACATCTACACCAAGGTCGATAAGACCTAGCTATTGCAATTGTCATAATCTAAACAATCTATACATCAATAATCAAATAGAGTACTCAATAATTGACAAGAAATAATCACCAACACCGTATTTAAAATTATGATTCTTTATCTAAAATTAGTCAAAAGAAATTAATCAGAATAAATCATTTTCTCATAATTACCTATTCTAGCTAAATGTCAGAATGGGTCATCAGGACAAGTCTCTCAGTAGAAATCTCCCAAGTCACCGTCCTCACAGCATCGATCCTCACCAACGCAGGTTTGGGAAGAAAATGGCAAAGTGGCAAAAACCCTCTCTAGGCTAACAATTTTTATAGTATTTTAAACAAAAGAAAGCAACAAAAAGTATTCATCGCGTCCGCTGAACCTCTGAGCAAAGCGAGAAGGAAAGGATGTAGCATCGCTACATTTGGAAAATCTCCGCTCAGGAAAATCACAAAAATAAAAAGACAGAACAGGAACCAAAAATAAAAAAGTATCTCTTTACAGTCCACATTTCCTCAGCGATGACACAATGCTCAGAGTTCTTTCTTAACAGTTCCTTTGTCCTCCAAGGCTATCCAATACATCTGGAAACCTGCCCAGAACTGCTGCTGTCCTCACGGAAAGTTTTAACCAGGCAAGGACTGTGATCAAATGTGTTCAGCAAGGCCTTCTCATCACAAATTCTCACTCGACGCCAGGCTGCTAACGGCGGACATGTTTGGTTAGGCCAAAATGGACCATCTTAATTAAGAGAGACAAAAACAACGTTACCACAGCATAGTGATTAAACAGTGTTAACCCCACTAATACCCTTATGTGTATGTAATTATCTAGCTTTAGCAACACAGAAAAGCATTAATTCAAAAGCGTTTCGTGCTTAAAATAAACAGCACTCAGCAACGTTTATTTAATAAAACATGCACATTGTTAATATGCAACACATACGCGTTCCCACGTGTAGTTCTCTCTTGTTAAAACATACATGTTGATAAGTAAAAACACTTACACAAAACAAATAATTAGTAATTAATAATTAATAATGTTAGCTTATGACAAATAGACAAACCAGAGCTTCAAAACCCTATAGATTTTCATTAGAAAATCCTGCTCCAGCACATGCACGTCTCCCACCTGCACGTGCATTGTAATCAAACGCTGCTGTGAAGTTCTAAGCAGGAGTGTAACTGGGTGCTGTTATCCGAGTTGTATTTGCAGGAGGGTCTGGCTATAATTCTTCACCTCCTACTATGCTATGCACCAGGACTAAATTGGTTAAGAGGTGGTCTCAAAACACCAGTACATACAGTTGAATGTCTAACGCACTGGTGAGAAGTCATTATGGGACTGTTGGCTCAATTCATCTGTTTTCAGTGCAGAATCAAATTAAGCCGGGGACAGAGCTCCTACTGTAATCTACGTCGCCAAAAAACACAGTGCTCTGAACTGGCAACTGCATTGTTTGTGCTGCAACGTTCTAACCAATCAGCTGTGCACCGCCGACCATGCACAGAAACCGCTCCTGTGCTAGGGTTATCGGAGTCCCATGCTAAATTATATTTTGCTGTTTGGGCACTCCTTCTAATCTTGCTACACGGACATTAGTATCCATCTGGTGAGTTGATGATAGCGCCATAAGGCATCTGCCTACAATGGCCCTAACTTAGCACCGGCCAAGGGCAGCAATCACAAACCCTTCACCAGAGCTTTACCTCCCCCTGCCAGCCCCCCCCACACACACACCCTTTCGGACCTGTACATGTTTATTTAACTAGCGCTGCAAGCCTCAGTTGGATTACTGGCAGCTGGCATGCCTTTCGTTTGTTAGTTGCTTGTTTACGAGATGCAGAGGAGCGCCAGCAAGCCAAGAAAGCGGCCAAGCCTCGCCCGAAGTTACAGAACAATGAAACATTACCCTATAACTGATGCAGCTCGTGCACACATACATTCGTATATACATTATTTCAAAGTTTGTTTCTGTAATATTAGGGACCCCACAGTGTGCTCACTCGTGGGCCATCGCTTGATCTAAACAGATCTTCAGAGCACATTCTCTTGGGGGGGGCTTTTTATGGGGTCTGATGGTGCACAGCAGACCAGACCATGCTCTCTGGTGGGAGGCAGTCAAGTCACCCCATCCTGGATTCCCCTGGGTGTCTAGTTTTCAAAAATGTATAGGTTTGCTAGGTTTCCCAAGGTGCCGGCAGAGCTAGGGTTCACAAACTACAGCTAGGCACTTTGCCAAAAAAGGCTCATTTTTCACTGCGAAATTGAGGTGTGACCACGTTGCTTTTTGCGCCGTTTTCTGTCGCGGGCAGTAGGCCAACCCACACAAGTGAGGTACCATTTTTCTCGTAAAACTTTGGGGAACGCGGGGTGGGTAGAAATATGTGGATCCATGCAGATTCCAGAACTTTCCACCACAGAAATGTGGGGAAAATTTGTTTTTTTGAACAATTTTTAGGTTTGCAAGGGATTCTGGGTAACAGAACCTGGTGGGAGGCAGCTAAGTCACCCCATCCTGGTTTCTCCTGGGTGTCTATTTTTCGTAAATGTATAGGTTTGCTAGGTTTTCCTAGGTGCGGGCAGACCTATGGTTCAAAAACCACAGGTAGGCACTTTGCCAAAAAAGGGTCATTTTTCACTGCGAAATTGAGGTGTGACCACCTTGCGTTTTGCACCGTTTCCTGTCATGGGCACTAGGCCGACCCACACAAGTGAGGTATCATTTTTCTCGTAAGACTTTGGGGAACGCGAGGTGGGTGGAACATTTTGGATCCACGCAGATTCCAGAACTTTCCACCACAGAAATGTGGGGAAAATCTGTTTTTTTGGATCATTTTTCAGGTTTGCAAGGGATTCTGGGTAATAGAACCTGGTGGGAGGCAGTCAAGTCACTCGATCCTGGATTCCCCTCGGTGTCTAGTTTTAAAAAATGTATAGGTTTGCTAGGTTTCCCTAGGTGCCGGCAGAGCTAGGGTTCATAAACGACAGCTAGGCACTTTGCCAAAAAAGGGTCATTTTTCACTGCGAAATTGAGGTGTGACCACGTTGCGTTTTGCGCCGTTTCCTGCCGCGGGTACTAGGCCGACCCACACAAGTGAGGTACCATTTTTCTCATAATACTTTGGGGAACGTGGGGTGGGTGGAAATTTGTGGATCCACGCAGATTCCAGAACTTTCCACCACAGAAATGTGGGGAAAATGTGTTTTTTTGGACAATTGTTTAGGTTTGAAAGGGATTCTGGGTAACAGAACCTGGTGGGAGGCAGTCAAGTCACCCCATCCTGGATTCCCCTGGGTGTCTAGTTTTCAAAAATCTATAGGTTTGCTAGGTTTCCCTAGGTGCCGGCAGAGCCAGGGTTCAAAAACGACAGCTAGGCACTTTGCCAAAAAAGGGTCATTTTTCACTGCGAAATTGAGGTGTGACCACGTTGCGTTTTGCGCCGTTTCCTGTCGCGGGTACTAGGCCGACCCACACAAGTGAGGTACCATTTTTCTCATAATACTTTGGGGAACGCGGGGTGGGTGGAAATTTGTGGATCCACGCAGATTCCAGAACTTTCCACCACAGATATGTGGGGAAAATGTGTTTTTTTGGACAATTGTTTAGGTTTGCAAGGGATTCTGGGTAACAGACCCTGGTGGGAGGCAGTCAAGTCACCCCATCCTGGATTCCCCTGGGTGTCTAGTTTTTAAAAATATATAGGTTTGCTAGGTTTCCCTAGGTGCCGGCAGAGCTAGGGTTCACAAACTACAGCTAGGCACTTTGCCAAAAAAGGCTCATTTTTCACTGCGAAATTGAGGTGTGACCACGCTGCGTTTTGCGCCGTTTTCTGTCACGGGCAGTAGGCCAACCCACACAAGTGAGGTACCATTTTTCTCATAAAACTTTGGGGAACGCGGGGTGGGTAGAAATATGTGGATCCACGCAGATTCCAGAACTTTCCACCACAGAAATGTGGGGAAAATGTGGTTTTTTGGACAATTTTTAGGTTTGCAAGGGATTCTGGGTATCACAACCTAGTGGGAGGCAGCTAAGTCACCCCATCCTGGATTCTCCTGGGTGTCTATTTTTCGTAAATGTATAGGTTTGCTAGGTTTTCCTAGGTGCAAGCAGACCTATGGTTCAAAAACTACAGCTAGGCACTTTGCCAAAAAAGGGTCATTTTTCACTGCGAAATTGAGGTGTGACCACGTTGCGTTTTGCACTGTTTCCTGTCGTGGGCACTAGGCCGACCCACACAAGTGAGGTACCATTTTTCTCGTAAGACTTTGGGGAACGCGAGGTGGGTGGAAAATTTTGGATCCACGCAGATTCCAGAACTTTCCACCACAGAAATGTGGGGAAAATTTGTTTTTGGGATAATTTTTCAGGTTTGCAAGGGATTCTGGGTAACAGAACCTGGTGGGAGGCAGGCAAGTCACCCGATCCTGGATTCCCCTTGGTGTCTAGTTTTCAAAAATGTATAGGTTTGCTAGGTTTCCCTAGGTGCCGGCAGAGCTAGGGTTCAAAAACGACAGCTAGGCACTTTGCCAAAAAAGGGTCATTTTTCACTGCGAAATTGAGGTGTGACCACGTTGCGTTTTGCGCCGTTTCCTGTCGCGGGCACTAGGCCGACCCACACAAGTGAGGTACCATTTTTATCATAATACTTTGGGGAACGCGGGGTGGGTGGAAATTTGTAGATCCACGCAGATTCCAGAACTTTCCACCACAGAAATGTGGGGAAAATGTGTTTTTTTGGACAATTGTTTAGGTTTGCAAGGGATTCTGGGTAACAGGCCCTGGTGGGAGGCAGTCAAGTCACCCAATCCTGGATTCCCCTCGGTGTCTAGTTTTAAAAAATGTATAGGTTTGCTAGGTTTCCCTAGGTGCCGGAAGAGCTAGGGTTCATAAACGACAGCTAGGCTCTTTGCCAAAAAAGGGTCATTTTTCACTGCGAAATTGAGGTTTGACTACGTTGCGTTTTGCGCCGTTTCGTGTCGCGGGTACTAGGCCGACCCACACAAGTGAGGTACCATTTTTCTCATAATACTTTGGGGAACGCGGTGTGGGTAGAAATATGTGGATCCACGCAGATTCCAGAACTTTCCACCACAGAAATGTGGGGAAAATGTGTTTTTTTGGACAATTTTTAGGTTTGCAAGGGATTCTGGGTAACAGAACCTGGTGGGAGGCAGCTAAGTAACCCCATCCTGGATTCTCCTGGGTGTCTATTTTTCGTAAATGTATAGGTTTGCTAGGTTTTCTTAGGTCCGGGCACACCTATGGTTCAAAAACTACAGCTAGGCACTTTGCCAAAAAAGGGTCATTTTTCACTGCGAAATTGAGGTGTGACCACGTTGCGTTTTGCACCGTTTCCTGTCGTGGGCACTAGGCCGACCCACACAAGTGAGGTACCATTTTTCTCATAATACTTTGGGGAACGCGGTGTGGGTAGAAATATGTGGATCCACGCAGATTCCAGAACTTTCCACCACAGAAATGTGGGGAAAATGTGTTTTTTTGGACAATTTTTAGGTTTGCAAGGGATTCTGGGTAACAGAACCTGGTGGGAGGCAGCTAAGTCACCCCATCCTGGATTGTCCTGGGTGTCTATTTTTCGTAAATGTATAGGTTTGCTAGGTTTTCTTAGGTGCGGGCACACCTATGGTTCAAAAACTACAGCTAGGCACTTTGCCAAAAAAGGGCAATTTTTCACTGCGAAATTGAGGTGTGACCAAGTTGCGTTTTGCACCGTTTCCTGTCGTGGGCACTAGGCCGACCCACACAAGTGAGGTACCATTTTTCTCGTAGGACTTTGGGGAACGCGAGGTGGGTGGAAAGTTTTGGATCCACGCAGATTCCAGAACTTTCCACCACAGAAATATGGGGAAAATTTGTTTTTTGGATAATTTTCAGGTTTGCAAGGGATTCTGGGTAACCGAACCTGGTGGGAGGCAGTCAAGTCTCCCGATCCTGGATTCCCCTCGGTGTCTAGTTTTCAAAAATGTATAGGTTTGCTAGGTTTCCCTAGGTGCCGGCAGAGCTGGGGTTCAAAAACGACAGCTAGGCACTTTGCCAAAAAAGGGTCATTTTTCACTACGAAATTGAGGTGTGACCACGTTGCGTTTTGCGCCGTTTCCTGTCGCGGGTACTAGGCCGACCCACACAAGTGAGGTACCATTTTTCTCATAATACTTTGGGGAACGCGGGGTGGGTGGAAATTTGTGGATCCACGCAGATTCCAGAACTTTCCACCACAGAAATATGGGGAAAATGTGTTTGTTTGGACAATTGTTTAGGTTTGCAAGGGATTCTGGGTAACAGACCCTGGTGGGAGGCAGTCAAGTCACCCCATCCTGGATTCCCCTGAGTGTCTAGTTTTTAAAAATATATAGGTTTGCTAGGTTTCCCTAGGTGCCGGCAGAGCTAGGGTTCACAAACTACAGCTAGGCACTTTGCCAAAAAAGGGTCATTTTTCACTGCAAAATTGAGGTGTGACCAAGTTGCGTTTTGCGCCGTTTCCTGTCGCAGGCAATAGGCCGACCCTCACAAGTGAGGTACCATATTTCCCGCAAGACTTTGGGGAATGCGGGGTGGGTGGAAATTTGTGGATCCACACAGATTCCAGAACTTTCCACCACAGAAATGTGGGGAAAATGTGTTTTTTTTTACCATTTTTTAGGTTTGCAAGGATTTTGGGCAACAGACCCTGGTGGGAGGCAGTCAAGTCACCCCATCCTGGATTCCTCTGGGTGTCTTGTTTTCAAAAATGTATAGGTTTGCTTGGTTCCCTAGGTGCCGGCAGAGCTAGGATTCATAAACTATAGCTAAGCACTTTGCCAAAAAAGGGTCATTTTTCACTGCGAAATTGAGGTGTGACCATGTTGCGTTTTGCGCCGTTTCCTGTCGCGGGCACTAGGCCGACCCGCACAAGTGTGGTACCATTTTTCTTGTAAGACTTTGGGGGACGTGGGGTGGGTGGAAATTTGCGGATCCACGCAGATTCCAGAACTTTCTACCACAGAAATGTGGGGAAAATGTGTTTTTTTGGGATAATTTTTTAGGTTTGCGAAGGATTCTGGGTAACAGACCCTAGTAGGAGGCAGCCAAGTCACCCCATCCTGGATTCCCCTGGGTGTCTAGTTTTCAAAAATGTATAGGTTTGCTAGGTTTCCCAAGGTGCCGGCAGAGCTAGGGTTCAAAAACTACAGCTAGGCACTTTGCCAAAAAAGGGTCATTTTTCACTGCGAAATTGAGGTGTGACCACGTTGCGTTTTGCGCCATTTCCAGTCACGGACACTAGGCCGACCCACACAAGTGAGGTACCATGTTTCTTGTAAGACTTTGGGGAACGCGGGTGAGTGGAAAATTGTGGATCCACGCAGATTCCAGAACTTTCCACCACAGAAATGTGGGGAAATTGTGGTTTTTTGGACAATTTTTTAGGTTAGCCAGGGATTCTGGGTAACAGACCCTGGTAGGAGGCAGCCAAGTCACGCCATCCTGGATTCCCCTGGGTGTCTAGTTTTCAAAAATGTATAGGTTTGCTAGGTTTCCCTAGGTGCCGGCAGAGCTAGTGTTCAAAAACTACAGCTAGACACTTCGCAAAACAAGGGTAAATTTTCATTGTGAAAATGTGGTGTGTTCACGTTGGGTTTTGAGCCATTTGCTGTCGTGGGCACTATGCCTACCCACACAAGTGAGGTATCATTTTTATCGGGAGACTTAGGGTAATTCAGATTTGTAAAGCAACTGTTTTTACCTATTGATTTTTGATGCATTTCTGCCTTCCAAATGAAAGACATTGTGTAAAAAAGAAGTCATTTTGAAAAATGACCGATAATTCTCATGCTAGTATGAGTATTCCCAATTTCGAAAATATGCAAATATGTACTGTTTCTAAACTCTATAATTTGTTCCCATTTCAGAAATACATAGGTGTCTTTCATACAGATTTTTCCATGTATACATTTTCCCACAATAATTGCTATATAACCGGAACATAATAAAAAACCATTGCAAATTGCTGCTCAGTTTTTGACTCTGGGTTCGTCGGGTTCTTGGTGAACCTACAAGTCCTGTATATTCCCACAACCAGGAAAGTCCAGCGGATGTAACGGTATATTGCTTTCAAAGAGCTGTCATAAGAAAACGTTGACACAAAAGGCTGTTTTTTTCAACTAATTTTCAATTTTTCCTATATTTAACTGTTAGATTCTATAAAGAATGTTGGTTTTCTGACAAAAGTCTGTCATTCCCTAAAAACTGGGAAAGTGGTGATTTCAGCCCCACAAACCCTTTTTTGATACCATTTGCAGAGAAAAACCGAGACGCTTTTATTTGCAGCCCGTTTTTCCCATTTTTCCCCAAAAAAACAAAATGTTGCTAATTTCTGGGAACCCTCCAGGGGAATCCACAAACCCTGGGTACCTTTACAATCCCCATGATGTTGGAAGAAAAGGATGCAAATTTCGCGTGGATACCTTATGTGGTCAAAACGTTACAGGGGCCTAAGCGCGCACTACCCCAAATAGCCAAAAAAAGGCTCAGCATAGGGGGGAAAAGGCCTAGCAGCGAAGGGGTTAAAAATCCTTGCTTCCAAGTGGTTGATCTTTCCTGTTTGTCCCTCTTTTTCGTCAGTTGTTCACTCCCAGGGAGCAGTGATGCATTACATGTAGCCTTCCACTTGGGTGCATTTAGCCTAGTTTTTGCACACAATATTTTTCTTTTGTTTCTGTATGTGTTTCAGGAAGGTAAGTTTTCTTCCTCTGTCATGTGGTTGCGAGATGTCGCTGCTCCCCCTCACTTTCGATTTTGAGCATGCTAATGATTGAAAACAGGCCTCTTAATCTAGTTGTAATCTTGTTTTTTAATTTTTATTAGCAAGCTTCCCCCTGTGAGTGCTGACTTTGCATAATTACAGCTGTTGTAGCAGCTGGTCGTTTGTTTAGTTGGGAGTGGGGCAGAGTTTTCTGGCATTTTTCATCTGGTGTTGCTAGCGTTATGGCTTTCAATGTAGGCCTCAAAAGTCGTGCACATTTGTGAGACAAAACTAAACGTAAGCACTCGCCATAAGTAACATCAACCTATATTTTACATATTTTTATAGTTGTGGAAATAGCTTTGCTCCTACTGCAGCTTTAGTCTTCTTTATGTATTATTTCGAAATGCCAACGCGAAAGTGTCTTAAGTGTTGCTTGAGATATGATATCGGCAATTAAATAGCGCCTACTGCCCATGACGGAGCGCTGTAGCGTTTAGCAGACGGGTAGAAGGCACTGAAATACTTAGGTAGGTCCTGTATTGTGTTGAAGTTCCTTAGTTGCACTGAATTGTACGCCCCATAAATTGTGCACCCCTACAGCCCTCTTGCTTCTCTCGGGCTGCTTTGCATGCACACAAATCAGCAACACTGCCATGCGAGGCTTTATGTTTCTTGCCTAGCCCACTAGTGTCCTTTCTGTAGATGGAGACCTTCTACCACTGATGGCAATGTAGCCATGCCAGGCTAATGCGCAGCATGCCAAGTACTGAGCACACAGGGTTCACAAGCAGAGGGTGCAGGGATCCAGTACATGTTTCACCCTGCTGCAGAGGTTCTCCTCCTTTGCTGCAGCTGTCGTTGTCTGTGCAAGAGGCACGATTCATATTAACTCCAAGCATTCCTCTTCAAAACACTTGTCGCTCTGTATTTGTAATAGAATATAATCATATGCATCCATATATGGCATGTCCATCAGAGATATTTGACAAATACCGCACCCACGAGTTTGGTTGCTGCCTTAGATAGTTGTGTTTTTACATGTGAGTGACGCGCTGCACAAGTGTGAAGTGCAGCTTGGCTGGCTGTCATTTGTCGAGGTCAAACCCCCGCTAGATCCTAACCTCTTCCATCTCTTGTAAACAGGCCTTTTGCGGCTTTGTCTGTATTGCTTCACATGCGCAGCATGCAGGTGGCTGACGGAAGGCCAATGCACTTGATGGAGCAAGTAGTGCAAAATTTTGTATACCTCCTCTATTCTTGCATGAAAATACTAATTATATCATCTATTAACTATAATATTATTAAACGAGTATTGCATGTATACTAATCAACATTATTAAAACTTAAAACTACACATGGGATTTGCTATTTGCATGGCTAAATAACTTTTATAACTAAAATCTGTACGCATATTAATGAGTAATATATGTGGTAATAGAATATTGCATGATATATGTTGCTTTGTGACGTTGCATCATCTAGGAGGACCGAAAAAGGTGAATATAATGGCTTTGAATGTCGCTATATGCTAGATAAATACAAGCACATAGAGGGATTAGTAAGGGGTTAACATTAGAGTCGCCATTTTTATGTATTAATTATTCTTTTGTGTTTGTTTCGCTTAAGTTGACATCTGGGCCTAAATCCAATATGGCCGCTGACATCGCATGCAGAAGTGGCCACTGTCTCGTGAGGCGCGGAGTGAACTGCGCAAGTGCGAACAAGTATCCTGAACCTCTTAGCGACCTTTGCTCATCATGTTCCCGTTCAAGGATATGAAATTGGTGGTTCCCCAAGATTGGGGAACAATCAACCTTACAGTAGACCGGAACAAGCCGACACTTTGGCTAACAAGTGACCTCACCCCTCGAACTGTACTGAGAATCTGGGTATAAAGATCGGACGATCCCAACCAGCCAATCAAGACTGTCCTAAGCTTAAAAATGTATCTTCTTTAACATGAAATTATTATAAAAAAGGGTGGTAGAATAGAGAGATATAGCTATGTTCGTGATGCCTTTCCTGATGGTCCAGATGCTGCCCGACCGCTTGATGACTGCAAACTTTTTCCAAATCCACGGGCTATGATAGATGCTTGCACGATTTCTGGTCCTTTGATAAAATTGGGGTCTGTAAAATGCTGAGCAGAGGACTTTGTGCTTTGGCCTGCTTTATTCGGACAATTTGCGACAGACTCGGTTATGCAGAGCCAATTAAATAGAGGATCCCAAATAAACAGATTAGGTAAATATGATGTTCTGCGATTTACTTGAATTGATCTAGAAACTCTAAACTTTGGCGAAACAAATGCAAATATAAATCATTATGAAATTTTAGATAAACGAATATTGATTAACAAGAAATATGAGTTTGTGAATTTTCATTTAAGGGAAATAAGGATGAGTCTTAAAATGTGTTTTAGCAGGTTCTAAATCACCATCAACCAATCCAACTAATTGGTCCGTTGACCAAGTGGGTGGAGTGCCTTGATGATTAGGATTAGGGATCTATAGGCGATGGATGTTAATGTATATTTTGTAAAATAACTTTTCTCTCCCTATAGGTTATAAGGTGTTACCCCCACATGTCCAGCGCTTGAATTACTCATCCTTCCTGTGTGTGTAGACTCGTGAGTTGTGACGTGTGTGAGTTGGTGTTATGGGCCCCACCAATGGATGCATGTATGAATGAGTGAGCGTGACGACGGGTCTGCGACGCAGGGAGGATATCGGTATATGTTGTTCACCATTTTCCAGTCTTGCGCTGGATCAGTTTTTCTGGTAGCAGAGTAATGGTTTTATTGTTTTGGTTTGATGATTATTGCTTGTAAATTGCTTATTGATTATTGATTGGGGATAAGTATTGGTATATGTATTAACACTCTATGTTGAGTTGCGTCGAGTTTTATGTTGTTTGACGGCTTCTGGTATGTAGGAAGTCGGAGGTTTGAAACGATTCCATACTAGAGCAGAGGTGAGCGCTGTTCTCGGGAAAGACGGAATTGTTGTTGTTGCCTTGTAGGTACACTGGGAAAACGTGTGACGATTGAAGTTGCACGACGCATTGACTGGGTTCGATTGGTAACATCGTCGTGTGTTGCCGCTAGGGACATTTTCTGTATGAGAGAAATGTATGGTAGCGAAGGCCACCTGTGAAATGTTGGTCTTAAGTATCAGGAGTCCAAAAGGTACTCTGATTACGCTTATCACTGGAAAGGTAATAGGCGTTCCCTAAGCTTGTTAGAAGGATAAAGTAGAGGGAAGTGCTACTTTATTAACGAGTGTAATAATTCTGTAGTAGGGCAGACTGTTCGCTGTTCTCGGGAAAGACAGAATTCTGTGTGAATGAACTACATTTCCTGTATGAAAGTGTGTGAATGAAATCGCATTCAGGTTAATTCTGAAACTCTGGTTTTATTTCTCAGGAGCAGAGCGTCTCCAACTAGGTGATTTAATTCTAGAGAAACAGTTAGCTAATGCTTGTTAGAAGGGTAAGGTAGAGGGATGTGCTACTTTATCAACGGAAGTAACGATTCCGTAGTAGGGTAGAGGTAAGCGCTGCTCTCGGGAAAGACGGAATTCTTGTAAGAAAGGTCATTAACTATTCTTTTGTTAGCGAAACAGATAATGGTGGCGTTTTATGTCATTACTAACAGATTTTTAAGTCAGAAAGGACGTAAGAAAGTTTGCCGATAAATTTTGTAAAGGAGGGGTCAGCAGAAGCAGGAGTAGCGAGAAAAGCTGACGTCAGAAAGACCGCGCTGTGATTGGCCAGTCAGTAAGAGACGTAGACACTCCTGATTGGAGCGTTAGTGTATGCCGCGCTGAGAGTGGAGAATTGCAGGGTGACGTAGACGCTCCGGATTGGTACGTTAGTGTAAGTCACGCTGGGATTGGAGAATTACAGAAGTGACATAAACGCTCTGGATAGGTGCGTTAGTGCAAGTCGCGCTACGATTGGTTAAAACAACGGAATAGTCGTAGGGAAAATCTAGCAGTACATGGAAGACAAAATTATGTATTACGATCCACCAAAAAAAGAGAAAAATTCTTGGTTTGGAAAAATAAAGAGCTTATTTAAAAAGGACAAACCAATTGTGAGTAGAGAGGGACAGTTACTTCCCCCACCAAAACCGCCCGCATCCTATATGGTTCCGAAATACGGATATTGTTAGACCTGACATCCTTGGCGTGGGTTTTTCCCCTATCTTTTGCCTCTGCTACCTGGATTTTTGATGCTGTGCTGGATTTCGTTTTTGCTGGTTTAGATGCTTTGGACACTCTGCCACTGCTAATCAGTGCCAGAGTGTAAGTGCTCCCTGTGTAAAATATCGTATTGATTGGATATACCTGATTGGCATATTTGTATCACCATGAAGTCCCTAGTAAAGTGCACTGTGTGTGCCAGGGCTGGTGATGACAGATGCTACTAGTGGGCCTGCAGCGCTGATTGCGCCACCCACACGAGTAGCCCTAAATGGTGTCTCAGGCCTGCCAACGCAGGCCTGCCTGCAGTCCCTGGACTGCCATGTTCTCCTGGCCAGTGTCCACACTGGCCGGGCCTAACCCTTCCCTTTTTATGCACATCAGTCATCTCTATGGAAGGCCCAAGGTACCCCCTGGGCAGGGTGCAGTGTATGTAAAAGGTAGAGTACTAGTGCAGGTATCATGCTCTGGTAGTGAACAGCGGCCATTTTGTGTGTTCACTGCTGCAAGGTTATCTTGCTCCATAGGCTAACATGGGGGAGGCTGGTGCCAATGGCCATCAGCCTATCTTCTCATAGGAACAAGATAAGACATGAGTGTTTGATATCCCTGAGCTCAGCATTTAATAACACATCTTTTAGGAGAGGTTGTTGTTAAATCCTGAGTTAGAGAACAGTACTTTTTAGAGGGTAGCTGTTCTCTTGTCTGACCCTTCTGTGTGCCTGGGCATGCTTGTGGATTGACTGTCTGGTTTGAGAGTGACAGGGGCTGGGGAGCCCCCAGGAGGTTGGATGAGTCAGCCCTTTGCTGAATTACTGCATTTGCAAGTAGAGTGGGGGGAGGAGATAGCACCTGGGAGTGAATAGGGCTGTGCCTGCCTGCCACACTGCTGGCTCCACCTCCTGCTGGGCGGCTGACGACTCTGCTCCTCACTCTGAAAGGAAAGCAGAAGCCAGGAAAACAAAGTGCTCCAGCAACACCCAGAACTGGATCAGACCAGGCTCAGGACCCACTTGCACAAAGACTTCAAAGACTTTTAGGGGTATAAGTACAGGACCCCTGACAACAGATTTTTAGATTTCTACAATCAAGAGGAACCTCTGCTGAATGACGGACCGCTGAAGGACCAAAGGAAGACTGCCTTGCTGTGTGCTCTAAGGGCTGACCTGTCCTGCTGTACAACTGAAGCTGAGGAGGAGAAGGGGCCTTGCTGTGTGCTGTGGCCCTGCATACTTGACCTAACCAAGACTTTGCTGTGTGCTGTGTCTGCACCTTGAAATCTCCAAGGGCCTGAGAAGAGCTGGCCTCCTGTTTGGCAACCCATGGACACAAAGGTTGCCGAGACTTCCAAACTCTGCTGTGTCCCGTGAAATGCGCTGGCTGCTCTCTGCTTTGCTTAGGGGAGCCGTGCTGATCTGTGCCTGAGACCGGCTGCCGCGCTGAAGAGGCCAACGTGCTCAACGGCACCTGTGTAACGGCGGCTAGAAAGGTTGTGGGGCGCCCCCAGGGCTGGCGAAGCAGCTGTGAGGTTTGGCGGACCCACGATCAACCCGCTGACCGGAGGGGCCTTGGAATATCCTGCCCACAATTCACCGCTGCAGCCCGGGGGCCCGAGATCGACCAGAAGCTGTGCCCCTCTGCTCCACAGTGCCGCGAAGGAAGGAGCGAGGAGGTCGCGACCGGATTGGCTGGCGGCAGGGGCTTGGCGAAAGCCGCGCTACGATTGGCGGACGCCCGGTGACGTTCGACGTTGTCACTGGAGGCTCGTGGAGGAAGCCGCAAGCTGATTGGGCCACCGCTCGAGAAGCTGCAAGAACCTCGTAGCGAAGAAGGGCTCCGACGCGCCGAGTCCGTGCGCCCTGATCCGCAGCCTGGTGAGTCTGTGTATGGAGAGAAGCGCTACAGTTGCAAGCGCAGGGGCATAGCTGGAGGAGGTACTTTCGGTACCGAGAAAGCCATATACTTTTTGACACCCAACGCTCACAAGAGACTAGAGACTATTCATTTTATATGCCTAGCGATCCGAGAAAGCTAAAGAGAAACGGAAGATTAATGTGCAATGCTATGACGGTTGAATCTTACTGCTGAAACTAGATAAAGTTATATTTTTAATATACTCAGCTGTGTGGTCTACATTTGTGGTGTACCGGGGGGGGGTCATTGTGGTTGTTACTTGCAAATACTTTACACATTGCCTTGGGGATAAGCCTGTCTGCTCGAGCCAAGCTACCTAGAGGGTGAGCAGGGGTTATCTACCGTGTGTGTTCCTGTACCCTGACTAGAAGCAAGGGTCCCTATTTGGTCTAAGGTACTTACCTCTGCCAACTAGAGACCCCCAGATCTAACATTGGTGGTCAGCGGTCCGGATTAGAACCAGTATTTGCACTTGACCTGCAGTGATTCTCTGTACATCACTAGTCTAGTTAGCAGTGACATATTGCACAAAGTTTTTGAAACCTATTTTTGGAAGAGCTAGGAAGCATCATGTCTCTGAATGGAGTAGGCGAGGAGATGGAATTGCAATTTGAAGTAAAGGAGTTGCTCACATACAAAAAGGAGCAGCTGAAGCAAATCTGCAAGCAGCTAGGGTGCCCAGTGAAGGGCAGCGCTAACAAAGAGGAGCTACAGAAAGCTCTAAGGGCCTGGTGGGAGGCCAAACATGTTGAGCCAGAGGAGTTGGCTGGAGAGGAAGGTGCACAGGAGCATGGATTTGGATCCAGTGATTTGCCAGTGAATAGACCAGCATCTAGGGCTGGCAGCACCCCTTTCAGTTGGGGCCTCTCTCCAGAAGAGCTGGAGGAGAATCAGAGGATTAGGGCCCATGAGATTGAACTTTTTAAGCTCAAAGCTCAAGCAGAGGAAAGAAAATTGCGCCTTGACAGTGAGAAGAAGGCGGAAGAGAGGAGGAATGCTCTCGCTTTGGAAGAGAGAAAACTCCAGTTGGCTCATGAGTTGAGCATGAGGGAGCTGGACATTAAAGCTAAACAGGTGGAGTCCAGTCCTAATGGTGGCAGCGCACAACCAGTATAGGCGGGTAAAGTATACATACCAAAAGATTTGGTGCAGAATTATCAGAGGGGTGAGGATATCTATGCATGGTTTAGATCCTATGAGCTTGCCTTGAAGATGAATGAAGTGCCTGAAAAGAGTTGGGGGGCAGGTTTGTGGAAGCATTTTGAGGCCTCTGGGAGGGATGTCTTAGCACCCTTAGAAGCAGCAGGTACCTTAACCTACCCCACTATGAAGGAGGCCTTATGCCTCAGGTATGGGCTTACACCAGAACAGTACCGCCAGAAGTTTAGGAACTTCAAGAAACTTGATTCAAGTACTTGGGTGGAGTGTGTGAGTATATACACGCGTGCACTGGAAGGTTGGATAAAGGACAGCAAAGTTACTGATTATGTGGGGTTGTGTCACTTGATTAGTTGGGAGCACTTGAGTAGTCTATGTGTTACAGAGCTGCGCCAGCATCTTTTAGACAGCAAGTTAACTGATCCCAGTGAGCTTGCTAAAGAGGCAGACCGCTGGACTAGCACCAGGGTCAACAAAGGGGTGGTAAGTATCCCAGCCAAGGGTGGACAGGGTCCCCAGCAGAAAGGTGGGGAGGACAAGGGTAACAGTAAGGAGTTCTCTAAAGGGCCCCAAAACAGTTCCCAGGAAAAGGAGTCCCAAGCCCCCATGCCTAAGAAGTCTTGGCCCCATAAGGGCAGACAGGACAACAGACCTCCCCCTACTTGCTATGCTTGTAGGGAAGTGGGGCACATCGCCCCTAAATGTCCCAAGAAACCCTCAGCACCAGCTGCTGCTCCAGTCCCAGGGTTAGCTAGTGTAGCTTTGGGAGGGGATTTGATTTCCAGTGGGGAGGAGGGATTAGCTATGATGACCCTTGTCTCTTTAGGAGACCAAGAGATGGTCCAGGATACCTTGATACCCTCTAACACTAAAAAATACGGGCAGAAGTTGACCATCAATAGGAGGGAGATAGAGGCTCTGAGAGACACCGGGGCTAGTGTGACATCTGTCAGGTGTCAGTGGGTGTCTGAAGAGCAAGTCATTCATAATGTACTCCGCCCAGTGGTGGCAGCTGACACCTCAGTGCGCCTCTGCAAGATGGCGCATGTTCCCTTTACATGGGGGGGAGTCTCTGGTACCTTGGAAGTCTGTGTCAGTGATGCCTTGCCTGTAGATTGTCTGTTGGGTAATGACCTGGAGAGTTCCCCATGGAAGGACGTAGAGCACAGAACTCACTTGGAAATGTTAGGTCTGCCAGCGGGGATCTGTGTATCCACACGTGCCATGACAGCCAGTAAGGGTGGATCAGTAGAACTGGAGCCTGGAACAATGGCCCAGGAACCTGCCAGGAGAGGAAGGGGCAGAGGGTGCGGGAAACTGGCCCCCACTGTTCCCACAGTCCAGGAGGAGGCAGAACCTGAGGGGGATGCCCTGGAACCTACAGGGGAACAGGTGGCCGAACTGGGGGAATTGCCTGAGCTGACCCATTGGCAGCAAGAGGGTGGTCCCTCCAGGGAGGAATTCTGCCAGGCTCAGAAGGAGTGCCCTTCTCTCATTGGTGTGCGGCAGCAGGCTGCAGACCAGGCAGCGGGCCTAGGGTCCAAGGAACATTTGATCTACTGGGAGGATGACTTACTTTATAGTGAGCCTAAGTTTGCTGAGCCCGGTGCAGCCCGTGTGCTGGTGGTACCCGAGCGCTTCAGGAACTTCTTACTGGGTCTGGCTCATGACGTGCCTCTCGCAGGACAACTGGGGCAAGACAAGACCTATCACAGGCTTGTCACCCACTTTTACTGGCCCCAGATGAAGAAGCACGTCAGTACCTTTTGTAAGTCTTGCCAAACATGCCAAGCCAGTGGTAAGAGCGGAGGAAAGTGCGTGGCACCCCTCCAACCTTTTCCTGTGGTGAGCTCCCCTTTTGAGTGGGTGGGCATTGATATCGTAGGGCCCCTGGACCCCCAGACCGCCTTAGGCAACAGGTTCATCCTGGTCTTGGTGGACCACGCCACCTGGTACCCGGAAGCAGTCCCTCTCAGGACAATCACAGCCCCCGTGGTGGGCCGTGCATTGATGGGGATCTTTTCCCGTGTGGGGTTCCCCAGAGAAGTGGTCTCCGACCGGGGTACCAACTTCATCTCTAGGTACATGAAGTCTCTGTGGGAGGAGTGTGGGGTAATTTATAAGTTCACCACTCCTTACTACCCTCAAGGAAATGGGTTGGTTGAAAGGTTCAACCGCACCCTGAAAGGTATGATTATGGGCCTAGCGGAGCCCATGAGACGGAAGTGGGACGTCTTGTTACCATGCCTGTTGTTTGCCTACAGGGAGGTGCCTCAGAAGTCCTTAGGGTTCAGCCCCTTTGAACTACTGTATGGCCACCCTGTTAGAGGACCTCTCACACTGGTGAAGGATGGGTGGGAGAAATCCTGTGGGAAAACCCCCCAGGATGTGTTCAGCTATGTGCTGGCCATCCGCAACCAGACGCAGCGCTTCAGGAAGCTCGCTCAAGAGAACCTAGAACCCAGCCAGGAAGAGATGAAAAGATGGTACGACCAGAATACCACTCTGGTTGAATTTCATCCTGGGCAGAAAGTGTGGGTGATGGCGCCGGTGGAGCCTTGTGCGCTCCGTGACAAGTGGACCGGGCCATACGAGGTGGTAGAGCGCAAGAGTGAGGTGACCTACCTGATCAACATGAAGACTCCTAGGTAGCCCCTGAGAGTCTTGCATGTGAACCGCCTCAAGCCCCACTTTGAGAGGTCTGAAGTGACAATGCTCATGGCTACAGATGATGGAGGGGAAGAGGATAGTGATCCTCTCCCTGACCTCCTGGCAGCCAAGGAGCAAGACGGGTCAGTGGATGGTGTGGTCCTCTCGCCCACCCTGACCCCAGAACAAGAGAGAGACTGTCGCCAGGTGTTGGGTCAGTTTGCCTCCCTGTTTTCTCTGACCCCAGGTGTCACCAATTGGTGCGTCCATGATGTGGACACTGGAGATAGTCTACCTGTGAAACAGAAGTTTTACAGAGTAGCTGACAAGGTCAGGGCCAGCATCAAGGAAGAAGTTTCCAAGATGTTGGCGCTAGGGGTAATTGAGCCCTCCAGCAGTCCCTGGGCTAGCCCAGTGGTCCTAGTTCCTAAGAAAGCTGCTACACCCGGAGGACCGCCAGAACTTCGGTTTTGCGTGGACTACCGTGGGCTCAATGCGGTCACCAAAACTGACGCGCACCCCATCCCCAGAGCTGACGAGCTTGTGGATCGGTTGGGAGCTGCCAGGTATCTCAGCACCTTTGATTTGACTTCAGGGTACTGGCAGATTGCCTTAACTGAGGGGGCAAAGGAGAGGTCGGCATTTTCAACATCAGAGGGGCATTTCCAGTTTCGCGTCATGCCCTTTGGATTGAAAAATGCCCCTGCCACCTTCCAGAGACTGGTCAACCGGGTACTGACCGGGCTGGAGCAATTCAGCGCCGCATACTCGGATGACATTGCTGTGTTCAGCTCCAGTTGGGAGGAACACTTGCAACACCTCTGTGAAGAGTTGAAGGCTCTGCAGAAGGCAGGCCTCACTATCAAGGCCAGCAAGTACCAGATAGGGCAGGGATCCGTGGTGTACTTGGGACATCAGGTGGGGAGCGGCCAGGTGGCGCCCCTACAGGAGAAGATTGATACCATTCTGGCTTGGGAACCCCCCAAGACCCAGACAGAGGTGAGAGCCTTTTTAGGACTCACCGGGTATTACAGACGGTTCATCAATGGATATGGCACCATTGTTGCCCCCTTGACAGAACTAACCTCTAGAAATCAGCCCAGGAAAGTGAATTGGACCGAGGCCTGTCAAACTGCTTTTGATGCCCTGAAAACTGCAATGTGCACAGCACCGGTGCTTAAGGCACCTGACTTTTCCAGTGAGTTCATAGTGCAAACAGACGCTTCAGAGCAAGGTGTGGGAGCAGTACTCTCACAGATGGATGACGAGGGCGGGGACCAACCGGTAGCTTTCATTAGTAGGAGGCTACTCCCCAGGGAACAGAGGTGGAGTGCTATTGAAAGGGAAGCATTCGCTGTGGTCTGGGCCCTGAAGAAGCTGAGGCCCTACCTGTTTGGGACTCACGTCCGTGTTCAGACCCACCACAGGCCCCTCAGATGGTTAATGCAGATGAGGGGTGAGAATCCCAAACTGTTGAGGTGGTCCATCTCCCTACAGGGAATGGACTTCACGGTGGAACACCGTCCCGGTACAGAACACGCCAATGCTGATGGTCTATCCAGATTTTTCCGCCTTAGTGATGAGAACTCCCAAGAGGGTGGGTAGTTCTCCCCACTTTCAGCTGGAGGGGACACGTGTTAGACCTGACATCCTTGGCGTGGGTTTTCCCCTATCTTTTGCCTCTGCTACCTGGATTTTTGATGCTGTGCTGGATTTCGTTTTTGCTGGTTTAGATGCTTTGGACACTCTGCCACTGCTAATCAGTGCCAGAGTGTAAGTGCTCCCTGTGTAAAATATCGTATTGATTGGATATACCTGATTGGCATATTTGTATCACCATGAAGTCCCTAGTAAAGTGCACTGTGTGTGCCAGGGCTGGTGATGACAGATGCTACTAGTGGGCCTGCAGCGCTGATTGCGCCACCCACACGAGTAGCCCTAAATGGTGTCTCAGGCCTGCCTGCAGTCCCTGGACTGCCATGTTCTCCTGGCCAGTGTCCACACTGGCCGGGCCTAACCCTTCCCTTTTTATGCACATCAGTCATCCCTATGGAAGGCCCAAGGTACCCCCTGGGCAGGGGGCAGTGTATGTAAAAGGTAGAGCATGTACTAGTGCAGGTATCATGCCCTGGTAGTGAACAGCGGCCATTTTGTGTGTTCACTGCTGCAAGGTTATCTTGCTCCATAGGCTAACATGGGGGAGGCTGGTGCCAATGGCCATCAGCCTATCTTCTCATAGGAACAAGATAAGACATGAGTGTTTGATATCCCTGAGCTCAGCATTTAATAACACATCTTTTAGGAGAGGTTGTTGTTAAATCCTGAGTTGGAGAACAGTACTTTTTAGAGGGTAGCTGTTCTCTTGTCTGACCCTTCTGTGTGCCTGGGCATGCTTGTGGATTGACTGTCTGGTTTGAGAGTGACAGGGGCTGGGGAGCCCCCAGGAGGTTGGATGAGTCAGCCCTTTGCTGAATGACTGCATTTGCAAGTAGAGTGGGGGGAGGAGATAGCACCTGGGAGTGAATAGGGCTGTGCCTGCCTGCCACACTGCTGGCTCCACCTCCTGCTGGACGGCTGACGACTCTGCCCCTCACTCTGAAAGGAAAGCAGAAGCCAGGAAAACAAAGTCCTCCAGCAACACCCAGAACTGGATCAGACCGGGCTCAGGACCCATTTCCACAAAGACTTCCAAGACTTTTAGGGGTAAAAGTACAGGACCCCTGACAACAGATTTTTAGATTTCTACAATCAAGAGGAACCTCTGCTGAATGACGGACCGCTGAAGGACCAAAGGAAGATTGCCTTGCTGTGTGCTCTAAGGGCTGACCTGTCCTGCTGTACAACTGAAGCTGAGGAGGAGAAGGGGCCTTGCTGTGTGCTGTGGCCCTGCCTACTTGACCTAACCAAGACTTTGCTGTGTGCTGTGTCTGCAACTTGAAATCTCCAAGGGCCTGAGAAGAGCTGGCCTCCTGTTTGGCAACCCAGGGACACAAAGGTTGCCGAGACTTCCAAACTCTGCTGTGTCCCGTGAAATGCGCTGGCTGCTCTCTGCTTTGCTTAGGGGAGCTGTGCTGATCTGTGCCTGAGACCGGCTGCCGCGCTGAAGAGGCCAACGTGCTCATCGGCACCTGTGTAAGGGCGGCTAAGCAGCTGTGAGGTTTGGCGGAGCCACGATCAACCCGTATGACCGGAGGCGCCTTGGAATATCCTGCCCGCAATTCACCGCTGCAGCCCGGTCGCCCGAGATCGACCAGAAGCTGTGCCACTCTGCTCCACAGTGTCGCGAAGGAAGGAGCGAGGAGGTCGCGACCGGATTGGCTGGCGGCAGGGGCTTGGCCGAAGGAGCCGCGCTACGATTGGCGGACGCCCGGTGACGTTCGACGTCATCGCTGGAGGCTCGTCGAGGGAGCCGCAACCTGATTGGGCCACCGCTCGAGAAGCTGCAAGAACCTCGTAGCGAAGAAGGGCTCCGACGCGCCGAGTCCGTGCGCCCCGATCCGCAGCCTGGTGAGTCTGTGTACGGAGAGAAGCGCTACAGTTGCAAGTGCAGGGGCATAGCTGGAGGAGGTACTTTCGGTACCGAGAAAGCCATATACTTTTTGACACCCAACGCTCACAAGAGACTAGAGACTATTCATTTTATATGCCTAGCGATCCGAGAAAGCTAAAGAGAAACGGAAGATTAATGTGCAATGCTATGACGGTTGAATCTTACTGCTGAAACTAGATAAAGTTATATTTTTAATATACTCAGCTGTGTGGTCTACATTTGTGGTGTACCGGGGGTATCATTGTGGTTGTTACTTGCAAATACTTTACACATTGCCTTGGGGATCAGGGGTTATCTACCATGTGTGTCCCTGTACCCTGACTAGAAGCAAGGGTCCCTATTTGGTCTAAGGTACTTACCTCTGCCAACTAGAGACCCCCAGAGAGAATGATGAATCTAGAACCGAGACCTAGACCAACACAGTTTGAAGCATTGACAGAATGGGAAGATAAAATGCATGACAGAGAACGACAGAGGAGTGGCGGAAGGTACAAATATATGTTTGGTAGATCATATGGACAGGAGAATCATGATGATAGAATGAGGAGATGGCGAAGCGCAAATATGACTGAGGGTTTGTTTCCTGTGAGAGATGCTGCAGAAATTAGCAATAGAAAATGTATGGAAAAGAGAAATAATATCGAGTCAAGAGGGTATGGTGTGCATGAATCGGAGGATGATGTTCTTGACGACATGTTTTATAAGAATCCACCCCCATATCAATCAGATTCCACATTATTGACACCAAGTGCCCCAATAAGAGTGATTTCACGAAATATAAAACTTGAATCAGTACCACAAGAAGTAGGAAGAAACAATCCTTTTAGAGAAATAGAGAAAACACAACATGGTAAAATGGGTAATGAAGATTCAGCTGAACTAGCGAAAACCACTTTAGAATTAACTGAAAAGATTAGAGAATTGACCAAACATTTGGAAGCCGTAACCGTTCCAGTAACTATAGGACCTGTAATGCCTATTTTTGATAAACAGAAGGTTAGTGAGCATTGTCTGACGATTCCTTATAACAGCAATAAACAGACCGAGAGGCCAGAAAAAATTGCAGATGAGAACCCATGGAGACAAACAGCAGGTATTTCAGAACAAAATACGCCTAAAAATTTGATAGTAAATCAAAGTTTAGTGGATAGAATAATAATGACGACCGAATCAGTCCCAGGATCACCGCAGAGTTTAACACAACAAAATACTGAGAAAAATAGTGTAGGACCTACTTCAGATGAATTAAGTGAATGGCTGAGGAGTTTACAGCAGAAAAATACAGAATCCCAATCTATAGATTTGGCCAAGCTGAAGATTGTTTTGGAAGAATTAATAGTAGGAACTATCCCCACGGAGAAGTTAAAAACCTATCAGGATGAAGAATTACTATTTTTATGTAAAAGTATAACCTGGAGAGCAAGGAATCTACACGAAAGACTAGAAGAAGTGGCAAATGAAGTGGGTATAGACTTCGAAAGAGTAAAAGCCTTACAAAAACCATACCGAGTAGATTTTTCTGAAAAGGATATTGAAAATCTGAACACCGCAGGAAGAACAACTCAGATTAAAGACATATGGGCAGATGTATCAAAGGGTTTTACCCCTTCTGTGTCTATGAGAAAATGAGTTCATACATATGGCCCATAATCATTTGGTTAAGAAAATGGGGAGATGTAGATAAATGGAAGAGTAGGTGGTTTTGAAAATGAGATGATGTCTCAGACAAAACGTTTGCAGCCTTCCCTGTAAGAGAAAAGGAAAAGGTAGTAACAGAATGTCCCATGAGAGAAATTCCAGGAGGAGGATATGTACATTTGTCCCTTGGACTAGACAAGATATTTTGTCATTTACCAATGACTTCCCTCGACTACGCGAAAAGCCAGTTGAGTGGTATAGGCAGGTAGATAGGTTTGTAAAATTATCCAAAGTTTTATGGATTGATTTAAATAGTTTTTTTGACATAATAGTACCAGCAGATTTATGGACAGAATGCAAGATTATGATAAACTGGACTAGACACAAGAGTACCCCAGAGACCCAAAAACGGGTGCCCCTGATCCTGAAGTTATGAAAAAATATGAACAGGTAATTACTTTTCTGAAAAACAAAGTACCTCCCAAGGAGACTGATTGGGTAAAAATTGACAGAACTCATCAGGAAGCTAAGGAATTGGTACACGCTTATTATGAGAGTTTGATTCTCGCCTTTAAGCAGTTTAGTGGTGATGAAAATTTGAGTGAAAAAGATTTAAGTCACTTTATATACCGATTTGTATATGGGCTGCGTCCAGAAATAAGTGAACAGCATATAGTGGACTGGCAAAATAAGAAAATAGATGAAGTACTGAGACATGCAAAATTTGTTAGTGATGAAATTGAAGCCAAACAGCGTAAATTAAAAGAAAAGGCTATGTGGGCACAGGTAAAAGTGGCAGAAAGACAAGAAGCTCAATTGATTAAACAGGCAAATGGTGCAGGTATGAAACCTAAATTTAATGTTGGAAAAGGAAAGGGACAATTTAATATAGAAGAAGCCAAAAAGAAGTGGCCATGTCATACTTGCGGAAGAATAGGGCACTGGAAATCCGAGTGTAAATTTCCCCCGAGTACTAATGGTGATAATGCATCATTGAATTCGCAGGTGCAGAAAGAGGTGAGTTGTCAACCACAGCGACAGCAGCAGGTTGTTGCCCAACAGAATCAGGCTCCAAAACCGCCTTTTCCACAGAGCGTAAATCCTCAGAAATACAGTAATGAGACAGGATTCTACAATGAAGAACAGGTAACTAAGCTGCCGCGCGCTAGTGCTGTTTTGCAGTATTGGCTACAACGCGATGAGAGTAAGTCAGAAGAAAGCTATTGACGGTGCCGAGGGGAGGAAGAAGAGTGCGTACTTGGCGCAGCTCTAGAAGTAGACCAGACAGGTCCTTTTGTGGATGGAAAGGTAAATGATGAAAATATTACTTTCCTAGTAGATACTGGTGCTAATCGTTCAACTGTCAGGTCAGCTGATGTTAAAAACCTTCCTCTCTCGGATGAAACAATCCAAGTAGTTGGAGTATCCAACAGACAGATTAAAATGTAACTCACTGAACCAGTAAAAGTTAACATAGGGAAATTTTCTGAAATGCACCGCTTTGTCGTGTGTGATTCAAGCCCTGTAAATTTGTTAGGAAGAGATTTACTGTGCAAAATGAATTGCACCATATTTTGCACTCCCGATGGTATAGCATTTGAAACCCCTGATGAAGATGTACTGTATAAAATGACTATGGCTAATATGGAACCTGAGATTACCGAGGCATTTGCTGTATTTAACCCTGAAGAACTACCAAAAGAACTGAAAAAGACAGTAAAAGCAGAAGTCTGGGATTTCACAGGAGAAGATGTGGGATTAACGAAAAATGTAGATCCTGTAAAAGTGACTGTAAAGGAAGGAATAAGTTACCCAGATATTCCTCAGTATAAATTGACACCCGAAATAATTGAAGAAGTTACTCCTATAATAGAGAAAATGATAAAACAAGGTATTTTGAGAGAAATAATGAGTAGTCCATGTAATTCACCAATTATGGCCCTGAAAAAGCCTAATGGAACATTTAGAATAGTGCAAGACTTGAGAAAAATAAACAAAATTGTTGTGTCATGTTGTCCTATTGTACCAAATCCATCTGTGATTTTGTATCAGATTCCACATGACGCAGAATGGTACACAGTAATTGACCTGTGTCATGCTTTCTTTTCCATCCCATTGCATCAAGACAGTCAGCAGATTTTTGCGTTCCGGTTTGGCGAACGTATTTTGGCAAGGTGCCGCATCCCACAGGGTTATACAGAGAGCCCCTGAATATTTAACCAGATATTGAAAAAGTCCTTAGAAGATCTAGAGATGTCCGAGAGCTCAGTACTGGTACAGTACATTGACGACCTGTTTGTGGCGTCGAAAACACGAGAAGCTTGTGTAGTGGATACCATAGCATTGCTAAATCATCTGGCAGATGGAGGACTTAGAGTATCCCCATCGAAATTACAATTCTGTCAGAAAAAAGTACGATATTTAGGCCACAAAATTGAAAAAGGACTGAGAAAAATAACTGCAGAGAGAATCAAGATAATAAAAGGAATGAGAGCCCCAATGACCCAAAGAGAAGTGAGAATGTTTCTTGGAATGGTTAGATATTGTCGTCAGTGGATAAGTAACTTTTCCCTGATTGCAAAACCTTTGGTACGCCTGACGAGAAGTGATGTAAAAGACCACATTGAATTAAATAGGGAAGAATTAACAGCCTTTAAACAATTAAGAGACAGTTTGTGTGAGGCACCAACACTTGGTATGCCTGACTATGAGAAGGAATTCGAACTATACTGCAGCGAAAGGAATGGATGTGCACTCTCTGTATTACTACAGAAACATGGAAAACTGAGAAGACCAATTGCATATTTTTCAGCTATACTCGATCCTGCAGCTGTAGCATTGCCTGGTTGTTTGAAAGCTGTAGCAGCCACTTGTAAGAGCCTGGAACAGAGCGAAGGAATTGTGATGTTATATCCTGTGCGGGTGTTTGTACCTCATGATGTGGAAATCCTTTTAACAAGGAGCTGCACTCAATTCATGACGCATAGTCGGCTGACTAAATATGAGTAAGTCATATTAGGTGCAACAAATGTGAGCCTTGTAAGATGTCTAAATGTGAATCCTTCAACGTTATTGCCAGATGCTGAGAATGTGGAAGTCAGAGATGATGTGGATCATGACTGTTTGGATGTGCTTGATTTCTGTACCAAACCACGACCTGATATAAAAGATGTACCTTTGAAAGAAAGTGACTATGTGATGTTTGTGGACGGGTCATGCTTGAGAACAGACAAAGGAATTCTGAGTGCAGCATATGCAGTATGCACAGTAGCAGCAGTAATGGAAGCATCTTACCTAAAGGGAGTAAAATCAGCCCAGGTTGCTGAACTTTTTGCATTAACCAGAGCATGTAAGTTGGGAAAGAATGTAAGAGTGACTGTGATAACCGATAGTCAATATGGCTTTGGTGTAGTGCATGATTTTTGCCAAATTTGGTCACAAAGAGGATTTTTGACATTGAGTGGAACTCCTATAACGAATGCTGAAGTGGTTGGGAAATTGCTTGAGGCGATACAGCTGCCTAAGCAATTGGCTGTTGTGAAGTGTGCTGCACATTCGAAGACTGGAGATTACATTGCAGCAGGGAATCAATATGCAAACGATATGGCTCAATATTGTGCGCGAAATCAGAATTCAGTGAATCGGGCAAAAGAAAAGGAAATGAATTCATGTCCCTTGTTGTTTACTAATATTGTGAATACATAGGAAGAAGTGAGGCAGTTACAGGAAGAAGCAGGAGATGAGGAAATGAGACAGTGGGTAAAGACAGGATGTGCACCAAGGGAAACAGATCATGTGTGGGTTTATCGGGATGGAAGACCAGTTATGCCTGATAGCATGGTGTCCGCCATGGCACGGATGTATCATGGACAAGCACACGTAGGGAGAGATGCAATGCTTAGATTGTTTAAGCAGACATGGTACAATGCAAAATTCAGACTTGTAGCTGAGAGCCTTTGTCAAAGATGCCTTATATGTCAACAGTTCAATCCTGGAAGGAAAACAGTGGTAAGTCTAGGAACGATAGGTCGAGAAGGAGGGCCTTTCACCAGAATGCAAATCGACTTCATTGAGATGCCCCCCTGTAACAGGTTGAGGTATGTTTTAATGATGGTCTGCCTGTTTTCTAGATGGGTAGAAGCATATCCCACAAGAAGAAGTGATGGAATTACAGTAGCAAAACTGCTTTTGAGGGAGTTCATCCCTAGATTTGGGTTTCCAGTCACAATTGAGTCAGATAGAGGAAAACATTTTCATAATGAAATCATGAAGCTAATTTGTGAGGCATTGAATGTACAACAAAAACTGCATTGTGCTTATCGCCCAGAGGCTTCTGGTGTGGTGGAACAAGTAAATGGCACTATTAAAAACAGAGTAGGAAGGACGTGTTTAGCCACAGGATTGAAATGGCCTGATGACTTGCCTCTGATACTCATGACTATTAGATCAATTCCAGATAGGAACACAGGTTTGAGTCCCCACGAGATAGTGATGGGAAGAGCAATGAGGCATATATTCATACCAGTCAACAAGTTATTGCCTATCTCTGATGACTTGGTGTTGGATTACTGTAAGGGGTTGGCTGACTCCGTACATTCTGTGTTTCATCAGGTTGGATCGGATGCCACCACCCTTGAAAAGAAGCCAGCTCATGATCTAAGCCCAGGTGACTGGGTGAGAATTAAAGTACACAGAAGAAGGAACTGTTTGGTCCCACGTTGGGGAAAACCACGAGAAGTGATTTTAACTATGACAACAGCTGTGAAGTGTGCAGGAGTAAAGAACTGGATCCATGCTAGTCATACCTTGCAAATTCCAAACCCAGTGGATAACAAGGAAGGAGAGTATTTTGAAGAATCAGAAACTACCTCTGAATCTGATACTGAGGATACCAGAACAGGACAAGATCCTGAAAGGGGGGAGTCAGACCAAATTTGACCGTTGCCCCGGAGAACATTCCCTTGAGGAAGAAGTTACAGATTTCTGACACCAGCTCAGACTCAGAGACTGAACAAGCACAGGTACATACAGGAAAAGAGAAAAGCAGTGAAGAGACAATTAAAGAAGTTTTCAATAAAGAAGTTCCTGATGGGAAGTTGAGAGAAATTCCACCTGAAGTAACAAAAGCAGATGGTCAGGTGACAGATACAGAAAGTGAGGGAAAGGTTTTGCCGAAAACCCCCGAGGAGTTGTAGGGAATTCGAAAATCCAGTTAGAGGAAGGGACGGTTAGTCAGCAGGAAGATTGTGTGGAAGAAACACGAGGAGGGACAGAGGTAGGGAAAATACAATAGAGGTGGAAAGAAAAACAGTCGAAAGTAAAAGTCAAGTTGCAACAGAATCGGAGAGCAGTGATGAAGAAGTACCAGAAGGTCGAGTCCTGAGAAAGAGAGCATGGAGAGCTGAGAAAAATGATAAAGGAAATAAATTGAAAAGATCAGTAAGAGATGAAATTTGGACAAACAAAATAAAGAGATTGAGATACCGATTGACACGAGTGAATTCATCTAGAGCTGAACAAGTGAATGAAGTATCTAGTCAAGGAAAATTGAGAAAGACGAGGGAAAAACGACAGCAGAGGAAAATAAGAGAACGAAAAAACCTAACCAGAAGTATAAGTCGCCAGAATGGTCATATGTGGCGCTGCCTGAAATAAAAGAAGAGGCGGATAGCCAAGAAAATCAAGAGGTGACTGTACCAGAAGTGGTTGAGGAAGACGAAGAATCGGAAATCCTGAGAGTTATCTTGTCCGATATTGGAGAAGAGACGGATGTTCAGGAAGTTCTGTACCAAGATTATGAAAGGAAAGTGAAAAACGATCAAATGCCAAACTGAAAAGACCAAAAGTGACCCAAGTGGGAAGACAATAAATTACTGAAAGAGACATAACTGATAGAACCAAGTAGGTGCTTAGAGCCTTGGGTTAGACAAAATTAGTTGTGAAGTAGAAGAGGCTAAGTCAAAAGTCACTGTTCATTTATCGAAATGGCAAACACCGAAAGTAGAAAACATAATTGTGTGTTTCTTAGAAGATGGTTTAAAATGTGTTGTTGTTGTACAGGACTACTAATGCTTCTATGGAGTGCGTTGGCTTTATTTATTTCATTTAAAGTTACATTAGAAACAATAGAAGGACATAGTGAAAATAAAACTAATGTAGAAAAGATTCAGAAACTAAAATAGATAGAAATTATTTACATAAAGACAGGTCTATAAATGTTTTTTCTAACAATGTATTTTCAAAATTACTGTATGAATATGTAAAGACAATGGACGTAAGGGACTGCTACGTCTGCATGCAGTTACCTGCATCTGTGTCTGAGGGAGTGACCTATCATCATTTCCCAGTAACGTATGGAATAACATGTAGTGTAATAGCAAGTTTGTTTTACAAAATAGGGAAATTATAATATTACTTTTCAGATGTAGATAACATATTTTCACGAGTACCTGTAATTAACAAATTAAATAAAGTAAAACCTGCAAAGGTGAATTTTTCTTAGAAACCAAAGAACTAACATTAGAGTCCATATTTAGAAATAATTTAACCTGCAGCTTAAAGAAGGAGGAGAAAGTGTTCTTGGATATGGTTGAAGAAAGGAGGTTGAAAATGCAAAAGAAAGTGCCTGAGGAAAAAGTGGAAAAGACAGTCTGGGATGTTGAAAAAGAAAAACATTTGAAAGGAGAAGCTAGTCCAACAATGGCTTTAGATTGGCCCCAGAAAGGAAAGTTATGCATTAGAAGGAATCAAACTGCATATGATAATTATTTTGTAGGTACAAGTGATTGCCATGATACATATCGAATCATGGGTGGATGGGGATTTAAAGGAGGAAATGATCCAGCTTTTCCTGGATTATATTTTATCGGCGGGAACAAAGCATATTATCGTTTGCCAGATCATTGGTATGGCACATGTTATGTAGGTCTGGTTTTCCCAAAGATATTCCATGTGGGAAGAGGAAGAGATGTGTTCATGAGATAGGTAGTCAACTAACACGTAGAAAGAGAATCTTGGCCAGAAATTGTGGGAGACATTTTTGGAGCATTGATACCAGCAGTGGGAATATCTCTGAATGCAGACAAAATTTGAAAATTATCAACAGTAGTGGATCGCTTGTCAACAAGCACCCCTGGAGGATTTTTATTGGTAAATACTGAGATGGTTGCCATGCGTGCCATGGTAATGCAAAATCGACTTGCCCTTGATATAATTTTGGCAAAAGAGGGTGGAGTCTGTGGAATGCTGAAAGTTCAACATTGTTGTACTTATATTCCTGACGAAAGTCAAGATCTAAAGACATACATTAAAAATATAACTGATTTGCATGAGGAAATTGCACCACTGGAGGTTGAAGGTGTTTGGGAAAAGATTGGCAAGAAATTATCCTTTATTAAAGATTTCCTATTAAAATTAGGTAGTTCATTTATAGGTAAGATCCTATTTCCATTAACCTGTGTGATTTTTCTAGTATTAATTTTAAGACTAGGATGTTTATGTTCTAAAGGAAAGAAAATACAGAAAAATTTAAAAAGAGAGAAAGTAAAAGACGAGAAAGGGAATTTGAAGAAGTAGAATTAGAAGAAATTAAAGATAGTATGTATAGAAAAGCAAGAGGAGAAGAAATTGGTGAAAAAGAAATGTGAACTAATAATAAATGAAATCATTTTCTTTTATAATAAATTTACAAAATGTCAGGTATTGTGGTGATATAATTACCAAAGGGGGGATTGATGGAGCAGGTAGTGCAAAATGTTGTATACCTCCTCTATTCTTGTATGAAAATACTAATTATATAATCTATTAACTATAATATTATTAAAGTATTGCATGTATCCTAATCAACATTATAGAAAATGTAAAACTACACATGGTATTTGCTATTTGCATGGCTAAATAACTTTTATAACTAAAATCTGTACGCATATTAATGAGTAATATATGTGGTAATAGAATATTGCACGATATATGTTGCTTTGCGACGTTGCATCATCAAGGAGGACCGAAAAAGGTGAATATAATGGCTTTGAATGTCGCTATATGCTAGATAAATACAAGCACATAGAGGGATTAGTAAGGGGTTAACATTAGAGTCGCCATTTTTATGTATTAATTATTATTTTGTGTTTGTTTCTCTTAAGTTGACATCTGGGCCTAAATCCAATATGGCTGCTGACATCGCATGCAGAAGTGGCCACTGTCTCGTGAGGCGCGAAGTGAACTGCGCAAGTGCGAACAAGTATCCTGAACCTCTTAGCGACCTTTGCTCATCATGTTCCCGTTCAAGGATATGAAATTGGTGGTTCGCCAAGATTGGGGAACAATCAACCTTACAGTAAACCGGAACTAGCCGACACTTTGGCTAACAAGTGACCTAACCCCTCGAACTGTACTGAGAATCTGGGAATAAGGATCGGACGATCTCAACCAGCCAATCAAGACTGTCCTAAGCTTTAAAATGTATCTTCTTTAACATGAAATTATTATAAAAAAGGGTGGTAGAATAGAGAGATATAGCTATGTTCGTGATGCCTTTCCTGATGGTCCAGATGCTGCCTGACCGTTTGATGACTGCAAACTTGCACGATTTCTGGTCCTTTGATAAAATTGGGGACTGTAACGTGCTGAGCAGAGGACTTTGTGGTTTGGCCTGCTTTATTCGGACAATTTGCGACAGACTCGGTTATGCAGAGCCAATGCATTAAAGGATCCCACATAGCCAGATTAGGTAAATATGATGTTCTGCGATTTACTTGAATTGATCTAGAAACTCTAAACTTTGACGAGACAAATGCAAATATAAATCATTATGAAATTTTAGATAAACGAATATTAATTAACAAGGAATATGAGTTTGTGAATTTTCATTTAAGGGAAATAAGGATTCTGAGTCTTAAAATGTGTTTTAGCAGGTTCTAAATCACCATCAACCAATCCAACTAATTGGTCCGTTGACCAAGTGGGTGGAGTGCCTTGATGTTTAGGATTAGGGATCTATAGGCGACGGATGTTAATGTATATTTTGTAAAATAACTTTTCTCTCCCTATAGGTTATAAGGTGTTCCCCCCACATGTCCAGCGCTTGAATTACTCATCCTTCCTGTGTGTGTAGACTCGTGAGTGGTGACGCGTGTGAGTTGGTGTTATGGGCCCCACCAATGGATGCGTGCATGAAGGAGTGAGCGTGACGACGGGTCTGCGACGCAGGGAGGATATCGGTATATGTTGTTCCCCATTTTCCAGTCTTGCGCTGGATCACACTACATCTTCGGAATGTATTTGTGCAAGATTAGTTTGCGATGCCTTGTCAACACAGTAATGAAGCAAACTTAGGCTGGCCTGTTTACTCATTTTGGATTAATAAATAACAGAATTGTGTGCTTTGTCGTCTGGAGAGCCCTCCTCCTCTGAGGAAACCGCTACCTAACCTGTGCAGCCAGACGTTCCTCTATGTAACCATGTTGGCTGCTGTGACATAATGGATGTTGTTTTGATCACATGATCAGAAACTGCTTTGTACAACATATCGAGCAAATGTGGGCAGAGGGTTTTATTTCAAGCACTTATTTACTACAAAACAGCATATTATTTTTTTAATGTGATACCCTACTGTTTGCTTGTACAGATTGTTATCAATGCACAAGTCTTTATTATGTTGCACATTGGATACGCCAGTGTTTTAATACTATTTCAAATGCAAACACTAGTGTTAAATACAATGAAAAATATTTTTGCATGCCGTTGAGTATTATTAACACAGCATTAACTCTAACTGATTGGCCTAGGAAAAATGCATGTTATTATTATTCAATTCAAAGGTATTTATCTTATACGTAAAGACTAGTTGAAAGGTAGAAATCATTCAGGGGGGTGATTCATATCTGTAGCTTCTAGGTTTCTCATCTACAACCACTATGTAGTAACTTAGGGCCTGATTTAGATCTTTGCGGACGGTTTACTACATCACAACTGTGACGGATACCCCTTCCGCAGAAATATAAATCCCATTATATCCTATGAGATTTATATTTCGGCAAATGGGTTTGTTGGAGAAAAAATATATATCCATATGTATGTACTACATGAATGTGATACTTGGTTCCAATTCTCCCCGCAGTATGCTAAACCTACTGAGCTATCTATTTCTGTCCCTGACCAAGCTGCTTGCTCAGGTTCTCCGTAGTGCTCCCCCCTTCTTCAGAGTGAGGTTTACCCCCTCCTTCCTAGGACTCTTCCGGCCATGCACCATGGCTCCACCGCTGACCTCTCTGACACCTCCACCAGCTGTGCAAACAACCCTCTTCGAGTCACGTTAAGTTTAGCTCCTGTCTCACACATTAAATTTAGCTTGTCAGGACAATCCACCAGCAAGGTTATAGCTTTCTTTAACCTACAAACAGTCCACCTGTTTTCTGTTCATTTATGCCTACACTACAGATATGTATATTTGGCATAGTGTTCCTTTTAGTTTGTGCATATGTAGCAATTCAATTTTCTAAATGATTGCCCATGTTTGGATTGTGTCTTTCTTGGTTTCTGTTAAGGGTTACATTTCTGTAAAATTATATAAAGGCCACACAAGAGTGACTCGGGCAGAAGAAGCTTATTTCTAATGCGTTACACTGGAATGTGAGTCTGTCTTCTGCCTTGGCCTGCCAATAAGCTTGGGTACCTGCAAATACATTTCATCTGTTCCAGGAGCCGTGGTGTCTGTGTTTTCTTTGTGTCACTCCGAGGAGCGTTGGAAAAATTGTTCCCCAACAGATGGTGCCATGTGACTCGGATACGTGATGTATCACAAACCTGGTAAGTACCTTGCCGCTGTGGACCTCTAACAAATAAAATAGATCTCTCTGGCAATTAAACAGGGGACAGAGGAGAAACTGTGAGTTTTCTCTATATCAATAAGTTGATTAATAGTGGCTGATGTATTTGAGGTGATCGTAACCCACGCAGGAGAGCCTGAGGCAGAGGATTTCTTTTTTTGAAAGGGGACCCAAGGGGCAAAACCCTCCCAGAGTGAAGTGTGGGGAGTGTTTGATTATCAGTTGGCACAGGAACACAAAGACATTATTTTGAAATGTGCACAAAAGCAATCAGTTACTGAGCAATGACTGTATTTGAATTATATGTTGACTAATGGTAATGTACTGCTATGCTTCCTTGCAATGTTTCTATGTATTATAAGTAAAGTAGTGCATTACTGGATGGAGATGCAAACTGCTTTATGTTGTGTCTCTGAGTTCATCCACAGCTGCTGATTTCTCTCCACTGCCTAACAACTTTTCTTGCAGGATACAATCGTGGTTATCTTTTCGGGTGTCAATTATGAGTGAAGGGGACAATGGGCAATGGCAAGTCTAACGGAAACGTGAAGGTGGTGAGCCCTCGAATGTTTTAAAAGACTAAGAAGTTGTTTAAACAGCTGGCAGGAGGGAAAGGTTTTAAATTGCCCCCAGATGGCTCTGCAGCACAGGTTGTGGAAGAAATGAATTGTCTAGAATATGTGACGCCTTTTTGCACACTAGTCTGGACTTGGAAAGGGAATGAAGGGAGGTGACCTAGATTTAGCTCTCTTGAGATAGATCATATTAAACGCTTGCTAGAGACGTTAGAAATACGGGGTGACTCATCATGGGATTCTCACTATCTAAGTGATTGCTTACAGTAGAGGCTTTCAACTGCTAAAAGGAGATCTCTCCTTTAAAAAAAGAAAGGCCAGGGAAATGTCTCCACCGAGTCCAGAGACTGTTCTGCAGTAGCAGTGATGAGTGGTGAGTGCAAAAAAATTATTAAAAAGGAGTTAGAGCTAGGGAAGGATAGGCGTACAGCCTATAGCCAATGTTTATTAGAATTAAGCAATTATGTGCAAACAGAACAGCATTTCTTTGTCACTATGTAAACACTATGGCTTTACAACAGCTGACATATACAGTGTTAAAGCAATACCAAATACGACTACTTCTAGAAGGGCTGCTGCTCTGCTGTGTATTTGGACACAGCGGCAGGGGAACATTGGCATAAACTGAAGAAAGTGTTTATCACCTGTAAGCCACAAGGTCTTTATATCAAACCAGGGGAAGGAGCAGACTGTGAGCAAGTAACATTGACAGAGGAGGAGATTTTATTGCTAACTGAGCAAGTAAAGAAAATACAGAGATCGTATGTAAATGGTGAATTTGATTCCTGGATCACAGGTAGAGACAAAAATGAGAGCAGTCACCTGACATTGGGACAAAGCATCCATTCTGCGGGGCCTGTTCTACCTGCACCTTATTTCTGAGCCCCTCCTCAAACAACTTCAATTTGCCCATCACTTTCAGGCCCCTACATACACTGTGAAAGAAATATCACACACAAGCAGGCACTGGCTCCAAAACAAGGCTTATCATGTGTCCCTTATTTCCAAATATCCCTGGAAGGTGATTTAACTAGGGTATCTGACATGCCAACTAGCCCCAGAGAAAGTGGTTCCAGAAACCCGGTCCTGAATGGACACCTATCATTTGAAGGGGACATGCTGTGTGCATTTGAAACCCTGCCCCAACTTCCACTTTTGGTCTGAGGGAGGATTTAGGGCTGAGTGCAGAAGAGAAAAACAATGAGGAGGAACGCGAGCAGTAGCCCACCTGAGGAAGGCGGCAGATGAGTTCAAGGAGGAGTTGAACACAGAAAGGGAGGAAATATAACGCTCCATTCATAAACTTCAGGGTAAAATAGATAACAGAGAATGGCTGATGGGGGACGTGGCATGACGCCGATGGAGTGAGCAGCACTGCTCAGATCTCCTCTTGACCAACCCCTATCTAGCGCCATCCTGACACCCTTCGGATGATTCGAGGGCCCTAATTTTGTGCAGAATATTACCCCACTTCTGCTGGGACACGGCGAAGTATCCTGAAAGTGAGGCGTCCCCATCTGTGTGAGGAGAAGCAAAGTGATCACACTCCAGGAAGCTAAGATGGTGGCCCCCGGCCTGGTACATGCCGATTAGGTGCGTAGCTAGCGGGGGTGAGGTACTTGTTGTAGATCCGGAGAAGGAACAGACTGACCTCTCTTAATGGAGTCTGGACTGCGGAGACCCTGTGGAGCTGAGTGGTAGGATACCCTGGAGCGCCCACTGCGCAATACTTGAGAGAGCTAAGGAGGAGAGGCCTGTTGGGTCTACTATGCCGCTACCCCTATGCGACGACTGTGAGGAAGCCCTACACTTAAGCCTGCTGAACCGCCGATCTCTCAGCTACACCCCTTGTATGAGTGGAGACGCTACAAGGCCGCAGGGCGTGGAGCGGAGGGGTAGCTGAGATGTGGTCTAATTAAGTGGTGGCCGGCATTACATTTGAAATTGAAGGATGCAAAGACGGCCTAGGGCGGTTACGACTTGCGGAGGAGGGGCACGCCTTACTGCTGAGCCCGAATTGAAGACACTCACTCTCCTGGCAGGGCCACTCATACGCACACCATGAGTGACTGTGCCTTGCATAGGGAAGAGATGCTCGGTGTCAGAGTGCTCGAGGCTAGGGATGCCCAAGGTGACCCTGAGAACAGCTGATGACATTATCTGAGAGACTTGGTGAACTCTTAACGGGCAGGGGGAATTGTTGGTTTTGTCTAATATACTGTTTCTTCTAGGGCACGCTTACACCACGCATGGAGGGCTATAGTAAGAGTTACTCCTTCATCACTCCTTAAATGAGCTGGATGGGGATTTGATTAGCTGAGGGACTCACACACCACCCTCCACCCTTTCTACTGAGACCTGTGGGCGATCCTTCCACGATTGTTGCTGGTTTCTATTGCTGCTTGGATGGGTGGTGCTTGTCCTGGGTGGGAAAGTTGGGGTTTTGGTTTTTGCCTTTTGTATTGGGGTTTGATGACTCATACAATTCGAACAAATCTGTTTACACCGGGTATGGCAGAAGACAGGACAGGTGACTGCAGACAGCCCTAGGTGGAGTCCTCCTTTATCCCTCTGGAGGCAAATATGGCTGGCCCTTTGGCCTATAAATGTTTAAAATGGAACATCCGGGGTATACACTCCATGGCAAAACAATACAAGGTGTTTTCTTATCTGAACAAGAGGGGCGTGCATATAGCACTCCTACAGGAGACACATCTGACGGACAAGGAGGGGTAGATGCTAAAGCGGTGTTGGAGGGGTCAGACATATTACACTACATATTCCACTATGCCAGGGGAGTCCTCATCTGGACCTGAGCTGGAGTCCCCTTCCAACCAGTGGACACACTAGTGGATGCTGAACATAGATATGTGGTGGTGCGGGGGCACATGGAGGGGCAGTAGGTGACTATTGTGAACGTATATGCCCCAAATATAGAGCAGAGTGGGTTTTTGTGAACTTATCATGACAATTGGCACCATTTTTAACTAGGGAGACTTTTATTGGGGGAGACTTTAACTGTGTGTCTGACGCTCTGCTGGACCGGTCGCACCCCCCACTGCATGACTCCCAGACTGTCCACATGGCTAAGATGTTTAAAGACTGGCAACAACAATGGGGGCTTATTGACTCCTGGAGACGACTCCACCCACAGGAATGAGGCTATTCCTTTTTTTCGGGGCTTAATGAGGTACATGTGCAACATGACCTTTTTCTATGTACCCCCAATATACATGGTGCATTACACACAGTGGAGTATCTCTCCCGCACTATATTGGATCATAATCCTGTTCTATTACAGCTATGATGGTCCCCACTTAGGCCCTCAATCCCTATGTGGCTACTCAAGCCAGAGTCGCTGGAAGACCAAGTCTTCTGTGAGACGATTAGAACTAAGATAACTCAATATTTTACTGATAACACAGATACGGCATCCTTTCCCCAGGTGGAATGTGACGCATGGATACTGCATAGCGGAATCGAAAGAGGGTTCACTGCTCACTACTGGGTGACATCAAAACTGCTGAGGAACTCCTGAGAGACATGGAGACCCAGCGACCGGGCCGCCCGAAGCTCCAGCCTGACCTCTTGGCGGCACAACAAGCTGTGGCAGCGTGGATAGAATGATTACAAGCGGTACACTGACAAGATACATGCCAAGTGGGATAAATCCAGTTTACTATTGGCGTGAATGGCTAACCCAGATAAACGCGGCTCGCAATACCGAAATTAGAAGATGATGAGGGTGTCAGAATATGTTCACAGGAGGGGATAAATAAAATATTTGCTGGTTACTATTCAACAGTGTATATCTCCTACACGCAACCCAGAAGGTATGTGGGCATATCTAGAGGCATTGCCGTGGATTACGGCTGAGGAAGCAGAAAACCTCAGAGGAGACCACTTTGTAGGAGATTGCTGCTGCCCTTAAGCATATGGCGCTCAACAAAACCCCAGGCACGGACGGACTCCCGGTAGAGTTTTATGCGACGTACTCTGGGGAGCTGATGCCTCGGTTGGTGTCCTTGTCTGCAGCGGCCAAGGAGGCCGGCCTTTTGCTGTAATTTTCCCCATTTTGAAACCAGGTGAAACCGCACATAACAGGTTGACCTCCCTTCTGTTGTTGATGCTAAATATCAACTACAAAATCCTGAGTAAGACTTTGTCCACCTGCCTTTTTCTGTTCATGGCTAAACTTATACCTGTGGACCAGGTGGGATTTATCTCGGGCTGAAACAGGGTGGGTAATATTCGGCGATTATTAGCCATCATAGGGGCAGGACAGACTGATCAGGAGGATGCAGCAGTCTTAGCAGTGGACATAGAAAAAGCATTTGATAGCCTGGAGTGGGGCTACTTATATGAAGTTAAGGCACGTATGGGACTGGGAGATGGATTCTTCGAATGGACCCAGTTACTTTACACTAGGCCTACTGATAGAGTGTGCATGGGGAGGACTATTTGGAAGAGATGAGTAGTGGAGCGGGGAACCAGACAGGGATGCCCTCTCTCCCTCCTGCTCTTCGCTATTGCTATGAAGCCATTCGCAACTGTAGCCAGGTCTGGACAATCTTACAGGAGGTTGAGCATGGGCCATATTGAGCATTGAATTGTGCTGTATGCCGACGAGTTGCTACTCTTCCTGAATGATGGGAAGGAAGATTGATTAGATGAGTTTGGTTCCTTCTCTGGACTGAAGGTAAGCTGGCAGAAATCCAGACTCTTTCCCAGTGATACGGACTGGACGGGCTCAGCTACAATGGGAACCTAGGTGCTTACCCTACCTAGGGGGCCAAATATATCATGACCGGACCAACCTCTTTGAGGGGAACCTGGGGTGAGCTATCCGGGCACTGAGAACATCCGTTGCTTTCCGTCAGAAGCTGCCACTCTCCGTAGCTGGCAGGATAGCACTCCTTAAAATGGTGGCGCTTCCTTAGCCTTTGTGTTATTTTGACACACTCCCACTATGGGTTCCGAAGGTGTTTGTAAGGAGCTAGAATCTCTAATCCGGATGTGTATCTGGGGGTCGGGGACGATGCAGAGTAGTTTTGACAATGACACAGTGACCAGTTTTTAGTCCTATTAGATCGCGGCCCAGTTGCAGGGGACGATCTTTGGGATGGTGCAGAGATGGAGGCCAGACGGAGCCCCGGGTCCGCTCGTGCTGCCGCTGATGGATCTGTTTTGGGTGTTTCTTCGAGTGCGCGGACTGACTGGAGGAGATGCATGTGAGTTTAAAGTACAAGCTAGGTGCTGGCATCGAGGGTTACAGAAAAAGAGAGTTAAAACCCCTTATTCGCCTTAATTACCGCTGGACATGCTGAGAATCCTTCTACATGGAGGTAATTGGAGGGATCTGGATATCTGGGTTGAGGCTGGGGCGACAAAGATGGGTGATCTTTACAGGGATATAGAATTAGTGCCTTTGAGGAATTTCGTGAGGAGTTTGACCTACCTCGTGTGCACTTCTTACTCCATAGAGTACTCATGACAGCAATACACAAGCAATGTCACACGAGGACTGTTGAACCCCCATCACAGCTAAACTGCTATTACATGGCTCTCTCTGCGGGCACTTTGAAAGCAGTCTCTTGCCTGTATAGAGCACTGAATGCAGACCAGCAACGCCCATTTGAGAAGTTACGCTCTCAATGGGAGGTGGATCTGGACACCCTGATCACAAAAAAAGGGCTAGGACAACATATTAACTAGAGCTCCTAACATCTCCAAAAATGCACGTGATGGAGCAGGTAGTGCACAATTTTGTATACCTCCTGTTAATGTATATGATGTAAGATAATTTTTCTTTCCCTATAGTTTATAAGGTACTCCCACCCACATGTCCAGCGCATGATTCCCCCTCCTGTGTGCAGACCTGTGAATGAGAGACGTGCGAGTGTTGGTGTTATGGGGCCACCAATGAATGCGTGTGTGAATGAGTTAGTGTGACGGCGGGTCTGCGACGCAGGGAGGGTAGTTGCGTTCTCACTTTTTCCCTGAGTTGTTGTTTGCGCTGGATCAGTCTTTTCTGGTAGCAGAGTTATGGTTTTATTGCATTGGTTTGGTGATATTGCTTGTAAATTGCTTATTGATTATTGACTGTGGATAAGTATAGGTTTATGTATTAACACTCTATGTTGAGTCACGTTGCGTTCCATGTTGTTTGACGACTTTTGGGATGTAGGAAGTCGGAAGTTTGTAACGATTCCGTAGTGGAGCAGAGATAAGCGCTGTTCTCGGGAAAGACGGGATTGTTGTATCCCTGTAAGTATACGGGGAAAACGTGTGACGATTGGACGTGCACGTCGCATTGTCTGGGTTCGATTCGGTAACATCGTCGTGTGTTGCCAGTAGGACATTTTCTGTATGAGAGAAATGTATGGTAGCGAAGGTCATCTGTGAAATTTTGGTCTTAAGTACCAGGAGTCCAAGAGGAGCTCTGACTACGCTTATCACTGGAAAGGTAATAGGTGTTCCCTAAGCCTGTTAGAAGGATAAAGTAGAGGGAAGTGCTACTTTCTTAATGAATGAAATAATCCTGTAGTAGGGCAGAGGTAAGCGCTGCTCTCGGGAAAGACGGAATTCTTGTGAGAAAGGTCAGGACTATCCTTTGTTAGCGAAACAGATAATGGTGGCATTTTTATGTTGTTACTAACAGAATTTTAGTAAAAAGTTTACCGATAAATTTTGTAAAGGAGGGGTCGGCAGGAGCAGCAGCGGCGAGAAAAGCTGACGTCAGAAAAACCACGCTGAGATTGGTCAGTCAGTAAGAGACGTAGACGCTCCAGATTGGTGCGTTAGTGTACGCCGCGCTAGGAGTGGAGAATTACAGGGTGACGTAGACGCCCCGGATTGGTGCGTTAGTTAGAGTCGCGCTAGGATTGGAGGATTGCAAAAGTAACATAGACGCTCAGGATTGGTGCGTTAGTGTGAGTCGCACTACGATTGGATAGAACAAACAAAATAGTCGTAGAAGAAAACTAGCGATACAAACAAAAAGAGAAAATGATGTATTACGATCCACCAGAAAAGGAGAAAAAGCCCTGGTTCGGTAAAATCAAGAACATATTCAAAAAGGACAAACCGATTGTGACTAGAGAGGGACAGTTGCTCCCTCCAGCAAAATCACCTGCATCTTTTATGATTACAAAATATGGTTATCATACATGTATTTGGTTAGACAATTGGGCAAAGTATACAAAAGATGATGGAGTTTTGGCATTTCCAGAACATGGTTCATTTAGTTTAGCAGTTTTGAGAAATCTGAGAGAAAGAATGATGAAATTAGAACCGAGACCTAGACCTACACAGTTTGAATCATTGACAGAATGGGAAGATGCAACGTATGACAGAGAACGACAACGGAGTGGTGGAAGGTATAGATATATGTTTGGTAGATCATATGGACAAGAGAATCATGATGATAGAATGAAGAGATGGCGAAGTGCGAATATGACTGATAGGTTGTTTCCTAAAAGAAATGTGGAAGACACTACAAGTAGAAAATGTACGGAAAAGAGAAATAATACAGGATCAGAAAGTGATAAGTATGGTGTGCATGAGTTGGAGGATGATGTGCTTGAAGACATGTTTTATAAAAATCCACCCCCATATCAACCAAATTCCACATTGACACCGAGTGCTCCAGTAAAAGAATCACCACAGAATATAAAATTTGAAACAGTACCACGAGGCAGGAAGAAATAATCCTTTTAGAGAAACAGAAAATACTCAAGTTAGTAAAATGGCTAATGAACATTCAGCTGAATTGGCTAGAACTACTTTAGAATTGACTGAGAAGATTAGAGACTTAACTAAAAATATGGAGGCAGTAACTGTTCCGGTAACAATAGGACCTGTAATGTCGATTTTTGATAAACAAAAGGATAGTGAGCATTGTCTGACGATTCCTTATAATGGAAACAGAGAAAATGAAATACAAAGACGAGATGCAAGAGAAAATTTGTGGGGACAAACGGTAGGAATTTCTGAACAAAGTACTCCCAAAAATTTGACAGTAAATCAGAGTTTAGTAAATAGAGCAATAATGACGACAGAGTCAGTACCAGGATCACCAAAAGGAATAGAACAAACACGAAATGAGATGATTCCTGTAGGTCCTACTTCTGATGAATTAAGTGATTGGCTAAGAAGTTTACGACACAAAGATGCTGAACCTAATGGATGTGTCCAAATTAAAAATAGTATTAGAGGAATTGATAGTAGGGACTATTCCTACAGAAAAATTAAAGAGCTATCAGGATGAAGAATTAATGTTTCTATGCAAAAGCATAACATGGAGAGCCAGAAATTTACATGAAAGACTAGAAGAAGTGGCAAATGAAATGGGTATTGATTTTGAAAAGGTAAAGTCATTACAAAAACCTTATAGAGTAGATTTTTCTGAAAAAGACATTGAAAATCTAAACACAACAGGACGAATGATTCAGATTAAAGATTTAATCATATTACTGTGAAAATGGGGTGATGTAGACAAATGGAAGAGTAGATGGTTTCGAAAACGAGACGATGTAACGGATAAAACGTTTGCAGCTAACCCAGTAAGAGAAAAAGAAAAGGTAGTAACTGAATGTCCCATGAGAGAAATTCCAGGTGGAGGATATGTACATGTCCCCTGGACTAGACAAGATATTTTGTCCTTTACCAATGATTTTCCTCGACTGCGCGAAAAGCCAGTTGAGTGGTACAGGCAAGTAGACAGGTTTGTGAAATTATCAAAAGTCCTATGGATTGATTTGAACAGTCTTTTGACATATTAGTACCTGCAGATTTATGGACAGAGTGCAAGGTAATGATTAGCTGGCCTACACAAGAATACCATAGAGATCCAAAAACAGGTGCCCCTGATCCAGAAGTAATGAGACAATATGAACAAGTAATTACCTTTCTGAAAAATAAAGTACCTCCTAAAGAAATTGATTGGGTAAAAATTGATGGAACTCATCAAGAAGCAAAAGAATCGGTACATGCATACTATGAAAGGTTGATCCTAGCCTTTAAACAGTATAGTGGTGATGAAAACTTGAGTGAAAAGGATTTGAGTCATTTTGTATATCGATTCGTGTATGGATTGCGACCTGAAGTAAGTGAAATGATTAAACAGCATACAGTAGATTGTTTATAAAAAAAAAGATGAAGTACTAAGACATGCAAAATATTTTAGTGATGAAATTGAGGCAAAGCAGCGTAAATTAAAAGAAAAAGCCATGTGGGCTCAAGTAAAAGTAGCTGAAATACAGGAAGCACAATTGATTGAACAAGCAACTGGTACAGGTATGAAACAAAAATTTAATATTGGAAAAGGGAAAGGACAATTTAATATAGATGAAGCAAAAAAGAAATGGCCATGTCATAATTGCGGAAGAATGGGGCATTGGAAATCCGAGTGTAAATTTCCCCCAAGTGCTAATGGTGATAACGCATCATTGAATTCACAGGTGCAGAAAGAGATGAGTTGTCAATCGCAGCAACAGCAGCAGGTTGTTCCCCAACAGAATCAGGCACCAAAACCGCCTTTTCCACAGAGCGTAAATCGTCAGAAATACAGTAATGAGACAGGATTCTACAACGGAGAACAGGTAACTAAACAGACGCGTGCTAGTGCTGTTTCGCAGTATTGGCTACGACGTGATGAGAGTGAGTCAGAAGAAGGTTATTGACGGTGCCGAGGGGAGGAAGAGGAGTGCGTACTTGGCGCAACTCTAGAAGTAGACCAGACAGGCCCATTTGTGGATGATGAAATGACGAAAACATTACTTTCCTAGTTGATACTGGTGCTACTCGCCCAACTGTTAGGTCAGCTGATGTTAAAAATCTTCCTCTCTTGGACGAAACGATCCAAGTAGTTGGAGTATCTAACAGACAGATAAAAACTTATCTCACTGATCCAGTAAAAGTTAGCATAGGGAAATTTTCTGAAATGCACCGCTTTTTCATGTGCGGTTCAAGCCCTGTAAATTTGTTAGGGAGAGACTTACTGTGTAAGATGAATTGCACCATATTTTGTACTCCAGATGGTATAGCATTTGAGACTCCAGATGAAGATGTACTGTATAAAATGACTATGGCTAATATGGAACCTGAGATTACCGAGGCATTTGCTGTATTTAACCCTGAAGAGCTGCCTCAAGAGTTGAAAAAGACAGTGAAGACGGAGGTATTGGATTTCACAGGAGAAGATGTGGGACTAATGAAAAATGTAGATCCTGTAAAAGTTGCTCTAAAAGAAGGAGTAAATTACCCAAACATTCCACAGTACAAATTGACACCCGAGATAATTGCAGGAGTTATTCCTATAATAGACAGAATGATCAAGCAAGGTATTCTGAGAGAAATAATGAGCAGTCCATGTAATTCACCAATTATGGGTCTGAAGAAGCCTAATGGAACATTTAGAATAGTACAAGACCTGAGAAGAATTAACAAAATCGTTGTGTCATGTTGTCCCATTGTACCAAATCCATCTGTGATTTTGTATCAGATTCCTCATGATGCGGAATGGTATACAGTAATTGATCTGTGTCTTGCGTTCTTTTCCATCCCATTGCATCCTGATAGTCAACAAATCTTTGCGTTCCGATTTGGCGAACGTATCTTGGCATGGTGCCGAATTCCACAGGGGTACACAGAGATTCCCTCAATATTCAATCAGATATTGAAAAAGTCTCTAGAAGATTTAAAAATGCCTGAAAGTTCAGTTCTAGTACAATATATAGATGATTTGCTTGTAGCATCAAGAACTCGAGAAGCCCCAATGACACTAAGAGAAGTGAGAATGTTTCTTGGAATGGTTGGATACTGTCGTCAGTGGATAAGTAACTTTTAACTGATTGCGAAACCTTTGGTACGCTTAACCAGAAGTGATGTAAAAGACCCCATTGAATTAAATAAAGAAGAATTGACGGCTTTTAAACAATTGAGAGACAGTTTGTGTGAAGCACCAGCACTTGGTATGCCTGATTATGAAAAATAATTTGAACTCTATTGCAGCGAAAGAAATGGATGTGCAGTTTCTGTATTAATACAGAAACATGGAAAACTAAGGAGACCAATTGCATATTTCTCAGCTATATTAGATCCTGTGGCTGTAGCATTGCCAGGTTGTCTGGAAGCTGTAGCAGCCACTTGCAAGAGTTTGGAACAAAGTGAAGGAATTGTGATGGGATATCCTGTGAGAGTGTTTGTACCTCATGATGTGGCAATCCTTTTAACAAGGAGCCGCACCCAGTTCATGACGCAATGACTAAATATGAGAAAGTTATCCTAGGTGCAACGAATGTGAGCTTGGTGAGGTGTTTAAATGTGAATCATTCAACGTTACTGCCTGATGCTGAGAATGTGGAAGTTAGAGATGATGTGGATCATGACTGTTTGGAAGTGCTTGACTTCTGTACCAAACCCCGACCTGATATAAAAGATGTGCCTTTGACAGAAAGTGACTATGTGATGTTTGTGGACGGATCATGTTTGAGAACAGATGAGGGAATTCTGAGTGCAGCATATGCAGAATGCACAGTAGCAGCTGTTTTGGAAGCATCGTGTCAGAAAGGAGTAAAATCAGCCCAAGTTGCTGAACTATTTGCCTTAACAAATGTAATTTGGGAAAGAATGTGAGAGTGACTGTGATAACCGATAGTCAATATGGCTTTGGTGTAGTGCATGATTTTGGCCAAATTTGGTCACAAAGAGGATTTTTGACATTGAGTGGAACTCCTATAAGGAATGCTGAAGTGGTTGGAAAATTGCTTGAGGCGATACAGCTGCCTAAGCAATTAGCTGTTGTTAAGTGTGCAGCCCACACAAAGTCCAATGACTATGTATCAGCTGGCAATCAGTTTGCCAACGATATGGCTCAATATTGCGCACAAAATCAGAATTCAATAAATAGGGGAAGGGAAAGAGAAATGAATTCATGTCCTTTGTTGTTTACTAACACTGTGAATACATGGGAGGAAGTAAGGCAGTTGCAGGAAGAAGCGGGAGATGGGGAAATGAGACAGTGGGTAAAAGCAGGATGTGCACCACGGGAAACAGATCATGTGTGGGTTTATCGGGATGGAAGACCAGTTATGCCTGATAGCATGGTGTCTGCCATGGCACGGATGTATCATGGACAAGCACATGTAGGAAGAGATGCAATGATCAGTCTTTTTAAACAGACATGGTACAATGCTAAATTTAGACTTGTAGCTGAGAGTCTTTGTCAGAGATGTCTTATATGTCAACAGTTCAATCCTCGAAGAAAGACAGTGGTAAGTCTGGGAACCATAGGGCGAGAAGGAAGGCCTTTCACCAGAATGCAGATTGACTTCATTAAAATGCCCCCCTGAAACAGGCTGAGGTATGTTTTAGTGATGGTTTGTCTGTTCTCACGGTGGATGGAAGCATACCGAACGAGAAGAAGTGATGGAATTACAGTAGCCAAGCTATTATTAAGAGAGTTCATGCCTAGGTTTGGTTTTCCAGTCACAATTGAGTCAGATAAAGGAAAACATTTTCATAATGAAATCATGAAGTTGATTTGTGAAGCATTGAATGTACAACAGAAACTACATTGTGCCTATCGCGCAGAGGCTTCTGGTGTGGTGGAACAAGTAAATGGCACCATTAAAAACAGGCTGGGAAAGATGTGTTTAGCCACAGGTTTGAAATGGCCTGATGTCTTGCCTCTGGTACTCATGACTATTAGATCAATTCCAGATAGGAATACAGGTCTGAGTCCCCATGAAATTGTCATGGAAAGAGCAATGCGACATGTCTTCATACCAGTCAACAAGCTATTGCCTATATCTGATGACTTGGTGTTGGATTATTGCAAAGGGTTGGCTGACTCCGTTCATTCTGTGTTCCATCAGGTTGGATCGGATGCCACCACTCTTGAAAAGAAGCCAGCTCATGATTTGAGCCCAGGGGACTGGGTGAGAATAAAAGTGCACAGAAGACGAAACTGTTTGGTCCCACGTTGGGGAAAACCACGTCAGGTGATCTTGACCACGACAACAGCAGTAAAATGAACTGGATTCATGCTAGTCAAACCTTGCGAATTCCTAACCCCGTGGATAATAAGGAGGGAGAATACTCTGAAGAATCAGACACAAGCTCTGAATCAGATACTGAAGAAATAAGAACGAGAAAAACTCCTGAAAGGGGGGAATCAGAACAAAGTCCAGCTATTGCACCAGAGAACCTTCCTTTAAGAAGAAAGTAACAGATTTCAGACACTAGCTCAGAATCAGACACCGAACCCGTCCAAGCACAAAAGAGAGAGAGTAAAAATAGTGAAGAGACTGTAAAATAAATTTTTGATAAGACAGTCCCGAATGAAAGTTCAAGAGAAATTTCACCTGAAGTAATAAAATTAGATGGTAAGGTACCAGATACAGAGAGTGAGGGAAAGATTTATGCGGAAGACCCCGGAGGAGTTGTAGGGAATTCACACATCCGGTTAGAGGAAGGGACGGTTAGTCAGCAGGAAGATTGTGTGGAAGAACCACGAGGAGGGACAGAAGTAGGGAATAAAACAGAAGTGGTGGAAAGAAGAACAGTTGAAAGTAAAAGTCAAGTTGGAACTGAATCAGAGGACAGTGATGAAGAAGTACCAGAAGGTCGAGTCCTGAGAAAGAGAGCATGGAGAACTGAGAAAAATGAAAAAGGAAGTAAGTTGAAAAGACCAGCAAGAGATGAAATTTGGCCCAACAAGATAAAAAGGTTAAGATACAGATTGACACGAGTGAATTCATCTAGGGCTGAACAGGTAAATGAAGTGTCTAGTCCAGAGAAATTGAAAGATGTGGAACAAACGACAGTAGAAGAAAATAAAAGAACGAGAAAACCTAACCAAAAGTATAAGTCGCCGGAATGGTCATATGTGGCATTGCCTGAAATAAAAGAAGAGGCAGACAGGCAAGGGGATCTTGAGGTGACTGTACCAGGAGTGGTTGAGGAAGACGAAGAAACGGAAATCCTGAGAGTTATCTTGTCCGACATCGAAGAAGAGACAGATGTTCAGGAAATTCTGCAACAAGACTACGAAAGGAAAGTGAAAGACGATCAAATGCCAAATTGAAAAGATAAAAAAAAGGTTCAAAATGGAGAAACAATAAATTACCGGAAAAGACATAAAACTGAAAGAACCAAGTAGGTGCTTAGAGCCTTGGGTTAGACAAAACTAGTTGTGAAGTAGAAGAGACTAAGTCAAAAGACACTGATCATTTTTTGAAATGGCAAACACAGAAAATAGAAAATCTAAATGTGTGTTTCTTAGAAGATGGATCAAAATGTGTTGTTGTTGTACAGGATTACTAATGCTTCTGTGGAGTGCGTTAGCTCTAATGGTTTCATTTAAGGTTACACTAGAAACAATAGAAGGACATAACGAGAATAAAACTAATGTAGAAAAACTGAGAAGGTATATCCGACTAAAATAGATAGAAATTATTCACATAAAGATAGGTCTATAACTGATTTTTCTAACAATGTATTTTCAAAGTTACTATACGAATATGTGGAGACGATGGACGTGAGGGATTGCTACGTCTGTATGCAGTTGCCAGCATCTTTATCTGAGGGAGTGACTTACCATCACCTTCCAGTAACATATGGAATAACATGTAGTGTAATAGCAAGTTTGTTTTACAAAATAGGGAAATTAGAATATTATTTTTCAGACGTAGATAATGTATTTTCACAAGTACCTGTAATTAACAAGTTGAATAAAGTAAAACCTGCAAAAGTGTTAGGTGAATTTTGGGGTGTTGAAAGAGAAAAACATTTGAAAGGAGAAGCTAGTCCAACAATGGCTTTAGATTGGCCTCAGAAAGGGAAGTTGTGTATTAGAAGGAATCAAACTGTTATGATAATTATTTTGTAGGCACTAGTGATTGCCATGATACTTATAGAATCATGGGTGGATGGGGATTTAAAGGAGGAAATGATCCAGTTTTCCCTGGACTATATTTTATCTGCGGAAATAAAGCATATTATCGATTACCAGATCATTGGTATGGCACATGTTATCTAGGCCTGGTTTTCCCAAAGATATTCCATGTGGGAAGAGGGAAAGATGGTGCACATGAGTTAGGTAGTCAACTTACACGTTGGGAAAGAGAATCTTGGTCAGAAATTGTAGGAGACATTTATGGAGCGTTGATACCAGCAGTGGGAATATCTCTGAATGCACACAAAATTAGAAAACTATCAACAGTAGTGGATTGCTTGTCAACAAGCACCGCTGGAGGATTTTTATTAGTAAATACTGAAATGGTTGCCATGCGTGCCATGGTAATGCAAAATCCACTTGCCCTTGATATAATTTTGGCAAAAGAGGGTGGAGTCTGTGGAATGCTGAAAGTTCATCATGTTGTACTTACATTCCTGACGAAAGTCAAGATTTAAAGACATACATTAAGAATATAACTGATTTGCATGAGGAAATTGTTCCACTGGAGGTTGAAGGTATTTGGGAAAAGATTGGGAAAACGTTTTCTACTGTTAAGAACTTCTTACTTAAGCTAGGTAGTACCTTTATTGGTAAAATATTAATTCCAGTAACGTGTGAATATTTTAGTATTAATTCTAAGACTAGAATGTTTATGTAGGAAATTACAAAAATATATAAAAAGAGAAACTGTAAGAAATAAAGAGAAAGAAAGAAAAGAAAGAGAATTCGAAGAAACAGAATTAGAAGAGTGGAAAGACAATTATGTATAGAAAAACAAGAGAAGAAGAGACAGGGGAAACAGTAATGTAATCTAACAAAAGATTAAGAGTATTGAATTAATTTCTTTTACTAAATTTTTTCAAAATTTAAAGGTAGTGTGGTGATGTTAAAAATCACCAATGGGGGGTTTGATGGAGCAGGTAGTGCAACATTTTGTAAACCTCCTCTATTTTGCATGAAAGTATTAATTGAATAACCTACTTATTATAATTTACTAATAGTGTGCTGTGATATATTAAAATTAACCAACCTACATACACAAATTACAAGTGGGAACTTGCTATTTGCATCGCAAAATAACTAAAATACGTATGCATATTAACAGTAGTATATGTAATAATTAAATATTGCATGCTTTATGTTGCTTTTGTGACGTTTGCACCTTCGTGGAGGACCATAAAGGTGAATATACTGCTTTAAATGTCGCTATATGCTAGGAAAATACTAATACATAAAGGGATTAGTGAGGGTATAACATTAGAAGCATCATTTCTTTGTATTAATTACTCTCTTGTGTTTGTTTCGCTTAAATTGACATTTCGAAAACATGGCGGCAGAGACCGAGTTCAGAAGTGGCCACCATCTTGTGAAGCGCGAAGTCTACTGTGCAGAATCGAATGGCTCCGTGAACTTCCTAATGACCTCTGTACACGCCGTTCCTGTCAAGGATAGGTTATTGGTGGACTGCCAAAAAGACCCCGGATATTAGAATCTGGTATAAATGAACAATGGACCTTTTAAACTAGAAGTCAAATTATTGCAACAATCGGAATTTGGTCATAACCGGAAACATATCAGCAAAATCCATGTGAACCTGGGCTATACAAAATCGGACGTATTCTCCGCCCAAAAATGTTTCATGTTATCCCGAAATTTAATATAAAAAGAGTAGTAGATTAGGGAGGGGCTATCTATTCTTTCCAGGCCTTTTCGATCCCATGCGGTGGTTATTATGACTGCACACCCTCTTTAACCCCACAGGTGATGACGGATGCTGGCAAGATTTCTGGTCCCTTGATGATCTTTGGGACTGTAACGTGCTGAGCAAAGGACTTTCGGACTCTGAGATCTGGCCTGCTCTGGCCTGCTCTTTGGACAATTTAACGACAAAATTTGATTATGCTGAGCCAATGAAATAGAGAAAACCCAGATAGCCAGAATAGGTAAATATGGTGTTCTGCGATTTAATTAAATTGATCTAGAAAATCTAAGATTTGAAGAGACAAATGTTAATTTAATGACATTTTAGATAAACAAATATTGATTAACAGAAATTATGAGTCTGTGGTTCTTCGTTAAAGAGAATAGAGGATTCTGAGTCTTTAAATGTGTTTTAGCTGGTTCTAAATCACCATCAACCAATCCAACTATTTGGTCTGATCGACTAAGTGGGCGGAGTGCCTTGATGTTTAGAATTAGTAATCTATAGGTGGCGAATGTTAATGTATATGATGTAAGATAACTTTTCTTTCCCTATAGGTTATAAGGTACTCCCACCCACATGTCCAGCGCATCATTCCCCCTCCTGCGTGCAGACCTGTGAATGAGAAACGTGCGAGTGTTGGTGTTATGGGCCCCACCAATGAATGTGTGTGTGTGAATGAGTTAGTGTGACGGCGGGTCTGCGACGCAGGGAGGGTAGTTGCGTTCTCACTTTTTCCCCGAGTTGTTTGCGCTGGATCACACGCTTCAAACTCATTAATTATTATTAGGGCTCCCGGTTTTATGGTATTTCTTTTTTTAACATTTCCATCTGTATTTATCCATATTTATTTTTTGGCCATCTTATTGGTATTGATACATATTTATTTTGCCTTTTCACAATAAATGGAATCGTAAAATGGTATATTTCCACATTTATTTAACTCTTAGACGTGCACTCCTACATGAGTGCCTGTCACATTTGAGAAAATTAAGCAGCCACATAACACTTTAAAACAAAACACAACACCCACAGGTACATATTAGTGTTATACTACAAATATATGTGTGGATATATGCCTGTATTTAAGGAAATCTGATCCTATTGTGTAATTACCCATGCTGCCTATCTGCTCAGCTTTTGCCCGGAATTCATGATAGACAGCATGGAGAGTCTTTCATAAAAAGCACAATTTTCAGTATTTTTCTGCTATTAAAAATAAATACAGACAGGAAACACATTGTTTTCTGTCTGTATTTATCTGTAAAAATCTGTAAAAACTCAAAACTGTGAGCCTTAATTAATATGTCCTTCATCGGTCCTACCTGACCCTTGAGCGCATAGGCAGATATTTTCTGATAGCTGATGCGGCCTGCCCTCGCTGCGGGGAGATGGAGACACACATGCTTCATATGTTCTGGTCCTGACTGAAACTCCATGAGTTTTGGGTAAGTATTCTGCATACAGTCGAGGAGACTATTGAGAAGGAGATTCCATGTTCCCCGGCCACTGGTTACTGGGCTGGTTTCCACATACATCTAAGACTAAAATGACAAGCAGATTTCAAAATCTGGCGTTTATATTTGCTAAACGCGAGATAGCGCGAAATTGGAAGTCGCTAAGGGGTCCCCGCCTACAGGTTTGGAGGAGGGAAATGCTGAATTGGGCAGGCTGTGATGGGCGAATATTGCTACGGGAGGTCAAGAGGGGAGTTGGGAACATAGAGGTGGCCCGAGCCTGGGAAGCGTTGGTGGAGGGCCTGGCCAGCCCTGAACAAGACGTGCCTGAGAGATCACATACAGGGTCTCCGTGAACACCCCCTAGAGCACACACTCCCTTGCTAGCTAGACCTGATATGTAGCCCTTTTAAAGCCTTGGATTCAGATAAGTTTTGCAGTGCCAGCCCAACCCTGCTCAAACATAAGAGAAATATGCGGATGACACCACAAATTAAGCTTGCTCATACTGTATGGTATTGACTCATGGGGGAAGGGAATGGAACAATTATCAGTTTGATTTTAAGTTTGCACCAGTGTCATCCTGGATTCTATCAATGAATACTGAAAAGTCTGTGTGAAATTGACTTATAGGGCTTCAATAAATCAATCAATCATAGGCATTTGTATAGCGCACTGCTCACCCGGAGGGTCTCAAGGCGCTGGGGGGGGGAGGGGGGGGGGAACGCTACTGCTCGAACAGCCAGGTCTTGAGTTGCTTCCTGAAGGCGAGATGGTCTTGCGTTGTCCGGAGGTGGATGGGGAGGGAGTTCCATGTCTTGGCTGCCAGGTAGGAGAAGGATCTTCCTCCGGCGGTGGCTCTGCGGATGCGGGGGACGGTGGCGAGAGCGAGGCTGGCGGAGCGGAGCTGGCGGGTGGGCTTGTGGAAGGTCAGGCGGCTGTTGCGTGGGTGAGGAGTCGGAACGTGATTCTTTTGTTGACGGGGAGCCAGTACAGGTCTCTCAGGTGTCCGGAGATGTGGCTGTGTTGGGGGATGTCCAGGATGAGTCGTGCTGAGGCGTTCTGGATCCGTTGGAGTTTCTTCTGGAGTTTGGCGGCGCTGCCGTCGTAGAGGGCGTTCCCGTAGTCCAGCCAACTGGTGACGAGGGCCTGGGTGACCGTCTTCCTGGTCTCGGTGGGGATCCACCGGAAGATCTTTCGAAGCATGCGCAGGGTGTTGAAGCATGAAGACGAGACGGCGTTGACTTGTCTGGTCATCGAGAGGGAGGAGTCCAGGATGAAGCCTAGGTTGCGTGCGTGGTCCGTTGGCTTGGGGGTGGCTCCCAGGGCGGGGGGCCACCAGGAGTCGTCCCAGGCGGAGGGTGAAGATCCCAGGATGAGGACCTCCGTCTTGTCTGAGTTCAGTTTCAGGCGGCTGTTCTTCATCCATTCGGCGACGTCTTTCATCCCTTCGTGTAGGCTGGCTCTGGTGGCGTCCGGGTCGCTGGTGAGGAAGAGGATCAGCTGGGTGTCGTCGGCGTAGGTGATGATCTTGAGGTTGTGTTGACGTGCGATGGTTGCGAGGGGGCTCATGTAGACGTTGAAGAGGGTGGGGCTGAGCGATGATCCTTGTGGAACGCCGCAGATGACTTCGGTGGCCGCTGACCAGAACGAGGGGAGGCGGACTCTCTGGGTTCTTCCGGCGAGGAATGAGGTGATCCACTCCAGGGCCTTCTCCTGGATGCCGGTGTTGTTCAGGCGCTGTATTGTATTGTATTGTATTGATGTACTACAGAGTACAAAAAACTAATAAAATCTATTTACAAAAAAAAATAGAGAATGGCTGATACTTACAGGGTCACACACATGGGCACTAAAGGGAAAGGGTGAGAACTGATATACTGATAAAATAATATTGAATATTAAAGTTACTGCACCAAAAATAGTGTTGGGCTGACGGCCATGTTAAAACCACAGACCCCCTTGGAGGCAGCTCAGATGACTAAGGATGAGCCCAACCCATTCCCAGCCAGTTTGAAATATTATGAATGGCTTTATAAAATATGCATTGCCTGTACTCCCCTTCCTAAAGATGTAGAAATGTTACTAAAAATGGATACGGTGGCAGATGGTCGTTTGTAAAAAGTGCCACAGGAAAGAGATTGGACAATTCAGACTAATATATATGGATGTCACAGAAAATAGATTGATAAATTGGTAAGAGTCTGTCAGGGACACAATTAAGCGGCGAAATATGGTGATTATTCTCAGGTCACGGCCACCTTGCAGAAGTCAGACGAGTCAGTGGCTGATTACATTTTATAGTACAATGAAGCATGGGATAATAGCACATAGATACCGCGCACGACAAAGGCATATAAAATATTAGCTACTCAGACACTTATGATTGGATTGTTAGCCTTTGTGTCCCACAGTTGAAAACTGCACCACACTGATTGGTCTACTAAAGGATATCAAGAGTTGTACACGCTTCTGATAACTATGGAAAGGAATGGTATTTTCCAGGTAAAGAAGGAAACAGCTAAAAATGACAAAGGGATTATGTTGCAGCAAGCACAAAGATAGGAGAAGCCAGAGGGAATGTAGTATCAGGGGGCACAGCATAGACAGGATGAAGGACAAGGATACCAGAGAAGAGACAAGAGCAGGGATCAGTGTTATGTTTGCCACAGGTATGGGTACTGGGGCCGAAATTGTAAATGTTATAGAGATCGGAGAGAAGGATAGGGAAATACAAAAGTATGCTAGAAATGATAGAAACAAGAGGAATGACAGGTTTGGCAGGGGTGAGGTCCATCCATCAGCACCACCCATGCCGAGAGACATCAAACAGACACACCCCCCTCATAGAAACCCTTTCCAGGAAAACATGGATCAGCATAGGACCACGCGGAGAGAAGGACAGTGACACAAATTGCAGAAACCAGATCCCAGTGCTTGATGATGAATGTATCAGACACACCTGAGGAGAATCTCATGCTTCCAATTAAGGTAGGAGGGAAAGAGATTGATTTCCTAATAGACAGCAGCACAACCCTATCAGCAGTAAGAAACAAGTTGGGTCCCAGTAGTGGCAAAACAGTCACTACTGTAGCTGTAAATGGGATGCTGATGCATGAAGAGTTATCAGAACCCATACCAGTTTCAGTTGATGACTTCACAATGACCCAGCAGTTTCTCCTGTCACCAGATGCACCCATCAATATGCTGGGGAGGGACCTCCTCTGTAAATTGCATGCAACATTTTATTTTTCACAAAATGGGATTTACTTACAAGTACCTGTGGCAAGGTTAGAATTGGCTAGCAGAACACTTCCTGCTTGCAAATTAAGTGAGGATTCTCTGTTATATGCAACCCCTGTCTTTTCTCGCTCTCCAACACATTACCAATGGACTCCGTTACAGGGCGATTTCTATAATGACATGTTTCAAGAACTGTTTAAATACAGCCCTGACATTGAGAGTGATTCAGTCATTCATTTAGTACAGTCAACTCTATTGCGTAGGCCTGTACACTGTGCTGCAGCATTTTTCACAGGGCCATCGCCTGAATAGTACGCCTACATGACAGACAAACATTTGTACTGGACAATGAAATTGCTTGAGGATGCATTCTATGTAGGTAAAGAAGTGTGTGCAGTGAGCATTGAGCGAGGACCACAGGAAGAGAGGTTATTTCAAGTGCCAGCTTCAGAACCGCACATGTCTATAGTTGTAGCACAAGATTGCTACCCTAAAGATTTGGGCCCCATGGCCAAACACCTTCAGTAGTTACCAAGAATTAAGGATTTTACATTTCTTTTGGGAATTGTGTCTGTGTTGGGAGATGGAGAAGGGTGGTGTTGGACATTGTGTATGCTCAGAAATTACAGGACTGCAGTTTTTGACAAGCTTGGAAGGAATATGGCTTTATAGCTGACTAAAAACAAAGGGGCATATTTACAAGCAGGCGATAAAAAATTATCGCCGCTTTTGCGGCCGTTTTTGGCCGAAAAGCGGCGATAATTTTATCGCCTAATTAGCAAGGCCACGCTAACGCGTGAAACCTTGCTTTAGCGTGGGGATTCTTTACGCCCACTTTGCATCTCTAATGAGATGCAAAGTGGGCGTTCCTGACCTAACATGACAGGAGAAATGTTGCTAAGCTACATTTCTCCTATCATCAAGCCCCACGCTATGAAGCATAGCGTCAGGAAAAGTAGCGATAACCCCTGTTATCGCTACTTTCCTTACACCTGCTTCAGGACTGACTTAGCCATGATATCCTGTGGATATCATGGCTAAGTTTGTGAGTCCCTATCAGCAAGCTAACGCCACATTGCGTGAGATTATCGCTGGGTTTCCAGCGATAATCTCACGTTAGGCAGTTAGCGTGAGGATTCTTATCGCTGAGGAGATAAGCGTTTCTAATAGCACGCTATCTCAGCGATAAAAATCCATTTTACCTGGCGATAATTATCGTCACGGCAAGAGCGCTGAGCGATAATTATCGCCGGGTGTTGCTGATATGCCGCAAAGTTCTTGAGCAAGTGAACTCAGAAGTTTGGGCAAAACAAATAAAAGGGGCAGGATTGTTGAAACATTCTCTCCCCATAAAGTGACACTTAAGGAAAATGCAGAATTATCTTCTGTGCATCAGTACAGACTGTCACCTCGGGGAAAGGAGGGAATAAACCTGTGATTGAGTCTCTCTTACAACAAATTATTATTAAAAAGACCACTAGCCCCTGTAAAAAAGTCCTATCATTCCATTGCCCAATGGCAATACAGGACCGTATAGGTTCATACAGGATTTACGCCAGATAAACAAAATTCTAGTACCCTTAGCACCTGTAGTGCCTGACACCAATACTATATTATCTTCTATACCTATAGAGGCAGAGTACTTTTCCGTCATAGCTCTCTCCTCTGCGTTTTCAGTATTAGAGTCCATCCAGAGAGTAAGTACCTCTTTGCCTTCACAATAAAAGATACTTAGTACACGTTCACAAGACTCACCCAAGGCTTCACTGAGAGTCCCACAGTCCCACAGGCAGTAAAGAGAGACCTGAACAGTCTAAGACTGGAAGATGGTAGTGTTGTCTTGCAATACACTGATGACCTCCTTGTGGAATCTCCATCACCTGAGGCCTGTGAAAAAGACACCGTAGTTCTGCTACACCACCCCAGGGGAGAAGACACAAAGCCTCATTGTAAACATTTCAGTGTTGCCAAAAAGAGGTGACTTACCTGGGTTCTGTGGTATCCAAACGTATACACCGCATATCACCTGACAGAATGAAAATGATTCAGAGCATGCAGCCCCCGTCCACCAAGAAAGGAATGATGTCCTTCCTGGGGATGATGAACTACTGTGGCTAGTTGATACCTGACTACCTTGAGACAATGTACACTACCATATGTACCCAACAACATTGTATAGACTAATGAACTTGGAGACTGTTTCAAGAAATTGAAAGAGACATTGTATACTGTTCCAGCATTGGGGCCCCTGATTACAAACTGCCTTTTCATCTTTATGTGTCGGAGCAAAATGGCATTGCAGATGGTGTGGTGACACAGCAGCATGGTTCTGGAAAGAGACCTGTGGTATATTACTCTGTGACTTTGCCTTTAGCAGTGACTGGGCATCCGGCTTGTTTGAGAACGGAGGCCGCAGCAGCTGTTATGGTAGAGAGGACAGCTCCCATTGTATTGGATTACCCTTGTATTGTTTATGTTCCACATTCAGTACAGTTGTTGTTGTCATCTGCATCAACATAACATTTTTCGGCTCCCAGGCACACAGGTTATGAGGTTACCTTGTTGTCTAACACTAATATTACCATTAAAGGATATCTACCTGTTAATTTGGCAACATTATTACTTGCAACAGGTGATTCGGATGAGACCCATGACCATGACAGTGTTGAGGTTGTAGAGACATGCACCACACCGAGACCAAATTTACAGCAGACACCATTAGAAAAGGCAGACTATGAGTGGTACACTGATGGTTCCTCCAGCAGACTAACAGACACTGATTACAGAACAGGGTATGCTATAACAATGGTAGGCACAATAATTGAAAGTGCATTTCTACCACCTGGTACATCTGTCTAGCAAGCTGAGCTGTATGCTGTAACAAGAGCATGCATGCTAGCTGAGGGGAAAACGGTTAACATTTACACTGACTCACTGTATGCCTTTGGAGTTGTCCATGACTTTGGCCGGCTAGCTGTGGCAGTATTATGGTTTCATAACAGCAGCAGGGCGCCCCATTCAAAATGGCCCTTTTGTAAAGAACTTGTGAAAAGCAATACTACTACCCAACAGGATAGCGGCAATAAAATGTGAAGCCCAAACTGGAGCTAATACTAATATAGCCAGAGGTAAAGCCATGACTGACACAGCAGCAAGAGAGAGCATGTTACAGCCAGTACAGATGGTGCCTTCAATGGCAATGGTCTGCAACACCAGATGAGGATCTCTCCTCATCTGGTGTTACATACCATTGTGCTTCCCTCACATCAGCTAGCAACAATTGTCTGAATGAGCTGCATTTTTTGAATGCTGGAGTGTGGATTGATGCTGGATGTGAGCAGAATAATAAGGGATTGTGGGCCCACCAGGATGGGAGGCCTGTGGCCCCATGCAGTATGTTTCTTTCCCTTACAAGGCTTGCTCTTGGACTCACTCACATGGCAAAAGAGCAGATGATTGCGCTAATCAGACAGGAGTGGTTTGCACCGGGGATAGCAGCTTGCCAGTACCACAGGGCCCCTTTACTAACGTTTCCATTGTTTTTGCCTATATGCCCCCAGTGAATGGATTCAAATATTTGCTGTGTGTGTAGATCAATTTTCAAAATGGGTAGAGGTGTTTCCTGCAAGGAAGATTGATGCAGCTACTGTTATGCGATGCTTGATGAAAGATATCATACCCCGGTATGGGGTTCCCTATAGCCATGAATAGCGACAGAGTGGTGTGAATTTGTGGCTGAAGTTGTGCAAAAGATGTGTGACTGTTTGGGAATAGAGTGGAAACTGCATGCCCCTTACCACCTCCAAAGTTCAGGCCAGGTGGAGAGGATGCACTCCACAATAAAAAATAGATAAGCAAAGACAACTGATGCAACAGGCCTGAAATGACCTGATGCCCTTCCTTTAGTGTTGCATGCCATAAAGGCGACACCATCTAGAAAAACTCTTTTATCCCCCCATGTGGTACTGATGGGGCTGCCTATGTCAGTGGGGTTGAGGTTGCCTTTTACAGCATCCCAAGCAGCACTGCCGTGAATGGATGAAAACATTTCTGACTATGTTGTACAGTTGTCAGTGGTCTTGAGGCATCACCAGCTCCAGATGAAGGTAGCTTTGCTCCATCCGTCCTTGGAGCCCACACACCCTTTTAATGCTGGAGACATGGTCATGGTGAGAAAAATAAAATATGTTTCTCTTTGTTCTATGTGGACCGTATCCCACATCGTGCTCCTGGTGACACAGAAGGCGGTGAAGGTGCAGGAACATCCTTAGTGGCTTCATGGAACAAGATACAGAGCTGCACCAACAAGGCATGAGACAGAGGTACCTGTAACGGATGAGAACCTGGCACCCATGGAGCAGCGCAACATACTGGAAAAGGGAGAGACAGACCAGACCATTCCTGAGGGCCCATCATCAAAGGCAACGGGGATGGTGACAACAACTGATGCTGTTGAGTGAAGCACACAACAAAGTCTCGAAGAAAGGTGATGGTCTGCACCTGCAGAAAAATAGACTGAAGAGGACAGGTCTGATAAACCGCCCCTGAACAAGCCAACTGCAGACCAGGAGGAGAGGCAGAGGACAGCACACTATGTGTTGTTGCATTATTGACACTTAGAGAAAGTGTCTTAGAACTGAGTAACTGAGAGACAATCCATATCTATATTTATCACTTTCGCAAAAATGCATCACATTATGCAAACAATATTTTTGGGCCCCTTATTTATGTGTGTGCTACCTGTATTGCAACCCCTTGCTAACCATCCCCTCATTACAGTGCATGAGAAAGTAGCCCAAGTTTTAGGTCCTGAACATTGCTGGATTTGTAGAGTTATCCAGGCACCCCAGTGACCCTATTAGCTTATATGAGACTACTGTGCCAACACAGAACTACACACAAGGAAAAGGATGCCTTATACCCAATGTAACTTGGGATTGTGGAGAAGGAAGGATTGGATGGTACCCACGTTGTACCATACTGCCAAATATTGAAGCCTAATGCCAAGTCTCACCTGTATGAAAATGGGGTTCTGTTGCAGTACCCCCACACACTTTTTGCCTGGTATCTGATGCAACTTTGACTGAGAATGTACTGGGTCCCTGCTAACCAGGCCCTAGTACCTGTGTTCATTTCCCTAAACTCTACCATTTTTTCCACAATTGGCCCACCTCTGGCTCACATATCAGTCCCTGGTACAAGGTATGAGTGGTACGAAGAGCATTGTGACAAGAGAGGGTCTCTAAGGGCTGCATCATGTATTATGCCACCCTAAGGGTCCTCTCATCAAACACATGCACACTGCAACTGCAGCCTGCGTGTTTTGATGCAATTAAAAGTGAAGGATCGACCTGGCACACATCCCTGTGTGCCAGGCCTGCCAGCACTGAGTTAAAACAGTAGTAGCAACTAGATCTGAATAAGTTAAAAGCAGAAAATGCAACACTTAAGGAAGAGTTGCAACAAGAGAGGACACATTTTACACAATGGAGGGATACTTAACCCAAAGATAGTCACCCAGTTTTGACCCAGCCTATGTTTGCAGAACCATTTCAGAGAGGGGTGTTTTAACTACTGACCATAATCTGCATATATCTGTCTCTACACCAAGTCCTGTGCCCTTAGCAGCTCCAGAGCGCTTTCATGGCGACAATACTAAATTTGCAGCCTTTATGAGTCAATGCCAATTACATTTCCTTTGCAAACCTTAGGCATTCCCCTATGACGCTACGAAAGTAGCACTTGTAATCTTTTATCCCTAACTGAGCAATTCCTTTAATAGAAACAAAAGATCCCCTTTTGTACAACTCTTCTGCTTTTAAGGCTGCCATTACTAAGTTTTTTGAAAAACGTGTTTTTATCCAAGAAAGTCCATACAGAACACCGCACCCAGACTTGTCCTCGGAACCCCACACACGAGCACATGACCCAGCACCTACAAGACCTCCAATGGCTCCCCATCGAGAAGAGAGTAACCGTCAAGCTACTCACCCACGCCTACAAATCACTCCACAACATCGGACCCAAATACCTCAACGAGAGAGTATCCTTCCACGTACCCAAAAGGAACCTCCGATCTGCCGACCTCACCCTGGCAGAGACCCAACGCATCCGCAGAACCAGAGTAGGCGGAAGAGTCTTCTCCTACGTCGCAGCAAAGGCCTGGAACAAGCTCTCAGTCAACATCAGACGCTCCCCTACTCTGCACACCTTCAGGAAGTGCCTAAAGACCTGGCTCTTTGACTGATCCGGAGCTGCACACCACCCCCCCAGCGCCTTGAGACCCTCACGGGTGAGTAGTGCACTTCTATAAATACCTGATTGATTGATTAATTGAAAGTGACAATGAGTTATGAAACCTACAACAAAGTTTTTAAGACCTGCTGACTTATATCACCACTTTCAATCAATTGGTGGCAGAAAAGCGCTGGCTGGAGGAGAAAAGAACATTCTTATTCTAGCAAGGGTTAAGAGATGACCTTAAAGATTCCCTCTCGCACATCATTAATCTGCCCAACGATTGTGAAGAATTTATTGATCTTGTGGTTAAGCTAGATCACTGATTAGGAGAGCAAAAGGGTGACCGATCTCACAGAGGCACCGGAGTAATTGTTCTTAAACCCGAGAAGAAGGAGTCAGATAGCACGACTCTTGATACTGAACCTATGCAGATAGGAGGTATGATGGGTCCACTATCTAATGAAGAAAAGGAGAGTCTTTGCAAATTAAGCCCATGTCTTTATTGTGGCAAAGCTGGTCATTTCGCGAGGGAATGCTCTACAAAACCAAACGAGCATTTGCAATGCAATAGTTCTCACATTTATGAGAGTTTGAGCTATTGCCAATGCAATAGCTCAAACTCTCACAAATGCGAGACCTATTGCATTGCAAATATTTGTTTGTTTACTAGCGCCCATGTGGTGCTTTCACATTCATGGAGGCCGCGCTCCTTTCTGTAGACAAGCCGTGCCTAAAGAAAGGGGCGTGACCGACATTAAAGTGAAACCGCGGCATGGGGCACTTTGACAAAAAATAGCATCTGTTTGTCAAGTTGACAAACAGAATTTTTTTTTGTAAAAGCGCCCATGCAGTGCTCTCACTTTAATAGTGGCTGTGCACCTTTCTTTAGACGTGGCTTGACTAAAGAAAGGGGTGTGACCTAAGCGCCACCACTATACTTAAAGCGGAAACCCACTGCTAAAATAAATACATAAAGAAACTCGCCCACTATAGTTAAAGCGGACCGCCATTAGTAAATAAAATAAAAGCGGCA